>NC_133661.1:197266233-197640318 GCF_037893015.1 Macrotis lagotis
CTTGAATTTCTCAAATGTTTAGAATTGCTTTAGCTCCTTTTTGAATTCTGAATATTTATGTGATTTTAGGGATTTTTTTTCTGCATAGGATTCCTGGTATTCCAGGGAAGACTACTTTATTCATAAATTAATTCAAGTATTTCTTGAGGGATTATTGTGTAAGGCCTTGTGCTACTATCTACCTTGTGCTATTCTAGATCAGTGGTGTCCTTAGATGAGCAGAGGGGAGGATACAACTAAATGATAGAATGGGGGGAGTCTGACCATAGCATCAAATTAAATTTTTCCTCCAATGGTGACAAAAACTTTTGGCCTTAGAGTATATAAGAATAGTTTTCTAGAGGAACATGCATTTGAGCTGCAGGTAGAGTGGTAGAATTTCTGCAGGTAGTTTTGTTGGGTAGGGAGGAGAAGGAATTCCTTACAAAAGAAACTATGAAAAATGCATGAAACTGAGGGGATGATATCTAAGTTGGTTGGTATCCCAGAGATCTAACCTTTCACTTTCAATATGAATCCCCTCTAAATGGTGGTCTTACATGCCCTGCTAAGGAATTTTTGAATTTTATTCTATAGACAGTTGAGATCCTTTGAAATACATTTGAGCCAGCAATTTCATCAAAGCTAATGGGGAAGTTTATTAGTTGTAGTATGTGATCCAGTTGGAGAAGGGCTATACTGGAGACAGTTCCAGTAAGATTTTAGAATAGTAGAGAATGGCATAGTACAGTAGCAATAAAAGGAAATGAGGAATGCTATATTAGTAAATTCCACTATATTTATCTGTATTAGAATATAGAATGTATGTTAGCAAGTAGTTGTTTATATTGGTTATTATAGCACAAATGTATTTTTAGCTTTTGAATTATTTTTAAAAGCATTCTTAGAATGCAACTTTTAAAAATTACTTATTTAGATTATCTGAAAAAAAGAGGAATTTGCTAGTATGAATTATCATTATTTCTACATATCACATTAGACCCAGGTATGTTTAAGATGGAGATAAATGGGGGGAGAGAAGAAGCAAGTGGTTAGAAAGGATAATTTGGTACTTTGCTCAGATTTCCCTGTGACTCTGTCATACCAAGGCTACTGCAAATAGCTGAAGCAAGAGAGAGTTAATTGCACTAATACTTTGACCCTCAAATAGTTGAGAGATCCAAGTAATGGAAATGGATCAAATTGTATAGAGGGGTAAAGCTTATAAGAGCAAGTAGAATGAGAGCAAAAGTTGTACCTTTAGTGTTGGCGCCTGGGTAGGCTCGCTCTCTCTCTCTCTCTCTCTCTCTCTCTCTCTCTCTCTCTCTCTCTAGGTTTTTTGTTAAAGCAGTGGGGTTAAGTGGCTTGCCCAAGGCCACATGGCTAGGTAATTATTAAGTGTCTGAGGTCGGATTTGAACTCAGGTACTCCTGATTCCAGGGCCCGTGCTCTATCCACTACGCCACCTAGCTGCCCCCGATAGGCTTTCTTTATGTCATCTTTTTGTATTAGTTGGTTGAAAGTGGTTTTTTTTCCTAATTGAAGTCTTCATTCTTGATATTCCAGAGCACAAAAATTATGCAAGGAAATTAAAGAAGTAAAAAGGAATAAAATCTTTTGAGTTCTACAGTTGAGTAGAACTAAGTATTGGACAGACCAGCTGATATTGCTCTTAATTTATTGTGCATTCTGGCAGGCATATGAAATGTAGATAGATATTTTTCATACAAATACACTGAAGTTATAGGAATTAATATTAAGATTATTTCTGAGATCCTGCACTAGTGATTTAGCTATCACACCAGAGCATGAATAAATAGCAGGATGATCTTGGGAGAAACAAATTGAGGGTTTGGATTTTTGTTTAAGACCCTTTCTAACTTTTCTAAATCTATGACCAGAATTAAGAGTTTGCCTAAACAGGAAGGTTCTAGGAGTTAACAACGATGTGGTAGTCAGTGAGGCAGCAAAAATAGTATCAGTGAGCAGAAAATATTAAAAAACATTATCATGCTTTCTCCTTTCCTTTATAATCCTTATTGTTCAAGGATCCATTGATGTGTGGCATCACAAAAGATTCTGTGTGTACAACTTACCCCTGAAAAGTTAGGTTGGGGAGATCAGATGTGCTATTTTTAGATAGTTTCACAAAAATCTCCCCACCCTATCTAAAAATAGCATATCTGATGTCTCTCAACTTTTACAAAATAAATTTATTTGAGAAAAGTTCCCTACATATAACACAATTTTAAGTTTTCTTACTAGTGACTTTTGTTTTCATATTGCTTTCATTTCTATATATATATATGTATATGGATACATGTATACACATGTACATATATACATATGTGTGTGTCTTTTTCCTCATACCTCTACTCCTCCAAAAGATTTCCCTTTAACAAATAGTAATAGAAAGGAGCAGCTCAGCAAAACTAACCATTATATCAGTCCTATACTCAGTGTCCCATACCCTTTTCTGCAGTTAGGGGAATGAGTAAAAGTGCAGCCCCAGTGCATAAAGGTGGTGACCAGAAAATCCAAATCGTCAAACAGGAGTCAAAAGATGGAATTCATTGAAAAGAAAAAGATTTAACAATCTAGAGAGCACACTGGAATGGGTTGGGCTTTAGAATAGGATATTGGATATGTGGTATGGGAATGGGAAGGAACTTGGGCAAGAATTGTTTTTTTTATTTTTTTGTTTCTATATCTCCAGAAACACTGGGATGAAATTTTGATTTGAAAATCAGGTCTTTTGCCTTTCATTTCCACAATTAAGTCAGATAGTACTGACAGTGACTTAATTATCACACCTTCATTTCTTTGAGTACCACAGGATATGGTTTATTTGAACCAGAAAACTTAAATTCATTAAAGGCAACCTCATACATGATTTCCCCTTACTTGTTGCTTATATTGACTATTAACAATTTTTACTTTATTTTTTAATTTACTTTATTAACTATTTTATTTTAAGATCTTTCTTCTTTGCAGAGAAAACAAAAACAAAATCATTGAGCAACTCTACTTTGCTTTAATGATAGTATAATACTTCAATAGTTGGAGGAACCAGTAGGGGAAATTGTATTCTGGATCAGATTTTCATTAAAAGGGAAAAACTATTAGAATTGGAAGAGAGAAAAAATTGGGGAACAATGGAAAACAATTCTAATGAAGAAAAATGGAATTTGACTGAAGAAAATAGGTGGTTAAACAGAAAACTCATTAAACATACTTTAAATTGAAAATTTCCAGAAGACTTTTTTTAAAGTCTTAAAAAAAATATATCTAAAAAGGATAGAATGGTAATAGAAAGATGACAACAGGGGCGGCTAGGTGGCATAGTGGATAAAGCACCGGGCCTGGAGTCAGGAGTACCTGGGTTCAGATCCGGTCTCAGACACTTAATGATTACCTAGCTGTGTGGCCTTGGGCAAGCCACTTAACCCCGCTTGCCTCGCAAAAACCTAAAAAAAATAAAAATAAAAAAGATGACAATAAAGAGATGTTTTTCAGAGAAAACTGGGAATATGATATGAAATGAAAATGAAGCAAGAATTACTAGATAAACAACTTTTACAATGACAACATCATTGTTAAAGAAAAACCCCTTTGAATGACTTTAGAGTAGTGACAATCAGGACTCCAAAGAAACTGGTGATAAAATGGTTTTTTTTTTTTTTGAAAGGCAATGGGGTTAAGTGGCTTGCCCAAGGTCACACATCTAGGTAATTATTAAGAGTCCGAGGGCACATTTGAACTCAGGACCTCCTGGCTCCAGGGCTGATGCTCTATTCCACTGCGCCACCTAGCTGCCCCTGATAAAATATGTTCTTACAAAATGGACTATACATTTTCAGACATGACCAATGTGTGGATTTGTTTTTCTTGATGGCTTATTAAAATAGAGGGTTTTGTTTTTTAAGGAGTGGAAATGTGGTGTGAGGGAATAGGAATGGAGAGTATTGAGACCCTCTCAAAAAAAGAAGGGAAAAATGACTAAGATACTTTTTTTTTAAGCACAGATAAAGAAGGAAATTTAGGAGATATAGACAAACAAGGCAGGTTTCAACTAATATGTTAATGTCCTTTAAAAAAATAAGCCAGGAGTACCTTAGTAGTGCTTCCCTGGAGTCAGGAGAACTTGAGTTCAAATCCAACTTCAGATACTTAGCTTAACCCCATCACTTTGCAACACCCCCCCCCCCCCCCGCCCATATGCCATATCCAATAGAGGTCTGAGACTTCATATATAAATCCTCTTTTCCTGTTCTGTGTAGTTGAACATATTCATGTTTCTTGGTGTTAAGTTAAAAATAGCAAAAATCAAAGCTAACTGTGAGATTCTCAGATGAAGTAAGGGGAAAGGGCATTCTAAGCATAGGGGCTATCATATGCAAGAAGAGTGGAATCAGACTAAGTGCTTTTACAGTTCTCACCTGATCCTCACAACAGCTCTGTATGTCAGGTGCTATTATCCTCATTTCACAGATGATGAAACTCAGGCAAACAAAGGTTAATAAGGGAGTTAGTTACTCAGAGACACAAAATTAGTAAGCTAGGAGGTGTCTGCAGCTGGATTTGAATTCAAGTCTATCAGTGACATCAATGTGTGAAAAACAGCAAAAAGGCCAGCATGTTTCAGCCATAGTGTGGGGAAGGAGAGTGATGATGCAAACTGGTAATCTGGGAAGGTGTTGTGGGTCTACTGGGAAAAATACATTAAGCTTGAGTTGCTGGTGGAAATGTTCAGGAGTGAAATTAGGGCTGAATCTATAGATAATTATATTCATCCATATAGAGGTTATGACTAAAAAAATTGGCAGCAGATGATGTACAGTAAGAAAGAGGACAGGAAGGGATAGAGCATTGGAGGATACTCTTTTAGTTGGGAGATAGATGACAATCCAGCCCTGAAGATTAAAGAATGGTCAGGCAAATGGGAGAATCTTGAGAGAACAATGTCATAGAAGCCCAGGGAAGAGATTAAACAGGAGGAAGGGGGTGGGGTTGGATAATCAGCTATGTAAAAAATAAAAGAGAAGACAAAAAGATTGATAGCGATAGGTATCATTGGTCATCAGATTTAGCAGATAAAAGATTATTTGTTCCCTCTTTGAGAGAGAAGTTTCATAGGAGTCTTGGTCAGAAGTTGCTAGGGTTAGTTAATAGATGAGTCAGGATATAAACAAGAGTCATCTAGTATACTGATATTTTTTGATTGACTCTGAAATGGAAAATTGATTACAAGATGGTGCTTGAAAGAATGACAGGCTTCAGTGAGAATTTTTTTTAAAAAAACAGTAGAGTAGATCTGTAAGATAAATGTTAGGGAAGACCAGTAGATGAGAGGTAAAATATCAGGTGGGTGGAAATGAGGTTAAGTTGAGAATGATACAGGAGCCAAATTCCCTGAGGAAATTGTAGGGAATAAAACAGCTGTCTTTACCCTAAAGAAACCATCTAATGGGTGGGGGATAGGGGGGAATAAGGAAGGGATATAAAATATATGTGAAGTAGTAGAAATGTATATTGGAATGTCAATAAGTACCTCAGGTCACATACTATATCAGGCACCTGGGATATAGAAACAAGGAACTTAAATTCTTTCAAAACAGATACTTATGGGGCAACTAGATGGCACAGTGGATAGAGCACTGTCCCTGGAGTCAGGAGGACCTGAGTTCAAGTCCATCCTCAGACACTTAATAATTGGGCAAGTCATGTAACCCCATTGCCTTAAATAAATTTTTTAAAAAAAATTTAAAGATAAAAGCTTTTTTTTTAAAAAAGAAAGATATTTATAATTCTGTGTATGCAAACTAAACAGTATGATTTCGGTGAGGAGAGGAATGGAATCTGGAAGGCTTCATTGTAGAAGATAAAATATGAGCTAAAATTTGAAGGAAACTTCGTATTGTAAGGGTGGAGGGGGCAGAGCACATTACAAGCATGAGAGGGAAAGCATGTGCAAAGGCATGGTGACCATCCAGATTAAGGTGGTATGTTATGTGGGGAGAGAGAAGGGGAAGACCAATGTAGGAAAATTAGTAATAATAGAATGATCCTGGAAAAGTATTTATTCTTAGTGGTAAAAGAATCTACTGTAATTTACTGAGCAGAAGAATGATATGGTCAAAACTTGTGCTTTAGGAAGATTCTTTGGTAGCTGTTTGGAAGAATAGTGGAGAAGAGAGATTTGAGGCAGAACAGTTAGTAGTTCAACACAGTCCAGCTGAAGAGCAATGAGACCCTCAGCTTATGTAGTGACCATAGGTGATTGGAAGGAGAGTAGTGCTTTTATCCTTTGGAAAGATTCAGTTCCTTAAGAAATTGAATGAAGAAAAGTTAAAAAAAAATGAAAAAAATCATTTTTTTCCAACTAAGGCATTGAGGGAAGATTTTATGAAAATGATTTAAAAAATTACGGAAAGTACCCCATTATGTATGTATGAAATATAATCAATTGATTCTTATTTTTAAAAAATAATGAGTAAGATCACAAAACATAAAAGGAAGAGAAAACAAATTTGTTAATTGCTGTGATTGACAATGAAATAAAAATATTCAATCTTGTTTTGGTCATCAAGCCCTAAATACAAGAGTAATGTAAAGGTAATAAAAGCAGTCTCCAGTTATTTATTTTATTTTTAAAAATTCACTGACTTTATTTTTAGTTAAAACAGAAAGAAAAAATTCTAAAATAAAATTCAATATTCTAAGGGAAAATGGTTTTTATAAACCAAGGCAGAAGTAAAAAGTGTTGAAAATTTTATCTTTCATGATGAATATTCTCAATTATTAGCAATTCTATTACATATCAATTAGTAGTCATAAAATGTAATGTCTTTCTTATTTAAAAAAGTATAATACTAGAGTAAAATTGACCTAAATTTTTACATACAACAAAAACAGACATTTCAGAAAATTTATGTCATGGTTTTCTTTTAAGGAGAAAGGGACTCATCGCAGCAAAAAGTTTCGAGGACTACTTAAAATTGGATTATATGCCAATCCAAGCTACAGTACTTTGTTTTCAAAGTTTATTTATGTATTTCTTGTCTTCCCAATTAGAATGTCAGATCCTTGCAAGTAGAAAGTGTTTGATTCATTTTATTTGTATACCCAGTGCCTAGAACATGGTAGGCATCCTGTTACTTTGATTGAAAACTCTTCCTACTAGTGCTCATCTTATATTCAATTTAAGACTTATCACCTAGACTTTCTTCTTCATAATTCATAATTTGGGTCTATTACCAGATCTTTGTTTGAGGACCATCTTAGCTAAGTTCAAAAAGATCCATCCCAGAAGATTAGATACAAACTGATAGAAGAATTTGTGAATGTGTTTTGTTCTGCATTTATGTAGACACTGTATCTTCACATTAATATGGAGTACCTATTTTAGAATAGAAAAGAGGGTTTTATATTCCAAACAATATGAATACTGTTTGAAAGTGAATTTTTTTCCTTACAAAAAAGAAATAATTTGCTAAAATTACATATTAAAAACAATTCTGTATTTTATAAGTAGATGTTTAAAACCAAATGACTATGGCAAACTTCACTACCTGACACTTGTTATAACTCTATGTAATTATATTTAAAGTTGGTGGCTAGAATAAAGTACATAGTAGTTTTAAAAATATATCTATAATGTATATATTTTTCCTAAAACAACTGTTTGGTTTGTTTTGAATAAGACAAAAATGTACTCATTTTTAGCATAGTTTATTTTTAAATATTTCTGGCAAACAATGTAACAGTTTGGTGATGGGAGTTTTTTCCTATTGCTCCCAAAATATCTTGGGAAGTTTGAGTTATTAAGTGACCACGGTTTCCCTTTTTTGCCCTGTAAAATTTTCATCTATGGAGTAATTTCTAAAAATGTATGCTTTTATGACAGAAGAATAAAGGTTGTATAAAACTACCAGTAGCTTTTCACATGTAAAAGAGAATAAGAGTCTATTACTTGCTTACTACATATTATACCAAATAGATTACTAGAGATTCTACTGGATGTGTGTGTGGGGGGGGTGTGGGTGTGTCCCAGAAATGTCAAAAACTAGACCCTGTTTATAGCCAAATTGTTTCCAGCAGCACTTTTTCTAGCAAAAGCTGATAGAAGAGTAAGTACTCATGGGGTATGAGTAAATGATTTTGCTAAATTAATGAAAGTATATTATCATATCCTAAGAAATTGTTAACATGAGAAGTTCACGTGAATATGGGAAGTTGTTTGAAATAATGTAGAGTGAAGAAAACAGAACCAGGAGAATGAATTCAGAATGATTATACTGACATTACACCAAAAGACAACTGAACTCTCCACTCTTATTCTCTATAGTTCCTACCTCAAGGAACATTTTTGACACAAACTTATGTACACTTTTAACTTGCATTTCCTTTTCTTCTCTTTCACCTCTTAGTCAAGTTTCCAAGAAAACAAAAAAAAAATGTATTCATGAATTTTTCTGGCCCTACCACAGTTCCATTTGAAATTCAAATGAACATAATCATAATTAAGTATTAGTTTCAGCTGAGTAATATTAGTGATCTCCATATGAAGGAAAAAGAAAGTAAGTTTAGAAAATATATTAGCTATAACAAAGAATTCATATCAAACTCTCTAGAAATCCACTTCAGAATTTTCCCTGGTCTTTACTTTTTCATTCTGCTTTTGCTTCAATACTAACAGTCAAATTGGGTATGGGAATGAGGGAAGAAAGAAATAGTTATTATTTAATTTTATGTTTTCTATTGTTAGTACCATTGTAATTGTATTTTTAATAATCATTAATTTATAACAAGTAATTAAGTACTATGTAGGTTCTAAGCTAGCCATCATTTCTGTCATAGCTTCTATGAGGAAAAATTTGGACATAGTCTTTTTGGAAGTTAGAACTTCCTTTATATTGAATTCCATCTTTTCAGAAAAAGAATGCATCTTACTTGTTAATGGTTTGCCTCAAGTTTGCCCACAAAAATGCCTTAAAGATATTTTACTGTGTGGTAAAGAAATTCTCATTGCATGTTGTTGGCTATGGGTGGGGGGGCAAGAAGAGGAAATAAGTGAAGAATAGTTGAGAATGACATTAAAATTTTTTTTAATTTTCATAGGAAAACCAGTTTATGTGCATAAATAGTTGGTGTGGACTGTATGCATGGAAGCAAGGGAAAAAGCTTTTTTTAAATGCCTAATTGGTGCCAGGCACTATTATCAGGAGTTTTACAAACATCTCATTTGAACCAACAGTCTTAATAGGTCAGTACTATTATGATCCATATTTCCAGTTGTGAGTACTGAGGCAAATGGGTTAAATGACTTGTCACAAAACCAGTAAGTATCTGAAACTGAATTTGATTTCAGGTCTTCCTTCTTCAGACCCAACATGCATTGCACCACCTGTCACCCTACCTCTACTGATAAAGTGTCCCCTCCTGGTATTTTCTAATAAGATCACAGTTGTTACATGAACTGTAAATCCCTGATTAGATCCCGTTTGTTTAAGAGTATAAAGCAATTGGGCAGCTAGGTGGTGCAGTGGATAGAGCACCAGCCCTGGAGTCAGGAGCACTTGAGTTCAAATCCAACCTCAGACACTTAATAATTACCTAGCTGTGTGACCTTGGGCAAGCCACTTAACCCCATTGCCTTGCAAAAAACCAAAACAAAACAAGAGTATAAAGCAATCTATTGTATAATCTTCAAGCTCATCACTCATCATATTCAAAATAGAATTCATTTTCTTCTCCCCCCCCCTCCCCAGGAATATACCAGAATTTGTGAACAGAACTGTTTCTTCCCTAGCATTTTTCTTCTCAATTCTTGAAAGTTAGACTGGTACCAGATTATAAAAAGTCTTTATTCTTAGGGAAAGAAGTTTGAACTTTATATTCCATGGGCAAAAGGAAATCACTGAATTGTTTGGGGGGGGGGCGGTTAAATTGATACCTTTTTTGCTTTTTTTTTACAGTACCAGAATTTCTCCCAGTATCTTTCCCCTGACCCCCATCCCCAAACCATCTCATATTACGAATATTTTTTTAAAAGAAAAGAAGAAAAAATCAACATTCAGTCATTCTGATTGGTGCCAGGCACTATATCAGGATAAATAAATAATCTGATAAATAAAAAAATCTGATAAAAAGTCATAAAATAAATGCAATGTGCCAACTTGGTGGACCTCCTACCTCTGTAAAGGAGTGGAATGGATATTCAGTTTCCTTCTTGAAGATCATCTTCTTTTCTTTGTAATTTTGCAACATTTAGTTTTGTTTTCATTTAGAGTATTATAATAAGGGGCAGCTAGGTGGCGTAGTGGATAAAGCACTGGCCTTGGAGTCAGGAGTTCCTGGGTTCAAATCTGGTCTCAGACACTTAATAATAACCTAGCTGTGTGGCCTTGGGCAAGCCACTTAACCCCATTTGCCTTGCAAAAACCTAAAATAAAATTCTATTAAAAAAAGAGTATTATAATATTCTGTTGTAAATAGTTATCATTCATATTTTTTCTTGACTCTATTTTCTTAATTTTATATCAGTTCATATAGATTTTTCTGTATTTCTTATAATATATTTTACAGCATAATTATAATCTGTTGCATTTATGTAACCCAGTTTGTTTAGCCATTCCCCAATCAGTGGGCCTTTCTAATTCTTTGAGATCACAAAAGGTCATACTTTAAATTTTTTATTCTATATGAGGACTTTCTTTTAATTAATGGCCTTCTTGAGGTATATATGCAAGGTAGTGGAATTTCTGGATCAGAGAATGAGGATATTTTCATTCATTTATTTGCATAATTCAAAACTGCTTTTCAGAATTGTTGTACTAATTCACAGTTTCACCAGCAGTGTACTAGTAGTGCCAATCTAATCTCAGTCTAATCCAACACTGACTTTTCCTATCTTTTGTCATCTTTGCCAATTTGCTGGATTTCAGAGTTGTTTTGATTAAATTTGACTTTTTATTATTGATTTGGAGCATTTTTTAAGGCTAGGAGAAGGGAAGATATTCTGAAAGAAGACAGGATTTTAAAAAAAAGATCCCTGAATTTGGCATTTTAGGTCATACTCATAGCATCAAAGAGTTGGAATGAAGTTTAGAGATCATCTACTACATTGTTTATTGTTATCCTTGGAAATTGAAAAGGATCACAATGGCGTGATGTTGGAGTCAGTGTACATATGGTGTGTCCAACTATGACTGATCAAACCATTATGAACTCAGAAGGCTCTGCCACAGGTCTGGCACTATAGTCTATATGAACATTTGGGAAGGAGATATCTCTAAATTTGTACATTTCATATTTCTTTTGGGTTAATACAATTCTGTTTTGGTCATAGAACACAATGACTTCTTTGAGGACATGCCATGCTAGACATCCCGCAGAGCCAGTGTCTACCATGTCACACAATAGATAGGAGAGTTCTTCAGAGAGACCTTGACAGTCTTATATCACTTCTTCTAACTTCTTTGTAAGGGGCTTGACTTGTAAGGAATTCTTAGTAAAATAGTCTTTTGGGCAAATGTATGTTCAACATTTAAACAGCATGGCTAGACTTATCAGATTTGGACTTTCTGCAGTAGAGTTTGAATGCTTGGCAGTTCAGGTAAGAAAAGGACTTCTGTGTCCAGTACCTTATCTTGCCAGATGATCTTCATAATCCTCCTGAAGCAATTCAGTTGGAAGCTTTTCAATTCTGTGGCATGGCATTGATAGACTGTCCAAGTTTCACAAGGATATAAGAGTAAGGTTAGTGCAATTAGACCTTCATATGGTAGGCAGCCTAATACTTCTCTCCCACATTTTCTTTTTGTAGCCTCCCAAATACTGAGCTAGCTTTGGCAATATACATACATCAGCCTCATTATCTATATGTATATCTCTGGAAGGTAAGTGAACTTATCCATAGCTGGGGTGCTGTTGGCTGGTAAGACAACCTCTGTTTTCTTGGTATTAAGTGTCATGCCAAATTTATCACAACTGTCAGAATCAATCCATACTCTATTGCTTCTCCACCTCAGAGGCTGCATTGAGTGCCCAGTCATCTCTCTAAACCTATCTGTCCTATACAGGTTTCTGTGTAGAACATAGTGTTTGTCAGTCCTGTGTTTGAAGATCTCTGCTGAGGAGAATTTGGGTAATAGATTATTGGGCTCCTCTATGATACAGTCTTCCATCCTGTTTTACTAAACTGCATGTATTATTGGTGACTGTAGAAAAGGTTTGGTCAGAAAGGACCCAAGCTGGAATTCAGTAATATATCAGGAGAAAGAGAGAATGATAGCTGTGAGATGGGATAAAAGAGTCAAGAATTACAAAGAACTGTGCCCTTCTGAAGGTATATGGAAAGAAATCAATAGAAGGGGAAAAGGAGATGATGCAACTAGGTTCTCCAAGGGAATGGGATCAGGGGTTTGGGTAAAAGAATGAGTTTTTGTTGAAAGATAAATATATTTCTCTGGGGCGAATAGGGAGGGGAGGGATGAGGAAGAGGATTAGAGGTTTTGGAGAAGCAGTGAAGGGGGTGCAGTAGTCCAGGCTGGATAGTCTGGGTCTTAAGGGAATTAGAGGCTTTCATCTTCTGCTGTAAAATGGGGATTGCACAAGTATTAGAAAAGCAAAGCTATGAAAGTCCTGGGGGAATGAGATGAGAACAAAAGCTAATACTATTCAACATTTGGTCTGTGTCCTGGGTTGTCATCTTACAATCGTCCCATTAGATTCTCCCAAAAATCCCAAATAGTAGGTGCTGTTGTAACCTCCATTTTACTAGATGAAGAGACTAAGGCAAATGAAGGTTAAGAGACTTGCCCAGACCACACAACTAAGTAAGTGTCTGGGGCTGGATTTGGACTCAGGTTTTCTGTCCAGGCCCAGATTTCTATCCATCATACCACTTAACTGAAAATAGTGTAGAACAATTGTTGAGCAAACAGCTAGACTCTATCTCTGATGGTAATGTCCAGTGAATTATAGTCAATCTTAACTTGGGATTGGAACCCAGCATGTACCGTGACTGCACAGCAATGGGATACTGACTAGAACCTTTCCCATATTGACAGAACCAGGAGAAAAGTTTTAGGCACATTTTTAAAATGCAAACTATAGTTTGAAAAGTGGTAGCAGGGAGGTGGAGCCAAGATGGCGACAAGAACGGATCATGTCTTAGGCTCTCTCTCATAAATCTTTGAAACTAAGGACTCTAACTAATTTTTTTGAGAGACAGAACCCACAGAGGGGCCCCAGTGAGGCAGTTCTCCTACTCAAGGTAACCTAGAAAACAGCAGAAAGGCTCTGCTCCTTGGGGTTGTAGGGGTGACCTGCCAGAGCTAAAGAACTTCAGCCTCCTAGAGGCAGCCCCAGGGTACTGGGAGCCATTTCTCACAGCAGTGGAGGAGTTTCCTGACCTACGCCCTGGGGAGTATCAGGCACAACTTGGGGGGAAAGCAGGGGACCTCTGCCAGAGTGAGCACGAGAAGTCCAACCCTCAGAGCACACATCAAGCAGCTTGGCCAAGGCAGTCCAGATCCAGGAAACAGAAGCAGACGGAGGTGGTAAGCAGGAGCCCCCAGGGCATGAACCCAATTGAACCTAGGGAGGGGAGTGAAGACACACTTCAGAGTTCTGTCCTCTGCCCCTGGACCAGGATGCTGGGATTCTGATCACATTCAGATACTGATTGCAGTCTAGGCCCCCCCAATAGAACAGCAGGGCCCCCTCCACCTCAGCCCCGTGGCAGAGGGGGGGTGCATATGGTCATTCACAGACCAGGAGGGAGGACAGAGCCTCACACACTGAGATCCTTGTGGGAGTGTCCCAAAAGCTCAGGAAGCACCCCCAAAATAGGCTTAGGCTGGGAAAATGAGCAAGCAGAGAAAAAAGAGGAACACCATTGAGAAATATTTTGCATATGAGCCCAAGAAGGATCAAAACACTCAGTCTGAAGATGAAGAAGCACAAGCACCTGCATCTAAAGACTCCAAGAAAAACAGAAATTGGGCTCAGGCTATGACAGAGCTCAAAAAAGACTTTGAAAATCAAATGAGGGAATTAGAAGAAAAACTGGGAAAAGAAATGAGAGAGATGCAGGAAAAACATGAAAATGAAGTCAGCAGCTTAGTCAAGGAAATCCAAAAAAATGCTGAAGAAAATAGCATGCTAAAAACCAGCTTAGGTCAAATGGATAAAACAGTTCAAAAAGTTATTGAAGAGAAGAATGCTTTAAAAAGCAAAATTGGCCAGATGGAAAAAGAGACAAGAAAACTCTGAGGAAAACAAATCCTTCAGACAAAGAATAGAACTCAGGGAGATTGCTGAATTTATGAGAAATCAGGACTCAATACTTCAAAACCAAAAAAATGAAAAATTAGAAGAAAATGTGAAACATCTCATTGAAAAAACAACTGATGTGGGAAACAGATTTAGGAAATATACTTTAAAAATTACTGGAATACCTGAAAGTCATGATCAGGAAAAGAGCCTTGACATCATTTTCAAAGAATTACTACAGGAAAATTGCCCAGATATCCTAGAAGCAGAGGGCAAAATAGAAATGGAGAGAATCCACCAATCCCCCCAAGAAAGAGATCCCAAAAAACCAACCCCTAGGAATTTTATAGCCAAGTTCCAGAACTCCCAAGTCAAAGAGAAAACATTACAAGCAGCCAGAAGGACACAGTTCAAATATCATGGAGCTGCAGCCAGGATCACACAGGACTTAGCAGCAACTACATTGGAAGCTTATAGGGCTTGGAATGTAATCTACAAGAAGACAAAAGAGCTTAGAATGCAACTGAGAATTAACTACCCAGCAAGGCTGAATGTCCTCTTCCAGAGAAAAAGATGGACTTTCAATGAACCAGGGGAATTTCAAATGTTCCTTTTGGAATGGCCAGAGCTGAACAGAAGGTTTGATCTTCAGATACAGGACTCAGGTGAAGCATGGAGATTGGAGGAGAGGGGGAAAATATGAGGGACTTAATGATGATGAACTGCATGTATTCCTGCATAGAAAAATGACACTGATAATACTCATATGAACCTTCTCAGTTAATAGAGCAGGTAGAGAGAGCTTTTATAGTTGAAGCACAGGGGAAAGCTGAATTTGAAGATAAACTATGGTGTAAAAATGGAGTCAATAGATAAAAAAGGGAAATGTAATGGGAGAAAGAAAAAGGAGAGCGGGAATAGGCCAAGATATTTCATATAATATGATTTTTCTTTATTACAATGAGCTATTGCAATGATATGGAAGGGGGGGAGGCAAGGGGGAATGAGGGAATCTTTGCTCTAATCAGAGGTGGCTAGGAGAGGAAACAGAATATATACTCAATGGGATATAGACATCTGGAGTAAGAAGGGTGGGGGTACAGGGGGAAGGGAGGGATGTGAGTGATGGAGGAAAGGATGTACCATGGTGGGAGAGTGGTCAGCTATAACACATTTTCTTTTTTTACTTCTTGCAAGGGGCTGGGAATTGGATGGCCTGTCCAGGACCATAGGGCCAGGTGGATGCTGGGCCTAAGGTGTGGTATGGGGGTTAAGGGCCTCTTGGCCCCAGTGCCAGGGATCTGTTTGCTGCACCACTCAGCTACCCTACAGCAGAGTCAGAGTGAAAGGAGAGAGAAAATATAGTACATGGTAGTGGAGAAATATGAAAGGAGGGAGTTGCGATCAGCAATGGCAATGGTGGAAAAATATGGAAGTAACTTTTGTGATGGACTTATCATAAAGAATGTGGTCCACCTGCGACAGTTGTTGATGTTGGAACAAAGACTCAAGCACATTTTTTATTATTATTATTTGGGGGGAGGGTGCAGGGCAAATGGGGCTGAGTGGCCTGCCTGGGGCCACATAGCAGGGTGATCTTTGGGTGCCTGAGGCTGGATTTGGACCTGGGTGCTCCTGACTCAAGGGCCAATGCTCTGTCCGCCACCCAGCCACCCCTACTATTATTACTATTTTATTTTATTTTGGGTCTTTTTTTTTTCTTTTTTTGGTTTTTGTAGGGCAGTGGGGTTGGGGTGGCTTGCATGTCAGACAGCTGGGTGATTCTTGGGTGTACGGGGCTGGATGTGGGCTCAGCTGCTCATGGCTCCAGGGCTGGTGCTCCATCCATTGCGCCACCTGGCCATACCTACAATTATTACGATTATTTTTTTAATTTTAATTTTTTCTCTCCCCTTTACTTGATCGCTCAAGTGAGTCTATATTTTGGGGGGAGTTTTTACTCTTAAACAAGAATATTTCATTAATGTATAAACAATTATTTGTACAAAATGAGAATAAATATTAAGTAAAAGAAAAAATAAAAAAAGAAAGGTGGTAGCAGAACTGTGTATGATGAATGGAATTTGGTGGTTATGGATACAGGACTTGGAACAAAAACAAAAGAGCAATAACAATATTTTTAGCTAAAAAGCCTTCATATTCCCCCAAATCTCCTTCAGTTGCAGAGTTCCTTTCACTACTGCTGCCCTCAACAATTCCCATAACAACTGTGGGCTCTTCATTGGTAAATTATGTCTTAGTATATGTTTTCTCATGTCATTTGTAATTCCCCTTACTCCCAATAAATGTTACTCTCCCTCTGCCTGAAGGATCACTCTTTCACATGGAAGCTTCTCAAGCGAATCAGTCTTGACAGTATCTGTAAGTCACCTTGAAACACAAGTCACCACCATTCTGACTAACTTATGTCCATGTTCCTGGAAGAGAGGATTCAGGTGATCATTTGGTTGTCAAGTCTAGAGGTGAAGGGAAACCCTAATCCCTTCTCTTAATTAGTTATGTATTTAAGATCCTTGGATATTAAGAGGAGGAAACTTAAAAATAAAGATTTCTTAACATATAATGAAATATTAGAAAAAATAGCAGAATTGCCAAAACAATAGTTTGAAATAAAAATATTACAGTTGATTTTTTTATATTTTCAGGTGTAATGAATTGTAGTACAACTATGAAATCTGAAGCCCTTCTCTAATTTCACTCTAGATAGTTTCAACAGGAGTGTCTATTACTAGAACTATGGGAACATTTCTGCCCTCCTGTTTCAATTAAAAAGATTTAACAGAATGGTAATTATTTTTGTTTTTAGCTATTTGACCTTTCATATTTATTGGGATGGCTAATACAACATTTAACTTAACTATAGGGAAAATATCTGTCTAAAATGTATTTTACACTTTCCAACCTTTAAATTTTCTTGATGACTCATATTTGTATTATTGTAAATACAGTTAGGCCCTTCATACCTCTTGGCATAAGTAGGGCTTTGTCTTTACTTTTAGTGATCTCAGGTTTCTGGGCTTTGAGCTGTTACATTCACTTTTTATAATTTTTCTCTCTACTCAGTACTACTGATATTACCTACTTAGTGAAGCTCTCTTTCTGATTTGCTATTTTATCTGCTGGGAAGAGAGAGAAACATAACCAATCTGGTTTTTAAAATCTATGACTTTAAATTAGAAGTTCATCCCTGTGATTTAATAAAGTTCATGAGCAAGTATTATATTTAGTGGATTGAGTACTGGAGTTTGGAGTTAGGAAAACAATTTCATTCTTGATTACAGCTTACTATTAGTTGTCTAACCATTCTAACCATCTGCAGATCATTTAATTTCTGAGTCTCAGTTTTGATATCTATAAAATGGAAATAATATAGAAGAGGGAAAGCATTCCAGGAACAGCCAGAGGAAAAGTCCAGAGCTAAGAATGGAGAATCTCATTTGTGGAATGGTCAGGAGGCCAATGTCTTTGGATTGTTGGAAAGGTAGGAGAGGACTAGGTGATGAAATGCCAGTGTTTTGTATTGGTTCCTGGAAGCAATAGAGATTCACTGGAGTTTATTGAGCAGAGGTTCAATGCATTTATTATTCTGTACCTTAAGTCTATCATTCCTCTGGCAGGAAATAAAAAGTATGCTTTATCATCAATCCTTTGAAAAATTTTTTTATTTTCATTGTTCAGAGTTCTTATACCTTTCAAAGTTTTACATTTTTTTGTTCTGGTATACGTTGTTCTGCTTCTGCTCGTCTTTCTGCCCAATTTTGTACGAGTTTTTCCCTAGGTTTCTCTGAAATCTCCAATCCTCTTACAAATAGATACAAACAAAAAAAAAAATAAAAATAAAAAAACAAATAGATACAAACTACCGAAACACTCCTTGAACACTACCTATTTTCCATTATTCCATTTCCTTTTTCCTCTATTGACCCTCTAATTCTATTCTTCCTTTCTGCAGTCTTCTCTCCTAAATCCTGCAGTTCCTTCCTTCCTTCCCTGACTGTCTCTCCCTCTCTCTACCACAACTACTCTAAGCAGGATTTAGGAGGGGAAAAAACAAACAACTTTATAGATTTTTCAAAGTTGTGAGAAATGCCAATGAATATCAAAACAAACTTAGGTGGATCTAGAATCTTTTATTAATTATATAAATATTTTATTTGTTTTCCAATTATGTACAATGATAGTTTCTACTGATCATTTTTTACAAGGTTTTGAATTTTACAATTTGCCCCTCCCTTTCTTCCCTCCCCATCCCCCCACAGAAGGCAATCTGATGTAGTCTTTACATTTGTTTCCATGATATGCATAGATCAAAACTGAATGTGTTGAGAGAAAAAACAGAAGAAAGAAAACATTAGAGATGGCAAAATTATGTAATACAAAAGACAACTTTTTAAAAATTGAAGATAATAATCTTTGGTCTTTGTTTAAACTACGCAGTGCCTTCTCTGGATACAGATGGTATGCTCCATAATAAATCCCCTAAAATTGTTCCTGATTATTGCACTGTTGGAATGCACAAGCCCATCAAAATTGATCATCACCCCTTGTTGTTTTTAGTGTGTATAATGTTCTTCTTCTGCTCATCTCACTCAGCATCAATTAATGCAAGTCTTTCCAGGCTTTTTTGAAATCCCATCCTTCATGATTTTTCATAGAACAGTAGTGTTGCATCACATACGTATATCACAATTTGTTCAGTTATTCCTCAATTGATGGACATTCCCTCAATTTTCAATTCTTTGCCACTACAAATAGAGCTGCTGTGAATATTTTCATATATGTGGGATTTTTACCCTTTGTCATGTGAATCTAGAATCTTATTGATGTGGGCACAAATTACAATCCATTCATGTTTTCTCCTGTGCCACTTTTATTTCTTTCTCCTAAATCCTACACAGAGAGTCTTAGGGACCTTTCTTTAATTCCTCTGACATGTGTTTTGTTCTTCAATTAGCAAAAATCTATTTCCTTTCCCTTTTACCAACCCACTCCACTCCAGACACATAAAGATATTGATTTTAGCTAGAAAAGAGTTGAGATTGTGCGGTTAGGTGGCGCAGTGGATAAAGCACTGGCCCAGGAGTCAGGAGTACCTGGGTTCAAATCTGGTCTCAGACACTTAATAATTACCTAGCTGTGTGGCCTTGGGCAAGCCACTTAACCCCATTTGCCTTGCAAAAACCTAAAAAAAAGTTGAGATTTATAGTCTCTTAGGCTTTCTTACTCAACTTGTTTAGATCTGTTGGAATGCAAAACTGTTTTCACCAAAGACTTTTGACATAATTATATACTTCCTCCTCTAGTCTTATAGTCACCTTCCTAGAACTGGCTCCAGCCAGTCTACATACAACAATTACAGTCAACTCTAACCTGGTCAGGTTTGCTGGTTTTTGTAAATAGATGAAAATTAAATGTCTTTCTTGATACTGACTTCCATGAACAACTTTTGAGTAGTTTTGATTAAGAATGTGGTATTTAATTAATTATATAGTTTTTAATTAAATGACATACACACCATAATTTTAAATTAATGTTCAGAACTATTGAAACCAGTAGTTCTATCCTGTTTTAGTCTTTAAAAGGGACAATATTTTTCATACTCTTTAATTAGAACTTGATGACCAAATTAAGGTTTGATGATAAATGGTGATATTTTGTTGTTGTTATTGCTACCAGGATTTATTTTTTAAAAAACATTCTTCCATGAACTTGGAGAGTCATATTCATAATGATTACAACAACATATTTGAAAATGGTATTAAACAGCACCTATCTCAGATTGAGCACTATGACCAGTTATGATCCCACAAAGCAGATGATGAAACTCACTTTCATCTTCAAACAGGTTACTGGGAAGGGAAAGACAACCAGGTGGTAAAAGATAATTGCATATTCTACCAGATAATTATGTATGTTTTACAAAATATAATAAAACACAATTCATATAATAGTTTCTCTCTTAGATTGATTTTTTTATTTCTCCAAGTTAAAAATTTTTCAAGTCTTTAATTTGTTTTTGACATTTGATGGATTTTATGTTTTCAGATTCATGTAAATTTTGTTAAAAACAAATCTAAACAAACTTGGGATGAAGCATTGATAAGAACTGTTTTGAAAGCAATGTGTGGAATTACCATATACTTTTTTTTTAGGTTTTTTGCAAGGCAGTGGGGTTAAGTGACTTGCCTAAGGCTACACAGCTAGGTAATTAAGTGTCTGAGTTCAAATTTGAACTCAGGTCCTCCTGGTTCCAGGTCTGGTGCTCTATCCATTGTGCCACCTAGCTGCCCCCTACCATATACTTTTAAAAAAACAAACAATAATGAAACATATTTATGATTTCCCATACAGCCTTCTTTATCTTCTGCTATATATGTGGAAATTCTCACTCTCTATTGAAATATTCTAAAACAGACATCTTTATAAAAATTAATAACTACGTAATGATTATATTGTAAACTATTAGGTAACCATTTTTCAAAAGAATATATGAACATCTGTCTATGAAATAGGAGAGTGGAGCCATCAAGATTATTTTTACTTGTATTTACTCTCTTTCTAGCCATCAAGTGTCATAGAACCCTAAATAACATACTATAATGACTATCATGTTCACACGTTTTGAGAAGTTCCCAGCACAGCAAGAAGTTTACTTAACTATTAGTGTTTCTCACTAATAAACTTGGATTGGATTTCAGATATTACAGGCATAAATTAAATATCTCAAAAACTATGTTATTAGTCTCTGGAAGCCAGCAAAGAGTAAATAGCTTTAATTATTCATTTCCTCTTGGATCAGATATTTCCTGATAAATGAATTACCAAACCTATTAATAACTCCTAAGGGGCCCGCTAGGTGGCACAGTGGATAAAGCACCTGCCCTGGAGTCAGGAGTACCTGGGTTCAAATCCAGTCTCAGACACTTAATAATTACCTAGCTGTGTGGCCTCGGGCAAGCCACTTAACCCTATTTGCCTTGCAAAAACCTAAAAAAAAAAAAAAAGAACTCCTAAGGAAGGTCAGGTAAACTAATTCCTTTTACTAGATCAGTAATTAGTAAATGACACTATATTGGCCTGCAAGTTTGTTTCTCTACCAGCATCCTTAAGTTCTTAAACTTAGTAAATTACTTACCTGGCTGTATTGGTCTCCAAGATTATAATTATTTGTCAAGAATCATGTATCCCTTCTACAACTGGTTAAATATGTCAGCCATTTTGTGATATTAAACTCCTCTATGTAGAAATTAGAAATTATTCCTTAGTTAGAAGAATCAACATAGTGCCATGGAAAAATAAGGATTTTATTCCTGACCCTATATTGTGCTGATGTATCATATAAATGTCTTTTATGACCTTACCACTTAACTCTGTCTTATAAAATGAGATGATTGGACATCTTTGGTCTCTAAAAATTCCTTTTGTCTCTAAAATTATTTTATTCTACACATTATTTAGGTATGAGTACTTATACTTTGATTCACAATTTCCTCATTGTATGCCCTCTGTCAGCGTACTCATCTAACTGTATATTTTCGTTCTATGTAATTTTTGTCCACTTCAGTCTAAATCAAGGATCTGCACAAGAGATCTGGTGTACTTAATGCAAGTCTTAAAATATTTTGTGAATATCATTGCTTTTCTTAGGCTACATCTCTGTTGTGTCATTCTCTTTCTATATTATGCATTAAGTATTATGGATCTCACATGACTAGAATAAGCCTTTTTTGCAAGACAATGGGGTTAAGTGACTTGCCCAAGGTCACACAGCCAGGTTACTTAAGTCTGAGATCAAATTTGAACTCAGGTCCTCCTGGTTCCAGGTCTCATGCTCTATCCACTGGACCACCTAGCTGCCCCTCAAATAAACCATTTGGAGAATTTTCCTACTTACTTTGTTTTCTAGCTTTGAGTACAGTATGATTGATATTCATAAATAGTTGACTATCCAGTCAGTAAACCAATATTTATTGAACATTTACATTGGAAATAGCAAATAGATTAACTATGAAGAGATATAAAATTTTGTAATTATAGACTGTAAATGCTGTGAGTATTCCCGTGATCAAATATTAATGGTAGAAATTGCTTCTATTGCTTTTGTTTTTCTACTACAAAGACTTTTCTGGTTTATAAGTCTTCCCTTTTCCTGTTTCCTAAAACTACTAGTGCAAAAATAGCAATAATTATTCCATGTTATATATTAGAAAGCAACATATAGATTAAACTAGAAACCTTTAAAAGGGTTCATCTTATCAGGCTTTTGAATATAGGCATAATGTAAACATCTGTTCTCAAAAGCAAATTTCAGATATAAATTTTCAATATATAATATTGGAACCTAAAATTGAGAGAGGAAATTGAGGAATTACTTTTTAATGTATTTAATTAACAAAAGAACCAAAGCATTCAAATGTTTTATGCCTCTGATAAATTTTTATTCATTCATCAGTTATATATCAGTTTCCTAAGTAAATTGTATATTGTATGGTGAATTGAAGCTATAGCTGCAGAAAAAATAAAAACAACATTACTTAAGTACAAAAAGTAATTCCTAATATATAATGTACAGCTTGGTTCAAATATTGTTCTACTTTTCATGATATTAGAATCAAAAAAGGCTGTAAGAATTGCTTTAATGGTCAGCAATATTGGAAGACAAATCTTAAATAGTTTGTTTTTCTGCCTCTATGAATTTTGAAATGACTTTTTCTAATAATTAGTTTTTTCTTCATTCTGATTATTAAAAAGTAATTTTGTTTCTTAAATCTGAACAAAATAAGAAGTTTTTTTCAGTTCTGTAGATAAAAGGTATATGCAAAAATTTGTGTTTACTTTTTAAAATTAGTTTGACATCTTTTCACATTAAATAGCATGGCTTGTTAGTACATATTTTTTTTAGATGGAACTCTAACTTGTTCAGTTTTTTAAAACATAATAAAATAGCACATATTTTGTCAGAAAAGGGTCTCAATTATATGTCATTTGGCAATTGTAGACTTCTGGAGATTGCTATAACTAAATTGCTTAGGAGGATTTAAAATTTGATATGTATGGTAAGTTCTCATCTGAACATTTGAAAGACTTACCTTTTCTAATTTGTTTGCTAGAATGGAGAAACATTTGTAGAAGGATTCTGAACTGCTTCCTAATTTAATAATGTTTTAGATATCCTGAAATTTTTTAGAAACCAAATGATTTTAATAGTTTTCATTAATTTATTGTTTCTTAGATATAAATTACTTCCCAGGGGCTGCTAAGTGGCGCAGTGGATAGAGCACCCACTCTGGAGTCAGGAGTACCTGAGTTCAAATCCAGCCTCAGACACTTAATAATTACCTAGCTGTGTGGCCTTGGGCAAGCCACTTAACCCCATTTGTCTTGCAAAACACTAAAGATAACTAAATAAATATATAAATGAATAAAGTACTTCCCCTTCTCTATGCCCTCTTACCCCAGGCCCCCCCCCCCCCCATATTTACTGTTATAATCATGGAGATTGGAAGAATACAAATAAGACCAGTTTCCTGTGGTTCACATCTCTGGGAACATAGCCTACACCCACAGATAATCTCTTTGAATGTCGCTATATGAGAGTCCTGAAATATTAGTCTCATTTTTAACAAAGCAGTTATGCTACTGAAAGAGAGGGATTTGCAATTATTGTAAATTTTCTATATTACGTAATAAATTTCTAAATGTTTTCTCATCTCACTCTTGACAAGAGTATTTGAATGTGTCTTCTTGCCTTGTCATATATGTTATTATATTTTTAATATTAGCTGCTTTTTGTCAGCATTAAATTAGAAAATTCATTAGCAATAGTAAAAAAGATAATCCAAGTCTCCTGATTACAAGGTATCATCTCTTTATTCACCATACCATACTGCCTCTTCAACCTTTGACTATTGACTTCTGATATGTATACCAGGTGACCAGACCCCAAAGGCAGTTAGTTGTTTTAAGTTATAGAACAGATACCTTTTGATATTAGTAGAGGGAGTCCCTTTCCAAGTAAGTACTCTCTACATTGATGAAAACACAAGTCCAATCCAAAAAAAATGAAACCACATCCTTTATTCCATTGCTTCCAGGCAGATTTGATATCTGTACAGTCATCCTTCACTAAGCAATTTATTTTATTATTGCATCTGTTAAAATATGGAAGTACTTAATGAGATTTCTTATTTAAAGCTTAAGTCTTTGGTGAAAATGTGACTATTAAGTGACTGTTCTAATATAAAAATCTTCTTTTACTTAAAGATAAGTCCACACTCTGGGAATTTACACTTTTAGGACAAACATCCAAGCATAGCATGCACCAAAAAAAGGGGAAAAAACCCTGAGATTTAAAAAAAAAGTTTTAACTCTCTTCTTACTATACTTTTGAGTACAAACCTTTAATTTACAACAAATTGAATCCAAGGCAGTTAATGCATGTAACTAAAGTACTCTTCCATGGGACTTCCTGCCAAACAAATTCTCAGTTACTGCAGGATTCCTCAGGGGAGAAAATATCCTTAGTTCAGGGGATAATTGGTAGATCCACATTCCTAAAATTTTATCTCAAGCATCTCCACTATTTTACTTACTTTTAATAGCTAGCACATGGTGAGTTTAAAGGAAATATTTACTGAAATGTAAGAACAATAACTACAAAATATCCTCCCACATCAACCTTGGGCCCACTCGCCCACAAATACAGTGTCCATGAGAACAGTGGGCACATACAGGAAGGAAGGAAGGAAGGAAGGAAGGAAGGAAGGAATAAGCACTAATGCTGAGGCATATCTACAAAGAGTGGGACACATATGTAGGAACAATATAGCCAAGGAAACTCATACTGTAGTACTGCAGAGCCTTAGTCACCTTGTCTTATCAGTGTCCTTATCTTGCTCTCATATAGGCATGGTGTCTCTGCTGGGCAATTCAAGATCTCTGAATCCCTGTATACAGCTATAACCGTTCCCTGCCAGGGCTTATAATTCTGTCTTGTTTATCCTAATTCTCTTCTCTATGCTAGAACTGGAAGGGGTTCCTTTTTGTTAAAGACTACCAGAGACATTGCTGATGTTTGGTTAGCCAAACTACCCTCTAATTTTTCATCAGGTAGATCTTCACACCTCACAGAAAAATAACAAAGGAAGAACTCTTCTTTGTACTTTAACACCTTGTTTGTATTATTTATTTCTCAATACCTGTGATGAAAAACCTTTTGGGCTGAGGGAAAAGAAAGAATCAAGAGTAGTCTGATTAATTCTCCCTTCACTCCTATCTCCCACAGAAGGATTAAATATCTTTTTGAATCTCAGAGTAAAAATAAACATTAACCAATTATATTTCTCTTTAGGAAGATAACTCAGTTTATATAATAAAATCTTTCTTCCTTTTTGGCACTGATTCTATTGAATTCTAGCTACAAATAGCATATATTTTTCAGAACAAGTCATGGTTCTTGAAAGGAATACATTATAAATTGTCAGTTATTTACAAATTAAAATGCTATAAAATATTCTTTAGCATTTTCTTAGTACCTCTAATCCAAGGTGCTTTTTTTTAATGCTCATGATTTTTTAAAATTTATTTTTATTAAAGATATTATTTGAGTTTTACAATTTTTCCCCCAATCTTGCTTCCCTCCCCCCACCCCCACCCCACAGATAGCACTCTGTCAGTCTTTACTTTGTTTCCATGTTGTACCTTGATCCAAATTGGGTGTGATGACAGAGAAATCATATCCTTAAAGAGAACATAATTCTCAGATGTAACAAGATCAGACAATAAGACAATCTGGTTTTTTTTTCCTAAATTAAAGGGAATAGTCCTTGTACTTTGTTCAAACTCCACAGCTCCTTATCTGGATACAGATAGCACTCTCCTTTGCAGACAGCCCAAAATTGTTCCCAATTGTTGCACTGATGGAATGAGCAAGTCCTTCAAGGTTGAACATCACTCTCATGTTGCTGTTAGGGTGCAGGGTGTACAGTGTTTTTCTGGTTCTGCTCATCTCACTCAGCATCAGTTCATGCAAATCCCTCCAAGTTTCCCTGAAATCCCATCCCTCCTGGTTTCTAATAGAACAATAGTGTTCCATGACATACATATACCACAGTTTGCTAAGCCATTCTTCAATTGAAGGACATTTACTGGATTTCCAATTCTTTGCCACCACAAACAGGGCTGTTATATTTTTGTACAAGTAATGTTTTTACCCTTTTTTCCTCATCTCTTCGGGGTATAGACCCAGTAGTGGTATTGCTGGGTCAAAGGGTATGCACATTTTTGTTGCCCTTTGGGCATAGTTCCAAATAGCTCTCCAGAAGGGTTGGATGAGTTCACAGCTCCACCAACAGTGTAATAGTGTCCCAGATTTCCCACATCCCTTCTAACAATGATCATTATCCTTCTTGGTCATGCTGGCCAATCTGAGAGGTGTGAGGTGGTACCTCAGAAAAGCTTTAATTTGCATTTCTCTAATAATTAATGATTTAGAGTAATGCTCATGATTTTTTAAGAAAAATGTTTTAACTTATGTATCACTGTGCTTTTAAAATAATATATTTTAAACATAATATCCCTAAAGCATATTCTGAACCTTACTTCATTTCTGAATTTATTTGATAAAGTCTGAATATTAAATAGTTTTGAATTTTTTAAAATACGTTATTTGACAATGTGTTTATCTGTACTACCCACACACCTCAATTTGAACAGTCTACTAGATACCTTCAGTATGAGTGCAGTAACTTAGGATTTTTATTCCTGGCAGGTGGTTTTAGAATGTATGCTAAAAAAGGACCTCATTTACAACAAGGTCACCCCAACCTTTCATCACTGGAAGATTGATGACAAAAAGTTTGGCCTTACTTTTCAAAGTCCTGCTGATGCAAGAGCTTTTGACAGAGGTATTCGAAGAGCTATAGAGGATATTTCTCAAGGTAGGTTTTATGGCTACATTCTCCCTTAATTTGTCCATTACCCCAGTGGACCTTCAAAAGTTAACCTAAGTTTTACATTTTAAAATAACTAAGTTTTCTGGTGTACTGAGACCTTTTTTCAATATTGTCTGTCAATTTAGAATTATTATGACTGACCTTTTCCTTTAATAGATACCAAATATGGAAAAACTCCAAGAATAGTTTATCACATAATCATAACAAAAGATAATTCAAGTCTCCTAATTACAAGGTATCATCTCTTTATTCACCATATCATGCTGCCTTGTGTCTACAAACATCATTGTTCATTAAAATGTCAAGAAACATTTTCTTTTTGTTAATGGGTAACTTTAACCCTGTTTTCATAACTTGAAAGGAAGAATTCTGGCATATAGAACATTCGCTTTTTAAACATTATAAGTGGGAAGAAACTTTCATGTAAAGCTAAATTAAGTTTTATAAACAAAAATGAGTCCCTTTAAAAACTTTTAACAAACTTTCAAAAAGTAGAAAAGTTACCCTAAGATGCCATTTAATTTTCAACTATATCTAATTGACAAAAAAGTAGTTTGAACAGTAGTCTGTGACAGACTGTGTCCCAATTCATTATATGTTTGAATGGAGCAGATAAATTAACTGAAGAGTAGTAGATTCAATCATAGAATTACAAATTTAAAAAGAGCAATCTTTTTGGGGACACAAGTGAGTTAAGCAAATTAATATCATTTCAGGTATACCACATTACTCCCACCAACTTCTTTTATACGTATATACATATATATGTGTGTGTGTATATATATATATATATATATATACACACACACACGTATGTGTGTGTGTCATTTGTCATTAATGTATCATTATATATTGTCACTTAATTCCTCTTTATTTTAACTTCAATATATTTGTTGCATCGTTCTATAGTACTAATGCTATTTTTAACAAGGAAGGTCATACTTATATGTATAAAACCCATAAGTTATTTAAGTTATATATATCATTTAGGTAGATTTTACATATAACCCTGATTTATGAATCAGAATAATACTCTATAAAATTATTTTTATTAAGCATATTTGAGTCCTATATTCTCAGTGATATGAAGACCTTTAATTCACCTAATATGGCCTCAATCAGTTAGTGAAATATGCAGAGGTAAAAAAATAGTAAAGTGAAATATGCAGGGGTTAAAAAATAGTAAAGGAATCAACAACTGTTTGTTTCCTTGAAACAGAAAGAAAATTACTGATTATTTTCCACTGATTTTTTCTGGAGTTAAGTGCTTGGGTCATATATTCCTTGTGACCCAGGTCACAGTTATATTTCTAGTAGTAGAATGCTACAGGAATCAGGTGTGGGGGTGTATGTGTGTAAAAATTCAAATTAGCCTAATTCCTTATTACTTTTGTTTCTTAGATTGTCTAACATCACAAAATGAAGTTCTAGTAGCTGAAGATAGCTTTACAGTAAGTATTATACTTTTCATGGGTTTTGTTTTTTTCTTAGTAATTGTGCTGTACAAAAATAACAGCTCTTTGGGGGATTTATTTTTGCTAATTATTGCTAATTCAGAATCATTTTTAAATGTAATAAAGTAATAGCCAACAGAATAGAAACAAAAAGGCAAAGTTTTAAAAATATATTTAATGTTTTTAAAGTATGCATTCTGCCTAGGGGTCTAACTTTCCATAGCCTCCAGCAGATATTGAGCCCAAAGATTTTCTCTGATTTCTTTGTAGTTATGAAGTTAACAGAGAGATGGATAAAATTCTATTTAAATCTCATTTTCTCATGGTTCATGCTCTTATGCTTATATTTAGGTTCCATAAAATAATCCATAGTAACATTGTTTTGCCCGTTTTCAAAAAATCATTACAGAAGCCTTTATAAGTTTCTGAAAGAATGAATTGAAAGAAAATATTCTTTTTGGTTTGTAATCATACTTTCTGCTGGAACTAAGTTAGAGATGAATTAGGAAAGAAGGTGGAAAAGAAAGAGTCGAGTGGGTAGCTAGATGGTGCAGTAGAGAGAGCACTAGCTCTGGAGTCAGGAGGACCTGAGTTCAAATCCAGCCTCAGACAATTAATAATTACCTAGCTGTGGGCCCTTGGGCAAGTCATTTAACCCCATTGCCTTGCAAAAATCAAAACAAATAAACAAGAGAGTCAGGGAAGTGAATTAGAGACATGCATGGTTAACATTTGTTCACTCACTTGGCCAGTCACAGAATGCTTTCCTAACAATTCCTTTTTTCCAAATGAGGAAACTAGAACACAGGCAGTTGAATGCCTTACTTAGGGCACATATTGAGTATCAGAGTCATATCTCAAACCCAGGTCTCTCTGTTTCCGAGTCCAACAATGACTCCAGTCCCCCTTGCTCCTTCCAAGAAACAGCAATAAGATTTAAAACAGAATGCCTAAGGAGAACAGCACCATTTAACCTCCTGAGCTCAGTTTTTCATTTCCTTTATCCCAATGAACCTACCAAGAAGGATTAAAAGCTCTCATTCACAGAGGAAAAGACCTAGAAACTTTTTTCAAATTAAGGCAATCATTATCTTTTTATTTTAAAAATTGAACTTTTCCACTCATTTGTTTCTGACTTTTACCATAGAAATTTTCTTCTTGCTTTGTATGTTTTTTTATGTTTTTGTATGTTTATGTATGTTTTTGTTCTTCATAATTTGAAATAAGTTTATTGCTTTATATTGACAAATGAGGAAGTTTTGACATTATTAGGTTACTCAATATGGTTGAACCAGCATCTCTTCACCTTGCAATACTTCTTTATAAAAAGTTTGCATTGTCTTGTAGATAATAAAACCTCCCTATTCTTTTATTTCAAAGGGAAGGAAAAACTCCTCACATGATTATTCTGAACCAGATTATTTAACAGATTTAACTAGATTATTTAACAAATTCAGCATGATAAGCAAATAAGATGACATTCTTTTTTAAGTTGAGGAGAGTTTCTGTGAGTTTTTTATATATATATATATATATATATATATATATATTCATATATATGGAAATATCATTTTGCATCTGACATTAATTTCTTCTTAACCTCTTCAAAAAAATGATTATTTAAACTTCTAACAATAGGCCTTTTATTATTTCATGGTACTAACCCAAGACTCAGTTTGTCCATCTCTTTATCCTCTTGCTTTGGCAAGGTTATGTGGCCAACACATCTTTTGTGATTATAGATTACCTAAATTATTTCCTGCCATTTTTTTGTGTATAAATCATCCTTGGCAATGTACTATTCTCTGTACCATGCATTTTTCCATTGCCTTTTCAGGATGCATATCATTTTGATTGTTTGGAGATTCTTGTAGTCTATATAGATTTTTGATATAAATACCAAAAAAGTATTTAAAACTTTTTTTAAAAAGCAGATTTTTTTATTCAAATTGAATCTTAGGGTCATTGAAAATACTTAATAATGTTCCCCTTCTACACTCACTTTATTCCTTCCTTCTTTTAAATTATGGGCCCAGCTAATTGTCTCTCTGTAAGACCTGACCAAGATAGAGATTGATAGACAAATTGCCCATACTTTCTCTGACTTCCATTTGCAAAAGCTTATCTTTAATTTTCAACTAAAATGACAAATAGTGGAAGATTTTAAATCTATTACAGGGATAAATTTTTAAAAAACTTAATGTCTCCATTTCTAATGTAGGTAACATTAAAAATTTCCTAAGGAAATTTTAATTTTATAACCAGAGATTTTTGTGACAAAAAAGTGATATTTTTTGGAAGTTTAGATAATAAGCTCCTTCAGGATAAATATAATATTTTCACTCTTACTTATGATTCAGTTTACTCTTAAACTTGTGGTATTTGATTCTTTAAAAGATTATCCGGGAATGAAGCTTGAATGCACTTTTTTACTCATTCTCTTTCTTAAGCTTTTTAATGAGCTAATTAGTGTCTTTATATTTAAAAAAGAAAAGAACGTTGGTCTATGCTTGTTTTAAGATACATTTTACTATTTTTTTAACCTTACAAGGCTGCAAGTTCTAACATTGAAGCTTATTATTCAGGTATATCGGAATGATCAGGAATCTACAAAGCTCATCTCACAATAGATTTGAAGTTATAGAAGTAGAAAATCTCAAATTTCATGCTTCAGGCAAATGGAAGAGGAGACTCAATTGGTCTTAAACAAGAAATTGACATCTTTTCTCCTTTGACCCTAAGACATGCTTAACTGACTTAATCTTTGTCAGGATTAGGAATTATAATTTTTCTGCCAAAGTGGTAAAAAGGACTATGATTTGCTTCTATTGTTTTAAGTGGTTTTGCTGCAGGCAGGCAGGATGTGAATTTTTCATGTACTGATTTGCAGAGGTAACATTTAACGAGGATCTCTGTCTAGAGACAAAGTTGAAAGAATGAAGCTTTCTCACAAATGAGTTTTATGGTATTCCTGGTTATAAGTATAATCTTACCTTAATTCACAAAGAACTCTGCAGATTTCAAGTTGATTTTTGTCTGCATGTTGTGTGACCCTATAGTTTCTATAAAATCTGTTTTGATGATTTAGGATGTAACTAACTACATTTTTAACTATATAACCTTATTCCAGACAATAAAAAGTGGTTACTGAATTCTTTTTTTCCCCATTTATACAAAACGTTTTTTATTTTAAAATTTCCCCAACTTTATGTAGAAGAATAAAAAGAATTAAAAAATTTGTTTTCCTGTCAGTTTTCATGGTTTATAGTTAACCATTGTTTTCTAATATGCTGAACTACCTTTTCCCACATTGCACCATCATCAATTGTGTCATTCATAAATGCCCAAACAAAAAAGATTTTGTGCTGTAATTTTGGAACAAAGCTCATTTAAGGGGCAGAAAATACATCAATTAAATATTATATTTTAATGAAGATATTACAATCTAGGTAAAAATATACATAACATAACTTGAATATTGAATGTTATATTGCAAGTTTGTGGTCAAACCTAAAAGAAAAAAGGTTATTTTAAACTCAGAAGATTACTAAAGTTTTTAATCTCTATTTAAATGAAGTAATAATTGCCTAAATCTTGCATTGCTATTTTTAACCAAGGAGAAGGAAACTATAGCCTCATGGAATAGACTAAAAGAAGTGAGTTCTTAAGAGTAATTGTGGTCTCTGATCTCTTCTTCATAATCATTTATTTAGTTGGAACAGAATATTATTAAAGTGTTTTCAGAATTGAGAGAAGGGGAAAAGTGAAGAGAAAATCTTTGAAGAAGAGAGCAGCTAAGTCTGGTTTTCATTTTCTCTACAACTGTCATCTGGCTTTGAGTTCAGTTGGACATCTACAGCTGGAGTCATTTTATTGCTTTCCCCAGCCTACTTTTTGCTTTGCACACAGAAATGTTTTAGTAGTCTTAAGGAAAAAAAGTTAAAGAATCTCTTAGCAACCATAGGACAATAATTATTATTCCAGCAGCTGGGAGCAAACCAGATTTCCGTTGTGCATTAAAAACTGGCATGCATTACTTTATAGACTATGCAGATTCTGATCTGAGCCAATGTTTTGCTTTGCTGGCTATGGGGTTAAAAGAATTGAATTTAGAAGGTATATAATTGCTTTGGGCATTTGAAGACAAGGCAAATGCACATCTGTATAGATAGCTTTTTTTTTTTTTGCGTGTTCTGTGCTTCTGTTCTTCCCAGAGAATTGTTTTTTATTTAAACTCATGTTCTCCAACTTATATAATACATAAAAGTAGGAATGCTTTACTTTGGATTATGTCAGTTTTCCATTAAGTGGTATTTTTTAGGTGTTTATAACCCTGTAATAAAAAAAAGACTCATGTAAATACCTTCATTTGTGTGTGTGTGTATGAGTGAGAGATGTAAGATCAAAATTAATAAAAAAAACAATGTGACCTTTTTTAATTAAGAAATTGTGCAATAATTTACTGAATATTTTCCATATTCATGGTCTTTTAGTATGCCTCCAAATCTCTACCCTCTCTATAAGGAAATAAGATTGTAATGTTAATACCTATTCATGTGGATAGTCTTTAAAAGGGGTAGGGGGGTGGGTGAGAAGAAACTTCATTAACCTGTTGACAAGATGCTGCCCAGATTTTCAGACATTTAATCCTCTGTAACAGTTATTTCATAATCCTGTTTCTAAAATCTACTACTGTTAGGATTAGGGAAAGGGAGAGTCATAGCCCTCCAATAACTATTTTAGTTTAAAGAGAAGCACAAAAGTAAAATATACAAGTACAGGCAAAAAGTGACTCAGTGGTATTCAGAGCTTCTTCTCTTGATTAAAGAGTTAGAGTTGTATGTTGAATTACATCTATTGAGTGGAAAGGAAGCATAATTACAGTTAAGATTCAGTATGCCTGGAGTCCTTTACTTTTATAAAATTATTCTCTCCACAGACTTGGGAAGCTATTACTAAAATATATTTTCATTCATTACTCTTTAAAAAATGATTCTTTTTTACTTAAAACTTAACTGTTACCTAGCTGTGTGGCCTTGGGCAAGCTACTTAACCCCGTTTGCCTTGTAAAAACCTAAAAAAAACCTAACTATTGATTAAATACACACTGCCTTTTCTAGCAGTAATTTATTTGAATAACCTTTTTTTAAAATGCTATACTTGCAATTAATAACATTCATAACTTTGGCCATATTTTCCTAATAAGCACTGTGTTCTGAGCTATTTCTAATTTGACAGATTAGTTGTGGAGTACTTTGTAGTACTATATTTGGATTACAGCAAAGTAAAATGATAGGTTTTTTTGGTTTTTGTTTTTTGTTTTTTCAAGGCAATGAGGTTAAGTGACTTGCCCAAGGTCACACAGCTAGGTAATTATTGAATGTCTGAGAACAGATTGAACTCCTGACTTCAGGACCGCTATCCACTGCACCACCTAACCACCCCAGGAAAGTCAGCCTCATTGCTCCCCCCCCCTCCCCATTGGTATAGGGTTATCTTTAATAAACTGAAAATTACAAAGTCATATATTCTGGTTATCTTCATTTTCTCCAATAAGTTTATGTCATTATATGAACTTCATATTTGCAGCCAAACAATTTACATCCTAGAAGAATTCATCTCTTGTTCTGTGAACTCAGCACTACCCAATGTTCCTCTCAAGCTTCCCATTTTAAATTATATTACAGACTCACCCTTTTTGATTATACATGTCTTTAATGCCATGTAAGTCATTTTTTTTTGTAATGTGCCATAGCCTACTTATATTGCTCATATGTCTTTTCCTTTGCACCTTTGCAAACCTATTTCCAGGATTGTAGTATTCAAGTTTCATAGCCATAGAACATCATCAGAAAAATATTGCTTTTCTCTGTCTTTTAATGAGTAGTTTGGGAACCAGGGAAAGCACCACAAATTTCAATGTGCAGTTGATAAATTAATTAAAAAGTTACCTGTCTGGGCGATGTGGAACTAATTTGGGCAATAAGTTTTTTTTTATCTAATTGGAGTTTTTTTTAGTATAGTTAATACTGATTGCTTTGCTAAGGATTTCAGTGAAACTTTATATTATTACAGGGATCATTGAAATTTGTGCACCATCTGCAATCAGGAGCTAATAGTTCTTTATGAATTTAATATGTGTATGGAAGGAAATTATTTATTTGAAAGCAATCTCCAAGGCTTCTTTTTGTTCTCCTGAGTCAAATACTTCTTTAAAATCAATTAAGAGCATAGTAGAATTTCTAGACACCTCTTAGTTGTGTCACAATAAAGTTAATATAGTCTGTTGTACAAAATTGGCTCCAGAAATCTGCTATCTTTTATTTTCATTAACAATATACTAATGTGTGTTTATAAACCATTCTCATGAAGATTTTTTTTATAGAGATGATAAAATAATATGAAATACTAGTTGTTTTTCTTGGTCATCCTTTTGGATTAAAAACAATGTGTTTGATCTTTTCCAGTTGGGAGTTAGAAAATGGTCTTAAAGTATCCTGAGAATCCCTGAGTCCTTTTAAAATTGTGTTGTATTTAGTCAGGGGCATATTGGTAAATTAAAATTTGTCTCTCCAGAAAAAGAAAAGTATGCATAATATACATTTGTTTAATCTCTGTTATTAGCATGTTCTCCAGTTTTAATGCCTAGAAAATCTAAGACATTTAGGTTTAATGTGAGATTTAAATGCTCACACTGAAAATTTCCAGTCAGCCCTGAGCCAAGACTAGCTGACTGTAACCCATCTCTGCTAGTATGATATAGTTCTCTTTAACCCAAGTTTATTCAGCTCCAACTACAAAACCCATTTTTATCTTTTTAAAATATCATAATTACCATTTTCTCACATTGTACATTGAATTACATAGATGGTGGGTTCTAAATGTATCTATCCCATTATAATTAAGCATTGGAATATTTTGAGATTGGTTCCATTTGATATATCTGTTTGTTGCTTTTCTGTGTTTACAAATACTCTACAACCTAGTATAATTGAATCTCAGACCAGTTAGTCTAACTTTAGCTATTTGGATAAATAGTATTTCCTTACTCCTTTGAATATCTTATTATTTAACTTGTGGTCTCACCTAATGTTGTCCTTGACCATCCTATTGCCAGTAGGGCAAGATTGTGCATTTGCTGGGCTGAAGTTATTTTTTGAATTATCAGTACAGCACAGTGCAGTAGAAAGAACTGGACTGAAAATTCAGAAGATGCCTGCTTATTAACTTTGACTTTAGACAAGTTGCCTACACTCTGAGAAACTGTGACACAATCAGTGTAGTTACCCCTTCCAGTTTCTGAAAAAAAAAATCTATGATTTGCAAGCATGAATTATTGAGTAGTACATTTGACTTCTTGATCTACAGTCAATATTTTCCAAGGAAATTTTCATCTTCTAACTTCTGTCTTTTTGTATTGAAATCAAGTATCGGGGAAGCCAGGTGGCTCAGTGGATAAAGCACTGGCCTTGGAGTCAGGAGTACCTGGGTTCAAATCCGGTCTCAGACACTTAATAATTACCCAGCTGTGTGGCCTTGGGCAAGCCACTTAACCCCATTTGCCTTGCAAAACAAAAAACAAAAACAACAAAAAAAAGGCCAAAAAAAAACCAGAAATCAATTATCAAAATTGTATGTTAATTTGTCTTGAAGGACAGGATTCTGTCAAATTCAACATCTAATTTCTCAGTTTCCTTCTGGAAATCTTTTGTCCTTCTTAACTGCATATATTTTGTTTATAGCTTGACTCCTTGATTCAAAGTTAATAATTAATATAAGGAAGTGTAATATGTTATGTCTCCTATATCATACACAATTTTAAACTATAAAATTTAAAACAAAACTAAAACTTTTGAGACAGTGATTTTGAATTTGACACTTGAATTTCAGTAGTACTCATAATGTTTCTTATCTTATTTTGTATGCTTTCAATATTTGTAGTTACAACTTGTAAATCACTTTAAAATTTAAGTAAAAAATAGTCTCTGTTTATCAAGTGGTTTAAAATTAAAATATCAACATGAGATTATTGCAATCCATTATACAACTGAGTAAGAACAACAATCTATAGTTATTTACTATACTCCAAATTAAAAAAATAAAATGTTTCTATAAAATAGTGTATAGTATCTAAAGTTGTTTTGGGTTTTGTTGTCTTTTTTTTTAAGCTCCCTTAAGTCTGAGGAAATGTTTTGAAACCCTTGATGTTAAATTTTGACCTTCATTAGATCAGGGACAATTTTCTTTTTATTACCTCATGGCACTTCACAGAACCCCTCACATATATTGTGGGTGTTTATTAAATACTTGAAAGGGATTTCAGTGATCATCTAGACCAGCCTGTACTTGAACAAGAAAACTTCCTACAACATTCCCAACAGGTATGAAAACCTTTCTAATAAACAGTCCTATCCAAAAAACAGTGGACTGCAAAATAGAATAACAAGTTACCTTTCACTGTAAGTGAAGCTATGTAACCTCTGCTTGAATGCCTCTGATGACTGAGAACTTACTATTCTGTAAATCAACCCACTTGTTTTTTTGAGATATTTTTGATCACTAGGAAAATTTTTTTGTGTATGTGTTAAACCTGAAACTCTTTTTGCAACACCCTAACACCCTTTGCAGAGTTTTAAAGAAATTGAAAATCAGACTTGTAGCATGAGGAAATGGATTTTTTCATTATTATTTGCCCCAGGTTATTAAAGCAATATAGATAATGGTTAGTGACTTCCTGTTATATTAGGTAAAAACAGTCCAATCTTTCTTGCACGTGACAGTGCCTCAAATTCTTGAAGTTGATTGTCACATTTCCACTATGCCCAGACTAAACAATTCTCAACTTCTTTAGATAGATCCTCATTTGGCATTGTCCCCAATCCCTTCATTGTCCTCTTCATGGTCTTGTAGAAAGCTTGGTGATATAGTGGAAAGAATACTTATCCTGGAGTCAGACACTTAGTAGCTGTGACCCTGGGAAAGTCATCCTCTCTTCATCTTAGTTTCCTCAGTTGTAAAGTGGGAATAATAATAGTGCCTAGATCCCAGGAATTGTTAAGAGGATAAAGTAAGATATTTGTGAAACACTTATTACAATGACCCGCACTTAGTAATGCTATCTAAAAGTGAGTTGCTATTGTTATTCTGGGCATATCCTTTCTAAAATATGATGCTAAGAACTAAGTGCAATTTCCTAAATTTCATGTGGTCAAGTGAGAGTTCAATAGGATCAGTAGGATAGTCAGTCAATTAGGAAACATGATTTATGTATTTATTTATTTATTTATTACATTCAACCTATCAGTGGAGTATGGGTCTTTGTTTTCCATTTCAGTGTCATGTCAAACCAAATCATTGAGGCCTTTCAGGGACATTCCTGCCTGTCCATGTCTTACAGATCTGTAATCTCACCAATAAGGAACCCTCTTTACAGTAGCACCTCCTATCATAGCCTGCTCAGGTCTGTCTTCCCATCATCTGTCCAAAAGTTCCACCAGTATACCTGGACCAATCCTCTAGAGACCTTTTGGTATTATGTGGATACCATTTATTTTCATAAATGTAAATTTAGAGCTGAGAAGGATCCCTGTCTATCCAGCCCAGTGCCTTTGGTTTACAAATGAGAAAACTGAGGTCCAGGGAGGTTGTGACTTGCTCACGTTCATATGGGTTAAATCATGTGAGAAGCAGAATTCAAATCAGAGACCTGATTCCACAGTCTTTGCTCTCTCAGTTTCAACATACTGTCTCCCTAAGCTTTTTTATGAACTTTTTATTTTTTTTTACCTCATACTAGCTACATAGCAGAACTTCCTTTTCAGATTCATAAATTTCTGACATTCTAATTCTACTTTTTAACAGGATTTCTCATTGGTAATGTTGTGTAGCCTATTCATTCCCTTTGTCCTTTGAATGGCTCATAATTTTGATTCTTTGATAATTGTGGTATTATGCATTTAAACAGTTGTATGGCATCACAAGAAAAATAATAGTGTTAATTATTTGAAGGGTTGTATCTGTGTTGTTGAAAGCACTAGACAATTTCCCAACTGTAATCCAGTTTCTTTTTTAGCCTCCAATTCAGGATTTCATTTACTTAAGGTATATGTACTAAAGGATCACCAAATCTAAGGATTGTTTATCCAGCTGCATACAGCCTTGCAATAAGTGTATCTCTTCCACTTTAGTTTATCCTTTGTAGATAGTCATGTCAAATTCTTGAATGATTAGTTATATAATTTAGTACATTATGAAATATTTTGAGGCATGATTCAGTTCACTTCAATTCAGCAGATACAAGCACAATGTCATACACAAATGAGCATCTGGAATCTATGCTGTCCTTCATGGTGACAGTGACAAATGCCTTTGACATTTTCTCATTTGATAGCAATAATCATAATTATCAGAGTTATGTTACATTTAAATGGAATCTTTTATGATCTGAACATAGACATCAGTGACATTTTGTTGGAGTAGCCTTTCAGGCTGCATTTTGCTCTGTCAAATTAAATATTTTTTAAAATGATCATCAAATACAATATATTCTTGTATTTTCTAAACTTTATGGTTTATTTGTGAATATATAGATGTAGCCTGCAAAAGAATATTGTTTGCAAAAGCTAAGAAAGGTTAGTAATCACATTTTTCATAGTGATTTTTTTTCCTACAACATTCCAAACAGGTATGAAAACCTTTCTAATAAACAGTACTTCACTTTTTACAGATAACTTTAAAACCAATTCCTCAATGCCCCGATTATCTATACCTTATCTGGATCGGATATTTTTTGTATCTTTTTTTCTTTTACTGCTATTTCTACATTTTTTTGGAGGATGGTTGAGACTAACATTAAAATCCAAATTTATCATTGATTGGGGGGGATCCCCCTGTATTATAGGCATTTTGACTGCATTGTTGTTTTCTTTTTTTTAATCTAATTTTATCCTCAAAATCTCTCAGAATGATGGCTTAATTGGGTCTCAACAGTTTTATCTCCATGTGGTTTTTCTGGCCACTACTACTTTATGAAGTGATTCATTTTTTATTTACCTACTCTGTGAGATGGTGCAGAGTTGCTTATAATCTAGATCAGCCAGTCATTGGCTACCTTTCCTCTCTGTTTGGCAAGATGAACAGGCATTTATTTGTTCACTCAGGTAGATTCTGAGCTCTTGGCTTTTCTTGTTGAGGCATTCCACAGGATCAGAGGATCATAGACCTAACGCTGGATGGAACCTTACAAGTCCAGGCCCCCCATTTAACAGATTGGAGATACTCGAGACCTTGCCTACAGAGGCTGTGTTTCGCCACAGTAGTAAGGCAGCAGTAGTCATATTAAAATAGATCTGTAGGCCCATTTTATTCATTTTGTTTCTTTTTATCAATGTGAATATTCTCTCCAGTTTTGTAGATTGTAATCTATCCATGCCTATTCATCCAGTATGATGCTTGTCTGGGCTCTTCAAATAAGTTTGTGATGAGAACCCACCCAAAATACTGGGAACCTTCTTCATGTTCTCTTGACATCACATTAAACATGAATGGAGAGTATCCTTAGTGAAAACATGAGAAAAGAAGAGTCGGCCTTTTTTTTTTTTAATTCTGAAAGACATGTTCTCTTACATTTCTTTTTTTCTTTTTAAATTAATTAACTTATTTTTCCAATTGTATACAAAGGTAGCTGAAAGCTACCTTTGGCAAGATTTTTTTTTTGAGTTCCACATTTTTCTCCCTTCTCTCCTCCCTCCCCCAACAGAGAGCAATCTAATTAGGTTATACATATATTACTATGTTAAACATATTTTCATATTAGGCATGTTTCGAAAGAAAAATCAGAACAAAAAGAAGAAAACAAAAGCGTGAAAAGGAAAAAAAAACAAAACAGATTTTAAAAATTGAAAAGAGTAAGCTTTGGTTTACATTCGATTCCATAGTTCCTTCTCTGGATGTGGATGATATTTTTCATCACAAGTCCTTTAGAATTGTCTTTGATTGCTGTACAGCTAAAATAAGCAAGTCCATTGTAGTTGATCATCACACAGTGTTGCTGTTTATGGGTACAATGTTCTTCTGGTTCTGCTCACTGCATTCAGCTAAACACATAGACTTGCAAACAATATTCTATAGCAGACTACATCTTTATATTCACACAATTAATTGCAAAGTTTAGAGAATGTTAGAACCCAGTATGCATTTGATGACTATTTTAAAAACATTTTATTAGAGCAAAAGGCAACTATAAAAGCTATTCTAACAAGACACCACCAAAGTATATATTTATATCATAAACTATCCAATATAAATTCAACAGCTATCAAGAGAAGACTATTATTAAAATGAATGAATGAATGAGGGGCAGCTAGGTGAAGCAGTGGATAGACCACTGGCCCTGGGGTCAGGAGTACCTGAGTTCAAATCCAGCTTTCAGGCACTTAATAATTACCTAGTTGTGTGGCCTTGGGCAAGCCACTTAACCCCATTGCCTTGCAAAAACTAAAAAAAAAAAAAAAAAAAAAGAACCAAAAGATGTATTATGTATAATATTCTCTCTTTAAAAATAAAAAAGAGACAGGCACTACTTTCAAGGATCTTACACTCTAATGAGGAAAACATTAATATGGTTTAACTGAAGTATGAATGGCAAAACTCAGAAATCTTTAAGATAGGATTGGCAGTGCCTACGCATGTTTAAAGGGTACTGAGAGAGAACAGATGAAAAAATCTAGGGAGACTCTTATCTTACCAGAATTCTTGGTTCATTCCTATTTATTTGGGGACAGCCATGGCAGGGAGGGGGAATAGAAGAACTCAATGTACCACTATTGGGAAAGGAGCGTAGGCCTAAGGGTTTGAGTAGTCTGGCAATTCTGGGCTTCTTCTACCATGAGTGGCAGTGGTCAGTTTTTAAGGAAAAAAGGTTTACTACTGTATACTTGCTTCATTAGGATTTCTGACATTATAAGTGGCAGAAACAATAATATTTTCTGGCATTTAAATGACTTAATTTGAAATAATTTTAATTGTTTGTCTTCTATTTAATTTTTATTCTAAACTGATGTTAGTCCTAACTTTGCTTTTTTTTTTTTTTTTTTTCACAAGGCAGTGGAGTTAAGTGACTTCCTTAAGGTGCATACAGCTAGGTAATTATTAAGTGTCTGAGGTTAGACTTGAATTCAGGTACTCCTGACTCCAGGGCCAGCGCTCTATCTCACCACCTAGCTTCCCTTCATATTTGCTTTTAAAATCGAAGGGCCAATTGAATGTCACTTGGTGCTTGCTATGTCTTCTTGGAAAAAACCAATGATATTTGACTTCTGTGTAGCTTAAAAACCTTTTGTTCTTGTATTTCTTACTCTTTAATCATATTTACTAATTTTTTTCCTATCCTTCCTATGTCCACTTTACATTTGTGTCACTAGTATTAAGGTATATGTTAATTGAATTTGAACATTATCAGGTTCTTCTAATTTTCCTTTTTTTAGATTAATTTATTTTGAATTTTGCAATTTTTCACCTAATCTCGCTTTCCTTCTCCACAGAAGGCAGTCTGTTAGTCTTTATGTTTGTTTCATTGATCTAAGTTGGATGTGATAAAAAGGAAATCATATACATAAGGAAGAAACATAAAATATAAGAGATAGCAAAATTACATAATAAGATAACAGGTTTTTTTTTAATTAAAGGTAATAATGGTCTTTGGTCTTTGTTCAAACTCTACAATTCTTTCTCTGGATATAGATGGTATTCTCCATCACCAATATTGTTCCTGATTGTTGCACTGATGGAATGAGCAAGTCCATCAAAGCTGATCATCACCCCCATGTTGCTGTTAGGGTGTACAATGTTTTTCTGGTTCTGCTCATCTCAATCAGCGTCAGTTCATGCAAATCCCTCCAGGCTTCCGTAAATTCCCATCCTTACTGGTTTCTAATAGAAAAATAGTGTTCCATCATATAAATATACCACAGTCTGTTAAGCCATTCCCCAAATGGACATTCACTTAATTTCCAATTCTTTGCCACCTCAAACAGGGCTACTATGAATATTTTTGTACAAGTGATGTTTTTACCCTTCTTCATCATTTCTTCAGGATATAGAATCAGTAGTGGTATTGCTGGATCAAAGGGTATGCACATTTTTCTTGCCCTTTGGGCGTAATTCCAAATTGCTCTCCAGAAAGGTTGGGTAAGTTCACAGCTCCACCAACAATGTATTCATGTCCCAGATTTCCCACATCCCTTCCAACATTGATCATTGTCCTTTCTGGTTATATTGGCCAGTCTGAGAAGTCTGAGAAGTACCTCAGAGATGCTTTAGTTTGCATTTTTCTAATAGTGGTTTAGAGCAATTTTTCATATGACTGGATCACTTTGATTTCTTCATTTGTAAATTATCTTTGCATGTCCTTTGACCATTTGTCAATTGGAAAATGGCTTGTTTTTTTAAAAAATTTGACTCAGTTCTCTGTATATTTTAGAAATGAGTCCTTTTGTTGCCAAAGGGCAACAAAAATGTGCATACTCTTCGATCCAGCAAAACCTCTACTGGGCCTATACACTGAAAAGATGATGAAAAAGGGTAAAAGCATCACTTGTACAAAGTTATTCACAGCAGCCCTGTTTGTGGTGGCAAAGAATTAGAAATTGAGTGAATGTCCATCAGTTGGGGAATGGCTGAACAGATTGTGGTATATGTATGTCATGGAACACTATTGTTCTATTAGAAACCAGGAGGGATGGGAATTCAGGGAAGCCTAGAGGGATTTGCGTGAACTGACGCTGAGTGAGATGAGCAGAACCAGAAAAACACTGTGCCACCCTAACAGCAACATGGGGGTGATGATCAACCTTGATGGACTTGCTCATTCCATCAGTGCAACAGTCAGGGACAATTTGGGGCTGTCTGTGATGGAGAATACTCATCTGTATCCAGAGAAAGAACTGTGGAGCTTGAACAAAGATCAAGGATTTACCTTTAATTTAGGGGGGGGAAAACCTGATCTTATTGTCTGATCTTGCTATCTCTTTTACTTTAGGTTTCTTCCTTAAGGATATGATTTCTGTCTCATCACATTCAATTTGGATCAAAATATACCATGGAAACTATATAAAGACTGGCAAATTGCCTTCTATGGGGGAGGGGAGTAAGAGTAGGGGACAATTTGTAAAACTCAAAATAAATAAAATCTTTAAAAACAAACAAAAGAAATGAGTCCTTTGTCAAAAATACTTGTAAAAATCATTTCCTAATTTACTACATTTCTTTTGATCTTGGTTACAGTGGTTTTGTCTGTGTAGAAGCCTCTTAATTTAATGTAATCAAAATTATCTTGTTGGTTTTAATGATGTTCTCCATCACTTCTTTGGTCATAAACTGCTTCCCTTTCCATAGATCTGACAGGTAAACCATTCCTTAATCTAGTTTGGTTATAATGTGGTTTTTTTTTATGTCTAAATCCTGTAGCCATTTTAATCTTATCTTGGTTTAGGGTATGACATGTTGATCTAATCCAAGTTTCTGCCATACTTCCAATTTTCCCAGCAGTTTTTATTGAAGAGAGTTTTTATCCCAGAAGCTGGACTCTTGACAGCAGATTGCTAATAATCATTTCCTGCTATCTCTTTTACACCTAGTCTGTTCCACTAATTCACTTGTCTGTTTCTTAGCCAGTACCAGATAGTTTTGATGACTGATGCTTTTTATTATAATTTTTAGATGTGGTAGCCACCTTCTTTTGCACTTTTTTTCATTAAATTCCTGGAAATTCTCAACTTTTTATTTCTCCAAATGAATTTACTTACAATATTTTCTAACTCATTAAAGTAATTTTGGAATTTTGATTAGTAGGGCACTAAAATTTAGGTAGAATTTTCATTTTTATTATATTAGCTCATCCTATCCATGAGCAGTTGATATTGCCCAGTTATTTAAATCTGATTTTACTTGTGTGAGAAGTGTTTTGTAGTTGTTTTCATAGAATTTCTGAGTCTGCCTTGGCAGGTAGACTCCCAAGTATTTTTTATTGCCTGAAGTTACTTTTAATGGAATTTCTCTTTCTAGCTCTTGCTGCTGTACCTTGCTAGTAATATATAGAAATGCTGAGGATTTATGTGGGTTTATTTTATATCCTGTGACTTTGTTAAAGTTGCTAATTATTTCCAGGAATTTTTTAGATGATTTTTTAGGATTCTCTTAAGTATATTATCATGTCATCTGCAAAGAATGAGAGTTTGGTCTCTTCCTTCCCAATTCTAATTCCTTCAGTTTCTTTTTCTTCTCATATTGATGCAGCTAAATACAATATTGAATAGTAGTGGTGCTAATGGGCATCCTTGTTTTACCCCTGATCTTATTGGGAATGCCTTGAGCCTATCCCCATTGCATGTAATGCTTGTTGATGACTTCAGATAGATACAGCTTATTATTCTAAGGAACCAATCTATTTATTCCTCCACTCTCTAGTGTTTTTACTGTATTTTTGTATTTTTGTCAAAAAGCTTTTTCAGCATCTTTTGATATAATCATGATTTCTAATGGGTTTCTAATTGATATAATTGATCATACTAACAGTTTTACTAATATTGAACCAATCCTGCATTCCTAGGATAAGTCCTACTTGGTCATGATATATTATTGTAGTTATAATTTGTTGTAATTGTTTTGCTAAGATTTTATTTAATATTTTTTGCATCTATATTCATCAGAGAGATAGGTCTATAATTTTCTTTCTCTGTTTTATTGGTGTCAGAAAGAGTTAGGCAAAGTTCCATCTTCACCTATTTTTCCAAAAGCATTTATATAGAATTGGAACCAATTATTCCTTAAATGTTTGATAGAATTCACTTGTGAATCCATCTAGCCCTGGAGATTTTTTTCTTAGGGAGTTCAATAATGGATTGTTGAATTTCTTTTTTCTGAGATGGAGTTGTTTAGGTATTTAATTTCCTCCTCATTTAACCTGTGCAATTTATATTTTTGTAAATATATTTATCAATTTCACTTAGATTATCAATTATCTATTGGCATAGAATTGGGCAAAATAATTCCAAATTATTACTTTGATTTCCTCCTCGGTGGTAAATTCACTTTTTTCATTTATGATACTAGCAATTTGATTTTCTTAATTTTTTTAAATCAAATTGACCAGAGGTTTATCAATTTTATTGATTTTTTTTTCAAAAAAACCAGCTCTTGGTTTTATTTGTTAGTTCAGTAGTGTTCTTGTATTCAATTTTATTAATTTCTCCTTTGATTTTTAGAATTTCTAATTTGGTATTTAATTAGGACATTTTGATTTGTCCTTTCTCTAATTTTTAGTTGCATATTTAATTCATTGATTTCCTCTTTCTCTAATTTATTTTCATAAGCATTTAAAGATATAATATATCCCCTTGCAGCTGCTTTGGCTATATCCCATAGGTTTTGGTATGTTGTCTCATTATTGTCATTATCTAGGATGAAATAAGTAATTTTTTCTATAATTTGTTGTTTAAAACACTCATTCTTTAAAATGGGGTTATTTAGTTTACAATTAGTTTGGGGTCTATATCTCCCTGGCCCAATATTGCATGTGATTTTTATTGCATTATGATCTAAGAAAGATATATTCACTTTCAGCCTTTCTGCTACTGATTATTAGGTTTTTATGCCTTAGTACATGGTCAGATTTTGTGTTAAGTGCCATGTTCTGCAGGAAAAAAAAAGTATATTCCTTTCTGTCCCCATTCAGTTTTCTCCATAGCTCTTTTATGTCTAGGTTTTCTAACAATCTATTTACCTCCTTAACTTCCTTCTTGTTTATTTTATGGTTAGATTTATCTAAATTTGAGAGTGGGAGGTTGAGGTCTCCCACTAGTAGAGTTTTGCTGTCTATATCTTCCTGTGATTCCTTCAACTTCTCCTCTAAGAATTTGGATGCTATTCCATTGGGTGAATACATATTTAATATTAAAATTACTTTATTGTCTATGGTACCTTTTAGGAGGATATACTTTCCTTCCTTATCTCTTTTAATGATAGCTACTCTTGCAACTGCTTTGTCGGTTTGTAATTTTCCAATTTTTTCACTTTATCCATATTCCAGTTTTACTAAATACCACCACCTTCAGTGTGCTTTCCCCCTTGTATCCAACCCCCTCCCCTTTCTTTCCCCTTTCCTTTTGCCCCTTCTTCCTTCCCTTCCTTCTGTTAGTTCCCTTTTTCTTCCCCCCGCTCCCGAGTGTATGTATATTAACTTTAAGCCAAATCTGATGAGAGTAAGATTCAGACGATTCTCAACTCCTCCCTTCTTCCCCTCTATTGCAAATAGGTCCTTTGAACCTCTTAATGTAATGAGATTTACCCCCATTCAATCTCCTCCATCCTCCCCTCTCCTTCCAGTCCTCTTTTTTAAGGAGGTATTTTTAAATCATTCTGTCTGAGTCACAGAAAAGTCATGAGTGTCCATCACTTTTGGCTAAGTTATATTCTCTCTAATATAGTTACAATTCTGGAGAGTTTTTAGAGTCTTTCTCGAACCAGGTAGGGATATAGCCAGTTTCATCTCATTGGATAGCAGTTTCATGGATAAATCATGAATGTCCATCACTTCTGGCTATGTATATTCTCTCTAATAGAGTTACAATTCTTGAGTTATGAGAATTTTTCTCCTAGGTAGGGATATAGCCAGTTTCATCTTACTGGATAGCAGTTTTTCTTTACCTTTTTTTTAAACCTTTTCATGTGTCTCTTGAGTCTCCTACTTGATGTCCATATTTTCTATTTAGCTCTGTTTTTTTTTCATCAGAAAAAGTTGGAAGTCTCCCATTTTGTTAAATGTCCTATCTTTTCCCCCCTGGAAGAGAAGGCTCAGTTTTGCTGGATGGTGAATTTTTGGCTGAATTCCAAGCTCCCTTGCTCTTTGGAATATCTTATTCCAAGCCCTTATATCCCTTAATGTTGATGCATCCAGGTCCTGTGTAATCCTTATTATGGCTCCTTGGTTAAATTGTTTCTTTCTGACTGCTTGTGGGATTTTCTCCTATTTGATAATTCTGGAATTTGGCCACCGTATTCCTTGGTGCTTTCATTTTAGGATCCCCTTTCCAGAGAGGATCGATGCTTTCTTTCAGTAACTATTTTGCCCTCTGGTTCCATGATGTCAGGGCAGTTTTCCAACACTAAATCCTATAAAATTAAGTCCAGGCTTTTTTTTTTTAATGCCTTCAGGAAGACCAATAATTCTTAGGTTATCTCTCCTTGATCTATTCCTGAGGTCATTGATTTTGCTAATGAGGTATTTTATATTTTCTTCTATTTTTTTCATCTTTTTGGTTTTGTTTAACAGAAACTTGTTAATGAAGTCATTGGTTTCCACAGATTCCATTCTTTTTTTTTTTTTTTTAGAGAAGAATTTTCTTCATTTGCCTTTTGCACTCCTTTTCCAGTTGGTCAGTTCTATTTTTTGAAGGAGTTTTCCATTTGTCCAAGTATAGTTTTCAGAGAATTATTTTCTTTTTGCATTTGCCCAATTGAGGATCTGAGAGAATTATTCTCATTTTTTTATTTGTCTAATTAATTGTATTTTCCAAGGATTTGTTTTCTTATTACAAGTTGTTAATATTCTCTTGCAATGTGTTAATTTTCTCTTGAGTTTCTTTTACCAATTTTTCCAGTTGATGTTTAAAATCCTTCCTGATTTCTTCAAGGAAGTCTTTCTGGGCTGGAGACCAGTTCATATTCTCCTCAGAAGTTCTAGATCTCTCTAGGTTAGGATCTCTTCAAAGTAATTCTCAATGGGCTCCCCTTTCTGCTGGCCTTTCTTCATCTTCATAGGATCTTATGTTGGGGAAGGGGCTGACTCTTAGAGGTTTGCTTTTGAAAACCCTAGGGGCTTTGTTCACTTGGATTAGTAACTCCAAGTGGGCCAGCCAGTAGGGGGTGCTAGAGGTTTTTTCACTCAGTATAGTAACCCCTAGGGGCACTGGTTGCTTTCTCTGGAGTGTTTTAGGCCCTCTCCCTAGGTCTGGAGGGAGTGAGGGGAGGGGGGGGCGTGGGGGGGGTTGAATTGTCCTTCAACAACGTGGGCTGGGCCCTGGGGGAGGTAGCTAATCTCCTTTTCAGTTGAGGGATCTCTGCTGTCCACATCTGAGCCTGACGGGGTGGAGGGGTGGTTACTGTCTCTTCTGGGAAGAGGCTACCAAAAGTATAGAGCTCAGGCCCCAGGCTAGCGGGCAGTGTCCAGCCATGCTCTGCAGCTCTGTTGGAGCTTGACCTCCAGCCTGGCTCAGACTCCCCAGACCTCCACTCCCCCAGCCAAGTATTCCACAGCTAAAGTTAGGCCTCAGACCCACCACTCACAAAAGCTTTCACCAGTGAGGCTGGTCTTCTGGCTTCACCTTCCCTCCAATGACTCTCCTCTTTCCGCTCCAGGTTCACCCATAGTCCTCTGAGACAAACCTTGTTGGTAGATGTTTTTCTCCTAGCTTCTCTTTCTGAGTTTTTTTTGATCAAATTTCTGTTAAGAGGTTTCTTTTACTATATTTTTGAGGGGAAAACCAGGAGTTTAGCATAGTACCTGTCTTCTCTCCACTATCTTGGTCAGAAGTGACCAAGTTCTCATTTCCTACCTAAATCCTCCAGTTTCTGTTGACTCTTAGCTGGTAATTATTTTCATAATATCTTTTGACTCATAATCATCCTGATCATTGCTTTGAGAGATAACCCAATTCCTTGTTTTATTTTGAAATATGAGCTATCATTTAACTGCAACTTCCTTTTAAATTCTAGTTTTGTTTATAGAGAGAATGTCAATATTGATAGAACTTATGAGATCACACCTAGTTCACACCTAGTTCTTACTCTCTGATCTTGGGAGATTATTTACTTTGAATAATAAATTAATTTATAGTGGGCAAGGATGTCATTCTTAAAATATGATTAAGGGGCAACTAGGTGGCGCAGATAGAAACCCAGCCCTGGAGGCAGGAGAACCTCCAAGTCTGGCCTCAGAGGCTTAATAATTACCTAGTTGTATGACCTTGAGCAAGTCACTTAACCCCATTGCCTTGTAAAAACGTGTGTGTGTGTGTGTGTGTGTGTGTGTGTGTGTGAGATTAAGTTCATTTTTAAAGACTAAGCACTATGACCTTAGCACTCTCTGACCCCATTATTCTTAACATCTCCAAGAGGTAGAAGGGACTACTACCCAAGACTGAAGAACATTCTGTATTTTTCTTTATTTAGTATTTTATATTATATAGTTAACTAGCAGCAAGTCTATTACTGGTGCTAAACCTCTTCATACTTAGCTAAACTGGTCCTCAAAAACAAACATACAATTTTTCCCTCAACTAACCTAAGCCTTTCTTATACATATGGTAGAACCCATAGTGCTAATGCTCTACTGGTCAAGCCTCCAAGAATCCAAGGTCGATTTTTTGTCAGAATTAATTATAGGAATAGAAATTTTTAATTTCTGTTGAATTCTGTCTTTTTGAATCAATTTTTATCACCTAATCCTTCTAACCCCTTTTACTTTGCCCTCTTGAATATTTTCTCCATAATTAACGTATTTTCTTTCATCTTAAGCCTCTCTCTCTCTCCTTCCACCTTCTGGTACTCAGTGAGACTCAGCTGCTTCCTAATGAGATATAGCATCTCTTCTCTTTTCAGTACTGACTACATTTTTATTCAAACCTCCCAACTCAAGGGTCATAGAGTGGGAATGAGAATACTCCTTGTTCCCCATTTCTGCTTCAGATTTTCATTCTAGCAAGTCGATCAGCATCCTTTCCTACTTAGAGGTTTGCACTATTCAAATTTATCCACATTCTGGTGGAGTTATCCTGGTTATTCTCTATTGATCCCCAAATGATCTTCTTTCATCTGTGAGTTCAGTGCCTTGTTTTTCTTTACCATTATTCCTGCACCCATAATAAGAGATTTCATCACATATATTGATAACTTTCCTAAATATCATAAGTTCCCAGTTCCTTTAGGCTACTCTATTCTCATGACTATTCTACCTCAATTTTTACACAAAGATATTCATACCCCTTATTGAGTCATTGCACACAATGTATTCATTTCATTGATCATGAATTCTAAAATTCCTTTATCAGATCATAATCTTATATGATTCGATCTTTCCCAACACTTCATAATGTCCAACCCTGTTTTTTGACTTCACCATGACCTCTGTTCCTACCAACTGCTAAGTTTTTTCTCAGAATATCCTTCCTGCACTGGCCACACTCTTATCCCTTCCATTCCCCTTCTCTCTTATTCTTTGTCCCTTGTCCTTTTTGTTGATCTACTTTGTTAAATTTCCAATTCTGGATTACTTCTGTCTTCTCTACCTTCTTCATTTCTCCTCACATGCTTCTGAATGGAATTGAGGGAAATTACAAAACTATTGATTGCATCCTCTCCAAATTCATATTTAGTTTCAACTGGACCCTCATTGAAACAAAGCAATCCTTCTGCTACTTCTTAATTGATGTACTAACTCATTCTCCATAGTAGCTGTTTCAAACTTGATTTCTCCACCTTATTTCTCCCATGAAAACCTCCTCTCCTACTTTTGTCTGCTAAATACTTTACCTAAAAAATTGATTCCATTTGCTTAAGGCTCCTTCTTCTCTTCTCATAATCTCACATCAGTTAAGCTTCTTCCCATATTATCTTTTATATTTCTTTACCCATTTCCCTGTCATCCCCTACTCTTGCTTATTTTTAATCTCCTTAACTACTGTCATCTTCCTTATTCCAGTGTCCTTCCTACCTTGTCCCAATAGCTCTTCCTATATCTTATGCTATTCACTTAAACTCTTTGAAAAAGCCTCTATAATCTAGCCTTCAGGCTCATCATTCAACCAAAACTGCTTTTTCCAAAGTTGCCATTAACTTCATAATTGTCAGATCTACTAATCTTCTTTACCTTTTAAAAATATTTCCCTCCATTACATGTAAAAACAATTTTAAGCAATTTTTAAAGTTTTGAGTTCCAAATCCTACACTCCCTCATTGCCCTCCCCCTTTCCCTGAAACAGTAAACAAATATGATAGTGTTAGTTATTCCATTCTCATCATGGTTTCAGTATATTATGACATAAGAAATTAAATGGGAATTTTGGGGAAGTTTTGTAGAAGCCACAGATCCCAGTACACAGCACAAGCACATTAAAAAAATAGAAACTCAGAAATGCATAAAATATCAACATATTATCTTTTAATATTGGTGTGAAGAGAGCGCAATCATGTAAAATATATTTTCATATTAGTCATTTTGTGCTAGAAAACTCAAAACAAAAAACAAGGAAAAGAAAGAGAAAAAAATAGTATGTTTTGTTCTGTCATTAGATGCCTTCACTTCTTTTTATGGAAGTAAATAGTTTTTCACTATGAGTCCTTTGGAATTTTCTTAGATCATTGTATTGCTGAGAATAGCTAAGTGTCATTCACAGTTGTTCATCAGACATTATTGCTGATACTGTGTACAATGTTCTCCTGGTTCTACTCATTTCACTCTGTGTCAGTTCATGTTAGTCCACGCTTTTCTAAAATCATCCAACTCATTTCTTTATAGCATAATAATATTCTGTTATAATTAACTTATCCAGCCATTCCCCAGTTGACAGACATCCCCTCAATTTCCAATTCTTGACCACCACTTAAAAGAGCAGCTTTAAATATTTTTGTACAAGTAGGTCCTTTCCCTTTATTTTTTTTTAATGTTTTTGGAATACAGACCTAGTCGTGGTATTGATGGATGTCTGACCTCTCTGCAGAGTTTAGTGTGGTGGTGCCATGGATAGAGCCCTGGACCTGGAGTCAGGAAGAACTCAGTTCAAATGTGACCTCAGATACTTATTAGCTTTGTGACCCTGGGCAAATCGCAACCTCATTTTTAAAAAAAATTGGGATGATAATAGCAACCTCTGAGGATCAATAAGTTGATAAGTGTCAAATGCTTGACTCATCGAAGGTACTGAAAAAATATATTTGTTCCTTTCTCTTTCCTTGAGACTCTTTCCTGGAGACTCTTTTCTCTTGTTTTCATATACAACTCTCTCTTGGCTCTCCTTTGTCTATCTCCTTGACCAATTTTTCTGCCACTAATCATGAAAATCCACACCACCCCACCACCCACTTTTTGTCCTGCTCTGGGTTCTCTGATCTCTTCTGTAGTGATCTCAGCAATTCCTGCTTATTTATTGTCTTCCTACAAGTGATTCCTAACTCTATAAACCAGCCTTACTCTCCGTCCTTATTTTACAATCCCATGTCACCAATTGCTGTTTGGGTATCATGGTCTGAATGTTCCATGGGCATATATCAAATCCAACCTAAAACAGAATTTATTTTCCCCCACCCCTACCTTCTGTCAAACTGCCCTGTTACTCTGTCTATCTAACCTTTCTGATTGCTTATAGTATTTTTTCTTTGATTTAAAAGTTCTGAATTTTGGATGTATGATATTCCTGGGAATTTTCATTTGGGATTTCTTTCAGGAGGTAATCAGAAGATTTTTTTTTCTTTTAAATTTCCTTTTAAAGATATTTTCCCTTTAAAAGGTATTTTCTTTTAAATTTCCTTTTAAGATTTCTTGAAATACGATGTTAAGGCTTTTTTTTTTTGGTCATAGTATACAGATGTTTCAGTGATAATCTTAAATTTTTTCTTCCTGATCTGTTTTCCAGTTGTTTTTGCTGTGTGTTACTTTACATTTTCTTCTACTGTTCAGCATTTTGACTTTGTTGCCTCACAAAGTCATTGACTTCTGTTTGGTCCCTTTGAATTTTCAGATCATTTGTTATTTGGGCAAGGTTGGTATCTCTTGTGTTAAACTGTTAATGTTTCCCATTTCAGTTATTTCTTTTTTTCTGAGGTATTATTTGTAGATGTTTTGGAGTCATAATATTTTTCTGTATTTGTATCTTGAGTGTCCCTGCCACCATAATAACTCATTAAAGTGTAGTTCTTTTATTTTCTTTGCATATTCTTCCAGCCTACTTCCTGATTTTGGACTTGACATTAAGGTTGGGCTCTGTGGTACTTATGGAGGGAAAATCTGGACTATCCCAGTTGCTACCCTTTAGTGATATTTGAATGTTCCAAGATCTCAGGGACAGGTTGAGGGCTTAACAGGCTTTGAGTACACTCTAAGGAATCTGATCCAAGGCAAAGTCTCCTTGCTGTCAGTTTCTGGCCTGGATTTAGGTCTGTGCAAGCATAACCTGCTGCTTTGGGTTCAAAGTAGAAAAAGGGTAGACTCTCCCTTGGTCTGGGCTTCTGAGCTAGACCTTGTTTTATGCCTGAGGTCTGAGCCATATTGCTACTGACTTCTAAACTTCCTCTTTCTCTATACTCTGCCCAGGAGCCTATGTGATAGGCAAGGCCACTGTCCTACCACAGTTTTCCTTTCCACTCTGTCTTGGATCTTAGACCAGAGTCTGGCTAGTAAATGACAGTCTGCCAGTTGGCACCTGTTCGCATTGCGTTGTTTTGGTATGTGCCTGGGATCTCCTTTCATGCTGGTGTGCAACCTCTCCCTGATTGCTGAAGTGCTTCACCCTGGCTCCTACCTCACCTCTACAGACTTCTTAACTTTATATATAGACTTGGCCCATACAAAGGGTTCACTCTGATTTTTTTTTCTAGGTTTTTTTTTTCCATCAGAATTTGGTCTAGTGCATTGTATACAACTCTTTGGAGGAGATGTAGAGGGAATCTCAGTTGCATTACTTCCTTCTACTCTACCATATTTGCTGTCCCCCCCAAATCTTGCCCTAGTTATTTATTTGCATAATGCCACCCCCATAGTTAGAATGTGATCTTGAGGGCAGAAAATTTTTTTTAGCTTTATTTATGTCCCCAATGTTTTTAACAGGGTGCCTGGCACATTATAAATGTCTGATGAATGCTTTTTGATTGGAGGTGTTTTGGGGGGGGGTTGTAAGGCAATGGGGTTAAGTGACTTGTCCAGGGTCACACAGCTACGTAATTATTAAGTATGTGAGGACGGATTTGAACCCAGGTCCTCCTGACTCTAGGGCCAGTGCTGTATCCACTATGCCACCTAGCTGATCCTTGAGAATTTTTTTTATACTTTGCCTTTGTCATCCAGTATGGTAAATAATTCTCCCAACCTTGTGTACTTTATAAAAATGTGATAAGTATGCTTCATTCATCACCATCGTTGTACTTATTGAGAAATTCTTTAACTTTTCCACCACTCCCCAGTATCTGGTACTTCCCCTTCCCCTACTTCTCAATTCATTTTGTGTATTGTTTTACCCCATTAGGTTATAAACCCCTGGAGTGGGGAGGTACACTTTTTGTTTGCTTGTTTTTCTGTCCCCACTGATTAGCACAGTGTTGGCACATGGTAAGGAGTTAATAAATGTTTATTGACTATCTTTGTCTTTATCCATGTAATTAGTAAAAAAAACTTTTACAGTGCAGGATCAAGGACAGATTCCAGGGATACATCATGAGAAAATTCTTGCCAGTTTGATATATATATACATCTAGTGGTGGATTTACCTTGAGTGCATTCATTTAATGAATTCTAAACCTATTAAATTGTACTGTACTGTAGAGAGAGTCAGCATCCCTCTACCTCTTCCACAAAGATAGCATAAGAGTTTTTGTCAGATGTTGTTCCAGAATCCAGGAATATTGTCTATACTATACTGTTCCACTTTTATTTTTACCTAAATAAGCTTGTCAATATAGAACAAATATAAACCTTTTTTTAAAAAAAACTGTTAATAATCATTCCAGTGAATATAATGGAGTTTTGTTTTCTCCCAAAGGTAACAGAAGATGATACTTCCAGTTCTCTAGCAAAAGATCACTTTTTCCAACCAGAAACAGTTGTTACCAGTGAGCCCTATAGAAGTTCAAATATAAGGTCCCCACCCTTTGAAGATTTGAATTCTAGAAGAGTGTTCTTGCAGAGTCAAGCTAATCAAGTAAGAAAAACAATGTATCTTTATCATTTCTTAAATCAATAAGATCATGAATATGTAATAGTATATATTTTTGTCTTATTCTAACTAGACACACACACACACACACACACACACACACACACACACACACACACGTATTTCCTAAGAGATCACCTAGTCTATCCTTCTGTCTTGTCTAAAGTAATAGCAATAATTCACTCTAATATTTAGACAGCTAATTTAATATTTCTTACAATCTGGTGCTTTTTATTTACATAGATCCTTTACTGCTCAAATTTTTGACTGGCTGAAATGAAGACATAGACGGCATACATTCTTGTTTTAGATGAAAGTGACATAAAGTGATATATTGGATTTTAAAAGATCTCAACAGTTTAAAACAGTGGATCCAAGTCTAAAAATATAAAAATAGTAAGTTAAAATTTAAAAGGAATAAATATAAAATCTTAATCCAAATTAAAAAAAATCAATGGTAGGGGCAGCTAGGTGGTGCACCAGCCCTGGAGTCAGGAAGACCTGAGTTCAGATCTGGCCTCAGACACATAATAATTTCCTAGTTGTCACTTGGGCAAGTCACTTAACCCCACTGCCTTGCCAAAAAAACATCTGTTGTATAAGCACAGAATAGACTAGGCATGGCTATAGAACATTTTATGTGAAAAAAAAAGTGAGGATTTTAGTAAACTGCAAGACCTAATGCTGTGACATGGTAACCAAAAAGAGGTGATGTCTCCCTTGACTGCACTTAGAGAACCCGTGTGTCCATTGGAAGAAGTGACAGTCTCACTAAGCTCAGTCCTGAAGTATGCCCTATCTGGAATACTGTATTCATTTCTGAGAATCACTTTTTGGGAAGGTCATTGACTATCTGTAACATGAATATGACCAGAGTGATGAGGTGATTCAAGACTCAGGTTCCATGATCCCTGTTTTCAAGTATTTGGAGGAAAGTATATAGAAATTGAATAAAAATTTTTCCACTTCACCCAGAAGGCAGAACCCAGTACCAATGAGTAGAAGTTTTGTAGAGAGGTGTATTTGGGCTTGATTTTATGAAAAACTTTATAGAAAAGCTGTCCATATGTGAAATAGGTTCCCTTGGGTTGTAGAAGGTGAAACCCTCACATGAGTTTGAACCACTCTCTCTGAGGGAACCATGTACTTTGAAGTCTTAAAATATTTCTTAGCCCAAGTTTTTCCTTGTATGTACTCTCATGACCTTTTTTCCCATTCTTGTTTTCTTGGACATTCCCTTTGATTTAGATATAGTTCCATCATTGAAGAGTTTGGGTAGAATACTCATGAGATCATGAATACAAAACACTTTGCAAATTTTAAAATATGTTATAAATGTCAGATTTTAAAATTTGCAAAGTGATCCAAAGTTTTTTTATTGGTGTTCATACAACTGAACCATGTTAATGGGGGAAGCATTATAGTGAAAAAAAACCTTCAAATTTGGAATCAGGTTTAAATCCTAATTTTGAGTGATTAAAGTTTGAGCCACTTACCAACTCTGTGATCTTAGATAAGTCATTTTATCCATGCATGTTAGTTTCCTCCTATTAAAAAAAAATAAGGAAGTTGGACTATATTGTATATGATTCCTTCCAGCTCTGACATACTGTGAACCCTCCAAACAATTTAAATTTGCATGATGAAATAGATTAAAGTTCTTAATGTATTTTTATTACCTTCTTTCTACATAACAATAACATGTTGCTGAAAACAATAAATCCAAAACCCTTTTCTGTCTCTAACTACTGAGGAGTCTTAAGCTTTCAGATTATTGGTGATTCTTACTCTTTAAAACATTCTTGTCTTCAGTTTAGTAAGTGAAATTGTACCCAGGGTTGCAATGTTTTTTTCAACTTGTCATTATCTTTGAAAAAAGATTGTGTATTCTTTTTACCTTTTTAAAACTTAAACCTAACCAATCTCAAAAGGACTGGTAAGTATTTTTAATTAAAAAATTACAAACAGTGGACCTATTAGTTTTTATACTTTGGCTTACAATTCACTTCTTTATAATTGTATATAGTTTTATCTTGTTTGTTAATAACTTTCAGCACATTTAAAGAGATTTCAAGATAGAAGTATAGTAATGACATTTGGGGTGTTGAAAAATTGCACGTGACTTCTGCATAATTTTATTTTTGCCTAAACAAGTAAAAGAAACTCATTAAACTACAGAAAATGGAAGAAAAAACAAATCAGTCAGCCTCATTTTTTAGCATAATCATTTGTTTGTCTTGAAAATATACAGTTGCAGGGGCAGCTAGGTGGCGTGGTAGATAAAGCACCAGCCTTGGAGTCAAGAGTACCTGGGTTCAAATCCGGTCTCAGACACTTAATAATTACCTAGCTGTGTAGCCTTGGGCAAGCCACTTAACCCTATTTGCCTTGCAAAAACCTAAAAAAAAAAAATGCAGTTGCTACAATTAAAACTCGTAGAATCACAGAATATTAGCACTCAAAGGAACAGTGAAAATGAAGTTGTCAGATTGGAGTGCATTCCAGACAGTTCTTTGAACAGGGGTGAAAAGATGACTTTGTTTGAAAAGAGCATCTGATTTGTTCTGCATATTCTGCTTATGGTTTCCAACACTGGTTTATTACTGCAAAATGTTTGTGAATCCATATTCTCACCAAGCATTGGTTATTATTACTGTTTTTCAGGTGTATGTGCATATATACATATATACATATGTGTGTGTGTGTGTGTGCGCTATTGTGATTAATGGTTATAGAATTATGTCAATATATATTTTCTAAATCATCAGATACTATTAGTAATGCAGCTATTTTCACAATCAGTATCTAAGAAGAGCCTCAGACACAAAAAGGTTGGGATTCATTGACCTTGAATAATCTCATAATTACTTAACTAAATGTGGCTTCTATGTCTCAGAGATAATGAAAATTCCCAATGAAATGAAACAGTTAGGGGCAGCTAGGTGGCTCAGTGGATAGAGCACTAGCCCTGGAGTCAGGAGGACCTAAGTTCAAATTTAGCCTTAGAAACTTAGACACTTGCCTAGCTATGTGACCTTGGGCAAGTCACTTAACTCCATTGCCTTAAATAAATTTTTTTTAAAGTTAGAAATTTAGTAATCCATATGCAAAAAATGCGTTAGATTGATTCTCCATTTGATTCTTACTGTTAGGTAGGAATTTACTAATGAAAGTAGTTAATGAACATTGATCTCTGTCTCCTATTCCTGAAAATTACTTTCTGTTTATTTTATATATTTGTGTTCAAGTTGTTCCTCCCAATACAATGTGAATTCCATGAATGTAGGAACATTTCTGGTTTTTCCTTTGTATCTGTAGTGCCTAATATGTTGCCTTATAGAGACTTAATGTAAAAGAAAAGAATGAAGTATGAATGAATTGCTGAAGGGAGATTTCTCTTTTGATTTTTATTTCATGTTAGAGACATTTTCTGTGGAAATGAAGTTAAGGAAAGTCTGACTGGTGGAAAATTTTGATCTGGAAAATCAGCTTCTCAGGAATATATTTGAGTTATACATAAATTAAAGCTTACATGTATTTATGTTAGTATAGAGAGAACATATGTCAGAACAAAAATTAATACCTGTGGCCCAAAAGACTTTCCTTCTCTTTTTTTTTTAAGATTTTTTTTTCAAGGCAATGGGGTTAAGTAGTTTGCCCAAGGCCGCACAGCTAGGTAATTATTATTAAGTGTCTGAGGTCGGATTTGAACCCAGGTACTCTTGACTCCAAGGCCGGTGCTCTATTCACTGTGCCACCTAGCCTCCCCATGCCACTTTTTTTTTTAAGATTTCCTTCTCTTTTTTGACCTGTCCAAACCCTCTCTATTCATGCTTAACTTAAGTCAGTCTTACTTCCTAAATGCCTTCCCTGATTTATCTAGGTCATAGTGATACCATCATCTACTGAATTCTGTTAGTACTTAATGTTTGTATTTTTTGGCAATTAATCATATATTGCCAGTATTAATTTCTGGGTTTTTGCCTGTTTATGGCTATTTTTTCTAACAGAAGACTTTAAAAAAATTTCTAGCAGCCCTCCATGGAGAATGGGGAGTGGGTGGAAGGGGAGGATTAGAGCTTTGACTCTTGACTTCCAAGGACCTAGATTCAAACCTCACCTCTGGGGTTCACTATGACCTAAGGCAAACCCTTTGCCAGTCTCAACCTCATTTTCCTCAAATAAAAAAAAAAGAGGCTGGATGGTTTCTAAGGTAACTTCTAGCTCTAAACCCCCTGATCTAAGGAATTAATTGGTCAATCCATAATAACACCTGCTTCAGATATTCATTTTTTTTCTCGCTTTCCTAAAATTGTATTGTGTTTTAGACTGTAAGGAGAAAGATTGGTGAAAGGGAAAATTGTAGTAAGGTTATTTTACGTGCTACTAGGTAGTATTGTACTAGGAACTAGGGAACTAAAAAAATTAGATACAGCTTCTAGTATGGTAATTATAATATACAATAATGTATATTAAAAATTGCAAAATGAGGTAGTGTGTGAGGTCTCAGGAAGAAGGTTATTGACTGGGGGTGTAAGGAAAGGAAGATAACATCTGAGTTGTGCTTTAAAAGGTGGAGTTCAAGATTATTGCAAACAAATTATTTCTTATATTTCATGGCATTCTCCATATCATCTGTAGTTTATTGAGTACACTGTACATATTCAATAATATTTGGTAGATAATAAAACTAAAGAAGATACTTTCTCTAAACAAAAAAATGAAATCACATGATTTCTAAAGTTCCTTCCAGTTATAAAATTTAGTGATTCAAAAAATGAAAAGGAAATATAGACTGTTCTCAAATTTTATGTTTATCATTCCGAGTATAATAAAGCCTTTTTGCCCTTGGTTTTAAGCAATTTGAAATTTCAGTGGACTTTGCAAGCAGCATTAAAAATAGATTGTTTAATTCTTTTTCTCTCTGTCTACTACTTGGTGACCATGCAAATGAGACTGAAATTACCAAGAAGTAGAGTAGATGATTGGGAAACAAGGCCATTTACATAATCTACAACTGTATATTCAATAATTAACTATTCTCAGCCTAAGAATAGCAGTGTAAATAAAATAAATCTTATAAACAGATTTTAAAATATACTAAAAATGATTTATGTAATATTAGATATATAAACAGTAATGAAAAACACATTAACTATTATATTTTAATAGAAAGTAGGATTCCATTTTCTTGTCATTTAATTAGAAATGTTTAATTTTACAGGTAGCATTCAACCAGCCAGACTTGGATACTTCCCTTCAAGGCAGATCTGGGGACTATATACATCGGCAGATTTCAAAGGAATGTGGAAGTCTAAAGCCCCAAAGTCGGGTAAATTACCTGTTCATCTTGAAATACTTTGTTTTGTTTTTTGTCTTTTTGTTTTTTTGTTTGTTTTTTAGATTTTTCAAGGCAATGGGGTTAAGTGGCTTTCCCAAGGCCACATGGCTAGGTAATTATTAAGTGTCTGAGGTCAAATTTGAACCCAAGTACTCCTGACTCCAAGGCCAGTGCTCTATCCACTGTGCCACCTAGCTGCCCCATCTTGAAATATATCATTATATCAGTAGTATATCAGTATATCAGAAGTATATTAGTAAAAATTGCAGAAGTGATATCTTAGCACCCAGTTAAATCACTTTAGGAAATATGTTTTGAAAAGCCTTCAACCAGCTAGTTTGCTACTATAATTGATTACTTCCATGAGTCTCTAAACTCTCAAGTAACAGATTTTAGAATTAGTTTTACAATAAATTGAATTTTCCAGTGACAGATTTTATGAAGTCAAGCTATTATAAGTTATTTGAACCTTTTGTTCTTGTGCATCCCTCTATGTTTAGTTTCAAGAATGAATCCTTTCTCTGAACTTCTAAAATTCCAAAGTAGTATTTTTTAAAGAGATGAAATTTTATCATTGTGTCTTAAGCACTAAAATGTGAGTGTACATGTTTTATGGTTTTTTTGTTGTTTGGGGGAGGGGTTGTAAGGTAATGGGGTAAGGCCACACAGCTAGGTAATTACGTGTCTGAGGCTGGATTTGAACTCAGGTACTCCTGATTCCAGGGCCAATGCTTTATCCAGTGCACCACCTAGCCGCCCCAGAGTGTACATGTTGTTTTTTTTTTTTTTAAAGTTACCTGACACTGCTAAAACATTTTATCACAAGTTCAAAATTGAAGTTAGGAGAGTACTTGTGCATGGCAGGAACTGAGGACCATATAGCCATGTTCAAATTAGGACAGATGTCAGTTTTGTTGGAAAAGACTGGTTTTTACCAGCTTCCCCTTCCCCCTTGTATGCCCAGATCACTGAAGTGAGATATGTACTTCATTTTGCCATATGAAGGGATATATCTAAATTTCTCTATTATGTTCTAAACCAAAGACTTACAAACAGATTATGTTCATAGCAGAGAACAACTGGCAAATTCATCTGTCAGACTTGTGCTTCTGGGTTAGTTTAAAGCTTGCTCTGGACTTGGTAGATTTCAGCAAGTGATCACTGAGCTGTTTTTGCTCCAGCCACAGAGCACAAATTAATGGCTTGTTTATTATTTCTCTAACAAGTTGAGGATTTTGGTTTTTTCCTTAATTTAGTGGACCGTGTTTGAATCAAATTATTTTTAGTTGACAAAGTGAATACCAGATAGTGCCCTTAACAAATATGCTCACTTTTTGTTGTACATTAAGAAGACTGAACTATCAATTGGTTAGTGATGATTTTCATGATGAACGTATCCCTAAAGTTATAGAATAAATTGAAAAGTTTTGTCTTTACTCTTAACAGAACAGTCTTAATTCTGTCTTGGAATTCATATTCCTGTAATTTTTTTTAATGAATTCCTCCAAGTAGAAACCTTATCAAAAATTTGTGATCATTTCATTTAAAAACTGGAATTTTGTTGAAAATTTGGTAGTTTTTTTATTTAAATTTATTTTTTATTAAAGATATTATTTGAGTTTTACATTTTTCCCCCAATCTTGCTTCCCTCCCCCCTCCCCCCCCCACAGAACGCACTCTGTCAGTCTTTACTTTGTTTCCATGTTGTACCTTGATCCAAATTGGGTGTGATGAAAGAGAAATCATATCCTTAAAGAGAAGTCTAAGAGGTAGCAAGATCAGACATTCCCTAAATTAAAGGGAATAGTCCTTGTGCTTTGTTCAAACTCCACAGCTCCTTATCTGGATACAGATGGCACTCTCCTTTGCAGGCAGCCCAAAATTGTTCCTGATTGTTGCACTGATGGAATGAGCAAGTGCTTCAAGCTTGAACATCACTGTCATGTTGCTGTTAGGGTGTAGGGTGTACATTGTTTTTCTGGTTGTGCTCATCTCACTCAGCATCAGTTCATGCAAAGCCCTCCAGGTTTCCCTGAAATCCCATCCCTCCTGGTTTCTAATAGAACAATAGTGTCCCATGACATACATATACCACAGTTTGCTAAGCCATTCCCCAATTGAAGGACATTTACTGGATTTCCAATTCTTTGCCACCACAAACAGGGCTGCTATAAATATTTTTATACAAGTAATGTTTTTACCCTTTTTCCTCATCTCTTCAGGGTATAGACCCAGTGAAAACTTGGTAGTTTTAATCATCTTTTAGTTAGTGTTGGTTAAAGTTTTGTTGGAGGAAGGGACATGAATCTCTTTCTCTCCCCACAAGTCCTCCTTGGCCATAAGCTGACTCAAAACTCTTGTCCATAAAGTAAGATAATATCTTAAGGAACCTGACTTTCAAATAACCATGGTAATAGCTCAAAAGTATGTTCTTGGGGGGGTTTTTGGGGGGTGGGGTTGCAAGGCAATGGTTAAGGGACTTGCCCAAGGTCACACACCGCTACGTAATTATTGGGTGTCTGAAATCACATTTGAACCCAGGTCCTCCTGACGCCAGAGCAGGTGCTCTCTCCACTACAGCAAAAATATCTTCTTTAAAAAGTTATTTATAGTATATCCTTGAGTTGAGAAAGATAGAGGAAGCCCGTTCCTCTTTCTAAAATTTGATGTTAGGGAATGTGTTTTAAAATCAAAATTTCTAAATTTTTCTGATTTTTGTAATTTTTATGTTTCTGTCCAGGCCCCTTTGAAATCAATCCGGCACGTCAGCTTCCAAGATGAGGATGAGATCGTCCGCATAAACCCCCGCGACATTCTAATCCGGCGCTATGCGGACTACAGGCACCCGGACATGTGGAAGAACGACCTGGAGAGGGACGACCCCGACGCCCACGTGGAGCTGGCCAAGCCGGAGGGCAAAAAGCCGGACTACCTGTACTCGTGCGGGGACGGCGCCAAGCTCGGCGCCTTCAAGGACTCGGTGGTGTTCAAGACGCAGCCGGCGCCCAAAAACAAGAAGGGCAAGAAGAGGAAAGAGGACGGCGAGCGCTCGCGCTGCGTCTACTGCCAGGAGAGGTTCAACCACGAGGAGAACGGCAGGGGCCGCTGCCAGGACGCCCCGGACCCCGTGCAGCGCTGCATCCACCGCGTGAGCTGCATGCTCTGCGCCGAGAGCATGCTCTACCACTGCATGTCGGACTCGGAGGGAGACTTCTCCGACCCCTGCTCCTGCGACCCCGGCGACGACAAGTTCTGCTGGCGGTGGCTGGCGCTGGTGGCGCTGTCCTTCATCGCCCCGTGCATGTGCTGCTACGTGCCCCTGCGGCTGTGCCACCGCTGCGGCGAGGCCTGCGGCTGCTGCGGCGGGAAACACAAGGCGGCGGGGTGAGGCGGCGGCGCCCGCGGCGGGCCAGGGCTTTGTTTCCAGGAATCAGCCGACTGGGACCGGCCGAGGCTTTAGGCCAGCGGCGTGGCGCCCCGCCCGGCGTGGCGGGAGCGGCCCCCCGGAGCTGCCGGCGGCGCTGGCCTGGACCGTCTCCTCGGCGGCGGGGCGCCCCGCAGAGAGCCCCAGAGGGTTATTGAGACCGGGGCCGCGCCGGATCCTTGGAGCCGGGCGGCGGGAGGGCACCCCTAACCGCCCGAGCCCGGCGGCGCTGGGGACGGCCACTCCGGACCCGGAGAGGCCGCGCTTGGCAGAGCCCACAAGTGGGACCGACGGGCAGCCGGGCCGGGCCTCGTCTCTCGGGAGCAGTTTTGTGTACAGATAACAAATGTTTATATTTAACTAGGTGTAAGGTACGAATCACCACATGATGACCCCCCCCCCCCCAGTAGATGCGTCCGGGTCTACTCTCACATTCCACACTCTGGAGACTGGACTCGTCTGCTTAGTTGCATCTTTATTCCACGTGAACGGACTGATGTCTCCATCCTCGTGTCCCTCCAGCTGCAGTTTGTATTGAGTTGTATCTGTACATTCTGGTGATCGAAGATCTTTTAAGATATTCTAATAGTCTTGAGTGACCAATTTTTTTTAAGCACAGATGTAATTGTCTGATGTTCTGACGGGAACATAACACTTATTTTTTTATATATAAAAAAAGAATGATTAAACATTTTAGAAAAAAATGAGATTTTGCGTTGTTCAACCAGCAAGTTGTTTTCTTTCGAGGTTTCCTCCTCTAAAATATTTTAATTGCATTTACAAATGTTTAGCAAGTTAAAAGATATATCCAAATAGTTATAATAGGATGTTCTTTTGAGGTCTCCATCTATCATCCTGCCAAACTAGGATCATGTTCAGCTGTTTTATTCATCTTTGGGCTTAATCCTAGTACTCCTTATTTTATCCCACCTCCCACTCTCACCCCACTCCCTCATGGTAACATCACTCTTTTTCTGTTGCAGAATTGTATTTTTATTTGAACTGACAAAAATATATAAATACCTTACATTAAAATGTGGTGTGGTTAAAAAGCCCAAGGAAAAAGGTAATCTGGTATAAATGAAAGGTCTTATAAGTTTATAATTCTGCTGTGTATTATTTACTGGGTAATAACAATTGGATGATGTTCTAATAGATTGTGTTAATATTCCAGGAATCATTTTTTAAGTACTTTGGTAAGTCATTTAGTAATCAATTTTTAGTCATTTTAATAACATTTTAGTAATTTTTTAATGTTATATTAAAACTCTAACCAAGTTGAGGGGTGCTTTGGGAAAGATTCTCTAGGGAGAATTGGGGGGGGGGCCTGAAATTGAGAAGAATGCCCTTTCTATGGTCTAAAGAGTTATTGTAGGAAGTGAAAGTAAGAATCACACTACCTTTATGAAGCTCCTTTTTCTATGCAGGTTTTTAATGTCATGTATTTCTTTTTACATATCATATTAAAGCTTGTTATCTTCCTTTTCTTGCCCTAAGATCAAACTGAACAATGTATATAACACTATCTGTCTGTAAGATACTTTTTTTAAAGAAAGCATTTATATTTATATGACAGCTTGAACTGACAATATTGTGTACATAGATCATCTTGAAGTATTATTTCACATTGAAAAGAAGACAAATATATTGATAACTATAGAAGTTATGAAAAAGAGCTTCTTTCTAGTTTTGTACTAAAAATCATTCAGATGAGCTAAGTCCAAGAACATTAACACTGTAGCAGCAGTCTTAAGTCTCATTTTTACAGTTTATATATTTGAAAGCTGCTACTGTGGATAATTTTCACCCATCACATTTTCAGCTAAACTTGATTTCCCAGAATAGACTGTTAACTTTCAAAACTACTCTACATTGATAAAATGAGAGTGATTGTTTTTTTTTCTCTTGTGAATGAAATTTGATATTTGTAAGTGCTTAGTTTATAATTCAGGTTTGAGCAAGGTGTGAACAACTGAAGAAAAGAACTTGCTGGCTGTATAGGAAAATGCTGTGGAATTGTACTGTGTATATACTTTTGGGGAGAAACAAACTTAACAATTTTCTCTGTTCAGCACTAATCAACAAAGTGCAACTCCTGTTCCTGTACTGTATTTTATATGCAACAAATATGCTTTAATATTTTTAATGAATTTGTGCATTAATATTTTCAATTTGTTTAACCACTTTGCTGCTACGATTTTGCCACCCCCTCTCCTTTCTTTCCTTTACAATCTAAAACAATTTGCTTCATTAAAAATTATGATATGGATGTTACAGGTTGTTATTTCATCCTGGGTCTTTATAAGTTAATATACCCAGTTTCTATGCCAATATTATGATAAACCTAGGAAAATCAATTTTTGCCATAAACTATTGATATAACATGCCATGATTCTTATAGAAGGACAGATTATGTTAAGTTAGTTAAAATGGTGACACAGAAACAGATACATTTATCAGTCCATAAGGGGGAAACCAAACCTATGAGTAAATTAAGCAACATTTATTTATACTGCCCTTCAATGCTTCTGACTATTGGACCTTCCTCTGAAAAGTTTCTTAGCCTTTTTGTTTGTGATATCAAAAGTAGAAAGTATGAACAGCCAAGTATCTTGGAAAGAAACAATCCCATGAGGTCTACCTTTTATCATTATTGAGCAGTTTCTCTTAACCTCACAATGAAGGGTTAGAAGCGATTGATCTCTGAAGACTGTTTGGTCATAGCTCTTCAGCACCACCTGCTGGAGAAAAGCCTTTGGGAGTAAAGGACATGATACACACCCCAGTATTTACAGGTCAAGGGCTATCAAGTAAAGGCCTTAGGACACCAGGAATAAGAAATATTTAGAAAAACCTTTCAGTCATTTCCCTCCCCTACTGTGTATCTTGTTAAAGCCTAGAAAAACTTGTCATTTCCCCTTTTTGGTCATTTATGAGGTATATAAATCATAAGTTTCATTTAAAAATTAATTCATTCTTTTAAATTGGCAACTATAGTAAACAATGAATTCTTAAAGATAAGAAACCAGTTCTGCTCTGATAGTTTATTTCCTGGCAAAAACCTTAACCACAAAGAATTTGTGTGCTAAAGGAAGAATTTTTCAGAACTTTGCCAATATAACAAATTCACGGCTCTATGTGTCTGTGTGTGTGTGTGTGTGTGTGTGTGTAAGGAAAGTATGATTCAAGTTTAGTATTTAAAAGACAAAAGATTTCAATTACCTAGTTTCATGGTTATGCAAACAGCTATGCCCATAACTAGCTCCTGGAGAAACACTAAAACAAGATGCACTTTCTGATCATGCTTAAAATATCACCTGTCATTACTAGGGGCTTTTTTGTTTAATTTAGTAGCGCAATAATTTAAAAAAAAAAATCCAGGTAAGATCCAGAATATAATAAGTAAGGGATGTTTAGCATCACACTTTTCCTGAAAACAGTACTTCACCTGTTAATATTTGTTAAAAATTTATGACTGCATTCTGTACTTTAACTTATATAGTATTGTTTAAAGTCCTAGCAATTGATCTGTTAAGCGAGCATATTATTTTTCCATGCATTAAAAATATACATTTAAACATTGGTTCCATGAAATCTGAAGACAATAATGCCCCTTGCTTTTTTGATATATACTTCTATCATAGACTTTTCAAAAAAAAGCCCTGGAAACTAGCATATACCATGTTCTTTTCTTTGTCCCACCTTGCTCTGTGATTCTCATCTGTCCTTGAGATTGAACCTTAACTTTTAAAATAATGCCATTATAATACGTTTTTCAAGCAATTTCATACATGAAATAAAAATAGATCACAGTGAGTGATTGATAGAAAGCAAAGATGTTAATAGGCCTTAAGCGACTGTTTGCCTAGCGGCCACGTGGTTATAAACTTCCTTATGCTTTGGTGCACTGCTAAATGTTAGCCTTTTTTTCCTGAAAGCTTAAACTAAAAACTATGTGATTAATTTTGAAAATTCTAAAACATTATCTGGTATAAAACCTTTGTATTTGAAGCTGCACTATAAATGGTACGTAGATTTTGTGAACACACTGCCTCTCCTTTTTGCAAGTAGTGCCATTTGCTTTCTACCCTGACCTCAAGAAGTGCCTCACTTGTATATTATTCCCATTATCCTCAACTGCTTTCCTTACAATGAGCAATGTATGATTTAGTTTGACTTGTCATAGATGTATTTTCCTTTTATGTATACGAATATATCGCTTGGTACTTTTCAGTATATAATGTAAATATGCATATACAAGTTTGTAACTTTTGTTACACCATATTTGTGTAATTGGACATATCAGATATAAAATAGTTTGCTTTTAATGGTCCTTATCTGTAATTACCTGATTAAACCTATCATAAAATTAAAAAGGGTTTTTTCTTAATGTCCTGGGCCTGCTTACACTGATATAAGGTGTTAGCTAAAAGCAACGAGTAACAGAAATTGGAGTTTTTAGACAAAGTTTTTAAAAATTAAAATGTAATTTAGGGGACACTTGTTTTTAAAACTCAAAGTTCATTTAAACCTCACTTCAAATACCTAGTTCCTTCTTGATTATATTATGACGTTTTAAAGCCATAATGAATGCTGCATTTTTATTCACTGATAAAGGAACAAATTACTGTTAATTCTTTAAGATTGGTTTGGGATCATTTGTAGCAAACTTTGAATCCCAGGTTGGCACATTGTATTCTTTCCATTGTTAGTTGGCATTTATTCAGGAAATACAATCTAGTTTAATACTTGCTTAATGAAGTGTAAAGGGGAAGAGTTTTTGGTTCATTGTCTTTCTGACCCTGAGATTTCATCAGTAAGAAAACTCCCAACTGCCTGGGATATTGAGAGGTTAAGTGACTCTAATCTTCCTGAATTCAAGACTGGCCCTCTTTCCATGCTTCTTAATTAGGAAAGTAAATCTACAATAAAAATCATGTAATACTTTCCAAAGATAAATTTCTGTTTCTGCATGCCATTGTTGGCCATTGAATATAGATAGTTCACAATTGACTTCTTAGGCTTGCCTTGTATTATTGAATCTTGTTATAAAGCATTTTTTCGCAATTTTTATTCCTAAATTTTCATAAATATAAGACTCCTTAATCCAAGGAAATTTTAATGTTCACCAAAGAAGTTGAAAACAGGTCTGATACAACTTGATAATGAAACTATGTTGCAAATAAAGATAATGCTTAAATTAAAAGTAATTCTTGCAAAACTTTTCGACTGGCCTACCAATCAATTTTTTAAAAACTTCTCTAGATTCTCTCTTAGGAAATTCTAGGCCTGATATTCCCAAAAGGCAGATAATTTCACCCTGAAACTATTTCTACTTTTCAAAAAGAACAACAGTAATCTTTTAAGTTAAGCTTTACGGTATAGGAAAAGTCAATAAGTCTATTGTGTGCTTTATTGTAATGAAATATTGTTTAAAATCACGATTGTTGAAAAACACCCAGTTCTTGCTATAAGGTATCAACAAATGAAAAGAAGTAGTAAGCAAATATAAATAGCATTGTGTGCTATTTATCTTCATCCTTTCTTCTAAGGATGTTGAGGTGTGATATTTATCATAAGAGTGTCACCTAAGAATTTTAGGAATTTTAGCTTTTCATACAGAGATAGTTGAGGTTAAAAGTTCACCAGTAATTGCTACCTGATCAAAGATTGTATGAGTTAGCATTAACAGGGATCTTAGAGGTTGATCAACTAGTCTTGCTCCCTCAGTTTACAGATAAGGAAACAGGTTCAAAGAGATGAAATTACTGATTCATCCAAGATTATACAGAGCCTTAAAGGTAAACCCAGGGCTAGAACAGGACCTCTCCATTCCTAGTGTAGTGGTTTCTGAATTACATAAACAATGGCAAAATAGAAGTAGAAATTCCTCAAGTGTTACATATTGCACATGTTTTTGGACTCAATGTATCAATCAGTTGTGCTGATTTTTTCCCTCTTAAAAATACTATTTCATATTGGATGATTGGAAGGGGAAGATAGAGGGATACTTTGGATAACTGATGATGTAATGCCAATAAAATATCAATAAAACTTATTAAATGTTACAATTTTAAAATTTAAAGAAATATCAATAAAAATTTATTTTTTAAAAGTAGAAAGCCCAGCTTGATATTCCTCTCTGTTTACATCTGTAAACTTACAGATGTAAATAAGATGACCAAATTGGTTCCTTTATAAGAGTGACTAATAGAATGTAGTTAAACAGGGCCATTTATTGTGAATTTATTTTGAAGGCCAGAATCATCATGCAGTGATTTGAAATCTGAAGACCTAAGTCAAATCTTGGCTTTGATTACTTAACCTGTGTGGATGTAAGCAATTTAGACTCTCTTGAAACTTTAGTTTCCTTTCATGTAAATTAAAGTAGTTGGCTTAGATAATTGCTTAAATAGTCCCTCTCCTGTCTTAAATCTATGACACTTTCAGCTTTGTTACTCTGGACCTCTTTTTATAACCACATTTGTTATAATGTAATATTACCTGTACTACCTGGGGAAGAAGTTTAAAATCTCCACATGTTCTATATTTACTTCATATGTTCCATCATACAAGCCACTCTAACTTAGTTCTTTATCATTAAAATTTTTGATAACTTTCAGTATATTTAATTTTCTTTGTGATCCATTTATTTGATGCATTTAATAACATTCTGAGAAGGGACCTACAGGCTTAAGCAGTACTTAGGCTTCCCCAACTATCAAAGGGGACAACAATACCTAAAATAAGAATATGGAACCCCTGCCTTTAGGGTTATATTTCTCCATGTTGTCTTAGAAGTAGGTTAACTGATGGGACTTGTTATTCCTTGGAATTGATTAATCTCTTCATGACTGTTGTGTTATCAACAAAAATTCTTTATCCTGGTCAATTGATAGAATTCTAAAGTTGACGAGTGGGAGAGAGGGTATAGGGAGCTCATGTGAAAGACATATTGTTATTAATTTTATCTTCTCCATGGAAATAAGCTATATAATCACCCTTGTTTCAGTTTATTGACCTATCAAAATGAGGATCCTTGCCTCCTTAGTTTTTAAATTCTGTTTCCTGGGATTGAAGAATGTCAATCTGAAGAGTTTGTTTTCTTCCCCACTCCCACTATCCTTTGTCTCATTCTCAGATTATCTTTGCACCTTTTCTGAAGTTCAATTTGAAAAAATATTTGTTAGTTTTTAAGGGATCAGGTTATAAATTGATTAATATCTTCTAGGTGTTTTCTGTGCATCATCTGTGGACAATTCCAGTTGGAAGAACGAAATACAATCTAGTATGGGGCAAAATCCCCACAGCTCAACTGTTCTTAGTAATCTAAAGAAACCATGGAATGAATTAGAGTCCAGAGTCTTGCTGTTATTGGGTGGTTTTCTTTTGCCAAGACTAGAACTATTCTGCCTAAGGCAGTATTGAACAGCACTCCCAGATGAGTCATCTGCTGTGTACAGTGTGCTCTTTTCCATAATGACAAGCCAGCCATGTGCTGTCAGTTATTCCAAAAAGCCTGCTCTTGGACCAGTGTTGCAGTTAGTTTAAGGACCACTTCTCCCAAATGTTATAAAAGAGTAAGATTAGTATTCCCTCTTCCCTCAAGCTTTCAACCAGAGATCCAGCCATACTGGAAATGATACAACGAAACCAAGATGCTTATATTTTCAAAATAGTACTATTCTAGTTTAAAGGCAATTTCCCAATCATTAACGGGATAGAATATTCTAGCCTCTCCAGTATCCAGTAGAACACAGGGAGCCTTGTTCTGTCTCAGCCTTCCTAAGTATTAACATTCCAGGTTGAAAATTAGAGTCCATTTAACTGTTTACTCATGTATCAAGAAACAAAAACTCCCTAATGTTCTAATCCAGACAAAAAGTAATCTGCCCAAGCCCTTATAGCATCTCTCCAAAAGTGAAAAAAAGAAAGCTTTAAATTGATTTTTTTTTTAAAAAATCTCATTTAATCCATTTTTGGTCATTTTAAAGAAAAATTGAAGACGGCCTTATAAATAGGATGTTGGTCAATTAACAGTACTTTCCAGCCTAGCAAAGGGGAATACTGCTAGTATAAAAAACAACAAAACAAAAAACCACAATCAAAATGCCAAGGAAGCAATGTTGTTGGGGGGAAAACCTTGAATGAAAAGGACTGATTATTTAGAATATAAATATATATATATAATATATATATATATATATACTCAAATATACATATATAATTATGTACACACACACACACACATATATAAAAAACGGGCTGAGAGATTAAGAGGAGTAGGAAAAGTAGACTGAGTCTGCCATATAGTAAGTGTATGTGGAAAAGAAGATTTTGTAATGTCATCTGCCTAGAGCTATAAGTGCTCTTAGATTTCCGTGGAATAGATAATATTGGGGAAAGGACCCTGCTACCTATGTCTGCAAGATCCATACTATTCTTTCCCTACTTTACAGATGGAAGAAACAGGCTGAGAGAGATCAAATGACTATCAGCCCTAGATCCTTTGCAGGGGGGGGGGGGCAGAATGGGCATTTATTTAGTGCCTACTGTGTACCAGGCAATATACTAGGTTCTTTACAAATATTTTTTATTTTTAGATTTTTCAAGGCAATAGAGTTAAGTGACTTACCCTTGCCACACAGCTAGGTAATTAAGTGTCTGAGGCCAGATTTGAATTCAGGCACTCCTGACTCCAGGGCCAGTGCTCTATCCACTGGGCCACCTAGCCACCCTTCTTTACAAATATTTTCATCTAATTCTCACAGCTCAGTAAGGTGGGTGGTACAGGATTCCCATTTTACCTTTGAGAAAACTAGTACCCAGAGGTTAAGGATTTACCCAGAGTGAATGTAGTCAACTAGTAAAGTATCTGAGGATTTGAACTTCTGTCTTAGATTCAACACACACTATTCAATGATCCCAAATGACTTGGTGCAACAAAAGTCCATCTCATTATATCACTATGTTCTCAATGATGCTGATTCTCAGAAAAATTAAAAGTTCAAATCATCCAAAGGACAACAGAAAGATACATCATTAACTACATTTAAATACACAAATGGACCTGTGTTCTCATCAATGTAAGTACCTCAAATAGGAGTCACAATACATGGATGTCTGCCTATCCCATGTAACTCCTTTTCTTGTCCTCCCATAGTTTTTGAAATGAAGAATCCATTTAAAATTCTGAGTTTTCCTCAATTTTCTGGTATGACTGGTAAGGAAACCAAAAGACAACAGTGAGGATTGGTTTTTTTGCTTGTTTATTTGATCTATTGATATTTTTTTATTTATTTGGGTTTTGGGAGATTTTGTTGGTTTTTCCCATACCTTATAGAATGAGCCATCAAAGAAAAGATATTATTGAATGGGACAATGTTACCCACTGAGAGAAAGCAGAGCTACTCAACTTTTATTTTCTTCTCTGTTAAGGGTAATGATCTTTTGTCTAGAAGGACACAATAAAAGTGCCTAATAGATACATAAAGAGATAGTAATTGAATATCTTCTTACTCTTAAGTTCCATTCATAAACCCCAGATGAAATGTATCCTAAAGTACTGAAAGATTTGGCAAATGTTATTTCTGAGCCACTAAATGACCTTTGAAAGACTGTAGAAAAAATAAATAATGAAAGATTAGAGAAGGGCAAATGTTCATTTTTTTTTTTCAGGTAAGAGAATGAAGTCTACAAGTCACAGGTTAGTGAGCTTGAGTCCTGGTCTTGACAAAATTCTAAAACAAAATTTAAGGGAAAAGAGAATATTTATATGAAGCAGTAATCACAAAGATTTCCTCATGGTTTTTTGAAAAAAATCACATGCCAAACAAACTTCATTTCCGTTTTCTGACATTTCTACTAGACTGTAGGTCAGGAGGACAACATGGATAGAGATTTTACCAAAGAATACGATCAAGTCTTTCTTGCTATTCTTGTTGAAAAAAAAGATATGTAACCTAGATGATAGGACAAGTCTATGGATTCAAAGCTGATTTTTGCTGGAAACCAAGAGTCATTCCATTTCTGTTTGGTAGAAGGTTTACAATGTAGTACCCCATGGATCAAAAATGTTTTAACATTTTTTATCTGATTTTTGTAATTTTATCAATAACCAAAAAAGAGTACTTATCACATTTCTGAGTGACAAAGCTTAGTAGAACATCTAATTTATGCATGAGAGGATAATTTTACAATTTAAAAACTAAAGCCCAGCATGATGAAATTACTTGCCTAAGGAGGTCATGCCTATAGAGAACTTTCAGTGCTACATAACAAACTTAGGAATCACATGGTCAAAGGCAGTGGATATGATAATATGAAATACTGATTTTGAGAGTTTAAAAAATTCTGTTAGTCCTGAATTAATATGACTCTACTGTGATACAGTGGGAGTCAACATGATCGGCCTAAGTCAAAAGAAAATTCCCTTGCCTGTAGTTTCCTTGCAGGTCTCAATATATCATTCCCTAAGACATTTTGAGGAAAGAGGCCTTCTTTGGTGCTCATGCTACTTTGTCCTCAGGGGTCAACAACTCAAGAAAGAATACTCAGTTTCCAGACAACGCTGGCTATTTAAAAGAGACTAGGGTTTCTAGGAAGTCCCCCAAAGAAATCAAATGGTAGTAGTAGTTGCTTGGAGAAAAAAGAAGAGACAACAAATCTGCTTTGGAACTTTTTGCCTTTGAGAACATTCATTGCAAAAGGATTGCTGTTGTCTGACCTAGGTCTAAACCATTCCTTGATGACTGCCCCATACCCTACTGATGGTGAGGCCCCCCATTCCAGCAAATGATTTATGCATTGCTCACAGTCAAATATTGTTTATTCAACTCAGGGCTAGGGAAACAAATAATTATACCTTGGAGGTGGCTGACCAACTAAAGTGTCTGAAATATGGCTATACTGTCATGATCCTTCCTTGTACCATGTTTTTCTAGGCTGCCAACATTGTGTAATGGATTGATTCATGAGCAAAGACTGGCTGGCCTTATTATCTCATTCACAATTCCAAAGAGAATCATAGGAATCAAAGAACTGCCAGTGACAGTGACTCTGTCGTAGCTCTTGTTGTGATAAGAAGGGATAGGCTAGTTGTTGAGAATTACTTTATTCCTTTATTTTCTCTGCTCATTTTTCCATTTCCAAGTCATGCTTGGAAGCTTAATTGTGATTATATCATTTTCTTCTTAAATTATATGTTTAATGTTGCTACCCTTCTACTGTCCCTTATACCTATTTTCTGAATCCTCTGTTTCAATTAAATGATCATTTATTAAACAGCTACTATATGCCAGACACTGACTGTACAAAGAATTTTTTTGATGATCCAGTCCCTACCTTCAAGGTGCTCACAGTATATATATTTTTTAATTTTATTTATTTAAGGCAGTGGGGTTAAGTGACTTGCCCAAGGTCACACAGCTGGGTACTTATTAAGTGTCTGAGGTCATATTTGAACTCAGGTCCCCCTGACTCTAGGGCCAGTGTTCTATCTACTATGCCACCTAGCTGCCCCCCAGTATAATTTAATATACAACACGATAGAATGTGGTACATGTAAAAGAGGGTTGCAGAGTAAGGGTTATAAAAAATACAAAGATGATTCTTTCACAACCTAAATAATATGGATCTATGTATAACAGTTATAGATGTAGAGCCTATTTACATTGCTTTCTGACAGGGGAGGGGGAAGGGAAGGAGAAAAAAATTTTTAAATGATCATTAAAAGCTACTATTATATGTAGTTAGAAAAAAATAAATAAGAAAAAATAAAACTACAAAATACAAGGAAGGAGAGATCATTGAGCAGCCAGGATAAAACCAAAGGGCCTTGATTGGCCTGAAATCTCCATCTTTATGTTCTTTTCTTTGGTCTTCTTTGACTTTATTTTCCTTTAAGGTACTTGTCTTTGTCTTTTTAAAATTATTTAACTTGTGTTCTCCACTGATGTGTTTTTACTCTAAGTGACTCTCAACTAATCCTAAATTTTCAAAGCAAAGCCTATGGGATTAACTGCATGGCTCCCATTAGTATCAAAGAGAATTAATGTAGCTAAATCCTGTTTTCTGTGCTTTTGAATACTTAAGGTGAAAATGACTAACTGAAAGGTCAGACTTTTAACCATCCCAGGCCTCTAAGTAGGAAGTTCCTGAATACTTTACATTATAACAAAGAAACCTTTATTTGCTTCCTGGTAATGGGGAAGGCATTAAATGGCAGCCTTCAGCTATCCACAACTTCCTGCCTTTTGATTTACAGTCGATTTAAATCATCTCTGCTTCCCATGGACATAATGGATATGTTTAGCTTGTGTTTTGCTTAGTATATGGCATCACTTTTTGAGATGCTACAGGAAGTTTTTCAGCTCTATCCTTCAACATAAAGATTTTTCTTAGACTCCTCTTAGCCAATTGCCAAAAGCTGTCAGTGAACAATATATAATTCCAACCAAATATAGCAGATTTTTGTTTTTCTATTTATTTAACCCCACCTAAAATTTTTAGTGCCTCATTTTTGTCTCATTTTCTATTTTTCCCATCCATGTTCAACCTTGTGAGAAGTCATATTAGTTAGGCTTCTGTGGATGACTTCCTGTAGGAGTCTCTTATCTATTCGTAAAATCTTTTTTATGTACTGAGTAATTAGTTGCCTTCATTCCTACTAATGGAATTAATCAGAATCTTCATCAGAGACTTGCAGGATTTTAAATTTCTGCAACCCCCCAACAAAGATTAAAGGAGGGAGATTATTGATGGGGTGGTGTCTCTCTTCCTTATATACCATCCAGTTCTGTAATTATAACCCTTTCTCCATTGCTCCATCAGTGAAATTTGTTAAATGCCTTAATCCATGCTAGGCAAATAGGAATGCAAAAACAAAAATATAACAGTCATGACTTCTAAGAGTTTAAGGTCTATAGAAAGAATCAAGATGTATGTATAATAAGTTGTGAGCACCACCATAGTTCTCTGGCTAGATTGATGTAGAGAATTATGAATGTAGCAGAAACAAATTCTATAATCTTAAAGGCTGTTAAAATCTCATTAATTGTAGAAGGCTGTTTGCTCCTGAGATGTATACTGACCTTGACTGTTGATTGTGTCCTGTCTCCTTGTTTGAGTTTTGTCCCCCATTTTCCCCTTCATCTAGATGACCTTAGCCATAGACACTGTTGTTTGTATCTTGTCTCCCATTTTCCCCTTCATCTAACCTTAGCCATAGACACTGGCATAACAGGAAATAACATATTGAACTTGGGAGTCCCGCACCTTGGGACAGGAAGGTCAAGAAGGTAGCTTGCCATTGGAAGATACCTGGCCCAAGGTTTGGTACCACCCCTTGCCCAACCTACCCCAAAATGGTATTTAACAGGAAGCACCAGCTTTTCTGGGCTCTTCCTCTTCTTGATTCTATCTTTGGATACTACAGGATGTTTACATATCCCTCTCCTTCCTAGGCTATGTATTCCCATGCTAGGCCCCATGCCACATGGTTGGGCTATTTCTCTCTGTCTCTCTCTCTGTCTCTGTCTCTGTCTCTGTCTCTCTCTCTCTGTCTCTCTCTCTCTCTCTCTCTGCTCTCTCCCTCTCACTCAAGTTTCACCTAGCCTATTCTTTTTTTTTTTAGATTTTTCAAGGCAATGGGGTTAAGTGGCTTGCCCAAGGCCACAAAGCTAAGTAATTACTAAGTGTCTGAGGTCAGATTTGAACCCAGGTACTCCTGACTCCAAGGCCGGTGCTCTATCCACTGTGCCACCTAGCCGCCCCCACCTAGCCTATTCTTAAAGTGATTACTGCTTTTCTAGGATTTTAACCTGTATATTTGTAATAATTTACTATAATAAAACCCTGAGCAGTTTTAATATCTCAGAGAGCATGCAAATGATTTTGCTTTTCAGTGACCCCCAAATTCCTGTGCTTATCTGGTGACCCCAAAAATCCCAGCAGCAATAAAATCATACAGGAAATATTTTGATTGTTCATTATCCTTCAATTGTTTATAAGATCTATTTCATCCTAAATCTTCCCATGGTCAATAGGCACTAATCTCTGAGACCATAGAAAGACCAGACATAAGTGTACCATCAAAGTCAAGTCTGAAAGTATTTAATAAGTATCTGTTACATGCTTGTTAACCTTGTGCTAAGTAAGCCCTGAAGATACAAAGGCAAATGACAGTTTTCAAGGTACCTCCAGAATGAGGGAAAGAGCTATATAAAAATAAATTTATACAAATTTAAATTAATTCCTAGAGGGAAGTCACTAGTATGAAAATGGATTGTGATGTGCCTTGGCAATAAGAAAAGATTGTACATGAACTCAGTGCATGTGCCACCTGTCTTATTGATGCAGGGTGCCTAGGTGAAGTCTCACTAGCCCCATGTTGAGCACTAATTATGAAGTCGAATGAATTGCTCAGGGGAAGGGGCTTGCAAGGATCAATGGGAGTTCATTTATCAGGGAAGAAAGCACAAGACTCTGACACAGAAGGGTAAGAAAAGTCATAAATTTTAATTCACAGGTTACTGCAAAAAAGTTACAAATTAATTCAAAAAGTTCTTTAGGGAAGCAGCAAGGTAAAGATAATGAGTTTCAATGGAAGCAGTGAAGTTTAAGAAAAGGAGGAGGAGGAGGAGCAACATCAGCCATGAGTAGCAGAAGGGAGGTGGGGGCATGAAGAGGAGTACAGCAAGAAGTTAGCCATGGCTGTCAGTATGGATCAGCTGATATCAGCCTGGAGGAGAGAGTGAGCAGAACTTTTAAAGGGAGTCTAGACCACTTCCTGAGCAGGGAGGAGTTGGGGGGGGGGGGGGGGAGGGGTCAAGGAATGACCCATCTGGATGTGACTGGAGTCAGGCATACACCTTGGCAGATTATTGTGCCAGAGGGTAAAGGAGGATTAGGGGAAAGGGGCTGAGTTTGTTCCTATTATCTTAGTGAATTTACATTTCAAAAGAGATCCCCATGAACCTAGAATTAGTCTAAAGTTATGGGTTAGAATGAGGATGATGATACAATTCTGTGTATTTTGGCCAAATATGTAGTATGAGAACCAAGAGAGTGTCAATAAAATCCAGAAAGTCAAGATCATTCAGGGGAAGCAGTAGTCAACAGTGTCAAATGTAGGTGAAAGATCAAGAAGGATGAAGGCTAAGAAAAGACCATTGGATTGGGCAGTTTTAGATCAATTTTATTTAAGAAATGAAGTTGAAAGTGTACAAGAAGTGAGAAATGATTGAGAGAAGAAAATGCAGAAGCAACAAGTATAGATACTTTTTTCTACAAGATAAACTATGAAAGATAATTTGGGGAGGGGGGGATTTTGTGCTTAAATGAGAGCTGTTACCAGTATAATTGAAGACTTTAGGCTTATAAGGCATCTCTGAGCCTGGAGAACCCATTTTTTTTTTTGGTAGCAACAACTTGCCTTGGTTTTAAATAGATAGAAAGTAGACTAAGGGCAATAGTTGTGATTAGGACATTAAGGACCTGACAATTGCATGGGATTCCAGGTAGACCTTTCTATGAAGTCTACAGATATTAAAGATGAGGTTTAATCTCTTTGGAGATTAGTTAACTACTTTCTGCCCAACAACCATGAATTGTACGCATAAATCTGTTAAATCACCTCAAAAATGCTTGCTCAAAATTCCTATAGGAATATTTTCGATGTTCATAAAAATTTGTGATTTTTATTAATGAAGGAAAGGAAAGGGGCAAGTTCATAACTATCTGAGGATGAGGATATGAAAAAATTACACTTTATTGATTAAATATGATCTGCTAGTCACAAATAATGAGGAATGATGAAGAATCTGATGGTCAAGGTGCCATTGCTTGGTTTTGATGGACCATGCATGAATTCTCTATGTGCTTTTTCAACCTCTAGTAGTGGGCAGAATGAAGGTATATTTGTTAGCTTACTTGTTTCCCTTTTCCTCCTGGTGATCAGAAGTGCTTTTGGTTAGGACACATATGGATGGTCCTAAATATATTGATCACTATCCACCCTTTTTTTTCAACTATTCCAAATCTTCTTTGGGATCAAATATGACTTATCTGAGTTCTCTCCTTCCTCCTATAAATATTGAACTCTGATCTGAGGTTTGCCTAAACTTCTAGTTCCGAAAAGATTGGGAAAGGGATATCTGGAAGCCCCCAGGGCCCCCTCTTGAACCCCAGCAGCAATATCAACCAAGTGAGTCAGTTTTTACTATTGCTTATTAATTAGTCAATGAACAAACATTTATTAATTCCCTATTAAGCACCAGATCTCTTCACTGGGAAAACAAAAATAATACCAAAAAACAATCTCTGTGCTCCAAGAGTATCCAATCTACCAGGGAGGTGTACATAAATAAATAATGCAAGATATACTTATGGGGGCGGCTAGGTGGTGCAGTGGATAGAGCACTGGCCCTGGAGTCAGGAGTACCTGAGTTTAAATCTGACCTCAAACACTTAATAAATTACCTAACTGTGTAGCTTTGGGCAAGCCACTTAACCCCATTGCCTTGCAAAAACTAAAAAAACAAAACAAACAAACAAAAATGATATACTTATGCAATAAATTCAACTTAATAGGGGGGAGAGAAAATACTCTAGCAATTGGGGCATCAGGATAAGTCTCATCTGAAAGAGATGATACTTGAGCTTTTTTTTTTGGCAAGGCAATGGTGTTAAGTGATTTTCCCAAGGTCAAGTAGCCAGGTAACTACTAAGTATCTGAGATCAAATTTGAACTCAGGTCTTCCTGACTCCTGGATCAATATTCTATTCACTGTACCACCTAGTTGCCCCATTGAATTGAGCTTTGAAGGAGTCTAGAGATTCTAATAGGTGGAAGGGAGAAGGAAATGCTTCCAGATTTGGGGCACAGCAAGCTCAAAGGCATGGAGATAGAAGATAGAATGCTATGCATGAAGAAGAAACAGAAGGTCCATACTGGATTTTATAATGCCATAATCTTTCTCTCCAAGATGGACTAAAAACTAAGTTTAACAATGGGTACTGTCCCAAATCTGACATTTTACTGAATATTCTGGCAGACACTTTAGATTAAAAGTGGTCCAGATAGCTAAGTGTTGCTCACTCTACGTCAGGAGGTCCTTAACCTGGAAGGGTTTTAGGACATCAGGGAAATTGAATGGGGAAAGAATACTTCTTCATTTTTACTTACCTCTAGCTTTAATTTAACATTTCCTCCTCATGCAAATGCAGACAGTAAACTATAATCAGATTAGTAGAATTTGTGACTTTGTTATCAATAGAAATTAGAAATATTTTCATATCACATGAAAATTGTAGATATCTCAAAATATTTTTTACACTCTTGAGGACTACAAAATTAGTAGTTTTTAGACTTGAAACTAGATCACATTTTTCCTATCTACAGACTTTATTTCAACATATTTAGTTTCTTTTGTAATCCTTTATTATATGCATTTAAAAACCCTACTCTGGGGGCAGTTAAGTGGCACAGTGGATAGAGCACTGGCCCTGGAGTCAGGAGTACCTGAGTTCAAATACAGCCTTAATAATTGTCTAGCTGTGTTACCTTGGGCAAGTCACTTAACCCCATTGCCTTAAATAAATAAAAAAAATTTTTAAATAAAAAATAAAAACCCTAGCCTTCCAAAGACTGTCAGGAGGGTCCATCTTTCTCTCTCTCTCTCTCTCTCTCTCTCTCTCTCTCTCTCTCTCTCTCTCACACACACACACACACACACACACACACACACACACACACAAAATGCTCAAGAAGGTATTTCCACAATGATATGCATGTGTCTGGTCAGGTTATGTTGAGGCTGATTAATCAAATATCTCTTTTATTGCTATACTGCACTAAACCATGTAGAGGATTAATATACCTTTTAGTTAATACCAGAGTATACCTTGGGGCTTAGGAGAACCTGTATTAGTAGTTAAGAAGTGTCAGCAGAGTATCATTATTGTTAACTCCATGTTGGATCTTCATAAAAAAGAAGAGAGGCAATGATAGGATTTTGCTTTGTGTGGGAGTCAGAAACATTGCACCATTTTGTACTGAATAGATCATTACAAACACAGGAAAATAGTTCCTCTTGTGGGGTACTAACTCTGAATTTAAGAAACATTCTTATATAGAGTGATTTCTCCATGATCAGTATTGATAGAAGGTGTGCCATGCTATAGATAATCCGAAATTACAGGTAATCAAAAAATCATTTCTTTTTGATTTTGGAATGTCATCCTCACAGTTTTCATCAGATTAATATTTAAAGTCTTTTTCCATTCCTTAATCACATACTAGCTGACTGAGTATGTGAAGTGGGAGCCTGGGAAGTGGGGGAGGGCAGGCAGGTGAGTAAAGAAATGGACCACAATGGGGGCAGCTAGGTGGCGCATTGGATAAAGCACCAGCCCTGGAGTCAGGAGGACCTGGGTTCAAATCCGATCTCAGACACGTAATAATTACCTAGCTGTGTGGCCTTGGGCAAGCCACTTAACCCCATTTGCCTTGCAAAAACCTAAAAAAAAATGGACCACAAGCAGTCTAATCAGTCAGAGCAAAAAGCAATCCATCAACCAATCAACAAGAATTTATTAAGCATTTCCTATGTGCTAGATATTATACTAAACACTGGGGATACAAAAAAAACCCCTAAAAATAGTAGCCCCTGCCTTTAAGGAGGTTATATTGTAATAGGAGAGAAAATATGTACTTAAATAAGTATATATGACATACATCCAATATAGATAGAAGATCATTTTGGATGGCAATAAAAGCTGGGTAGAGAGGAGGGTTTCATGCAGAAGGTATTTGAACTGAGGCTTAAAAAAAAGTCAGGGATTTCAAAAGACAAAAGGAAGGAAGAAAAGCATTCCATGCTATATATAATCTACCAAGGAGATAATCCACACATGAATAACTAGCCGCTGATTCTGTTTACTTTCTACATTTCCTTTAGCTTAGAGAGAGAAATATCATAGACTGCTGGAATCTCAAGAAGAGAGATCACCAGAAATCCATACCTCTGCTCCCTTGGTAGAACTGCATCTAGATTCCAAACTATTGTCAATTACATGAGGTCTATCTTCTCCTTTTCACATACCAAGGCATGCCTCATGCTCAGAATAGTCCTGAAGCTGAAATGCCTTGTGACTTGCCTTAGGAACATAGACTTAGAGTTAAAGGTACCTCAGAGACCATAAAGTCCAACCTCCTCATTTTATAGATGTGGAAACAAAAGATTTAAAGAGTTAAATAACTCATCCAAGGTCACTCAAAAAATGTCAGAAGTAGAGTTTCACAGGTTCTCTAATTTCAGAACCAATACTCTTTTTTCTCTGTACACACATTGTCTTCCTTTGCTTCTATCCGGTTCCTATCCTCTGTGGTAATTTCTTTAAAGACAGTTAATTAAACTCCATCCTCTTTTCCTTAGGTTTTCTCTTCTTCAAGATAAATAGTGTTGACTCTTTTAACCTTTTCTGTGGAGCCTTTTTGTCAATCCTATAGTCAGTTTCATTGCTTTTTTTCCAAACTACATCTAGTTTCACTATATCCAAAATGGCACCAGAGGCAACCTACTGTAAAGAAACTAGAGGATTTGGCTTAAGGACCTGCTTCTAACACAAACCATATTTATTATGTGACCATGGCCAAGTCTCTTAACTTCTCAGTTCCATAGAGAACTCTACAGACTATAATTCATATACAAGTTTAGGAATATGTTTTTGTCCTGACAAAATTACTGCCAAGCACTTCTAGGGTCTGCTAGATGCCAGAGAGTTCCACTCAGATTACTCTGTCTCTTTGGATATAGAAACGGTGTCATTACCCTTCATCAGTTAGAAAAATCTCTGGACTCGTGCCTCAATTTTCCATTTTGATTGCCCATAGATACTTGTCAATGGATACATTTCTTTTGATCACTGATCCAGACCAAAACTAAATGATGACATTCAGACTGATTTTGGGTAGCATGGGGTCCTCACACCTTTTTTTCAATTGTAGGTTCCCAATGCACACTGTTGGTTGTTAGAGCAGGCCAGTTCCTCTTCCTCCACCATGTGCAAATGTAGGCATGCAATCTTGAAGACAGAGTGTTTTCAGTCTTTCTGCTCTGTGAAATTTGATGTAATCACATCGTCCTTCTTAATAACTAAACAAAGAGCAAAACTAACATAGTGTTTGATCATCTTAGCTAGTATTTTATCTTGGGAACTGGTTGCAGCTAAGTATTGCCCCTATACCAGTCTGAGAGGTATTGAATACAGTGATATGCTTCCTGATAGATAGTGCCATAACTTTCTTTTTTTAAAAAAAAGTATTAGCAACCTTTGTTCGAAAACTCATTACCTTACTCCATGGTACTGCTCTGCTTTGAGAGGCTGCCACCCCTTGTAGTAAAACATCCATCGCTGAAAAGCAGCTTTCTTCATGCATACATAGGCATCTGAATTTAGAGTGGATTTCTCAATCACAGCATTGTAACTTCCATCAGAAAGGGGACATTTCTATCAGAACTGGCAAAGGTCATATACCAAGTTGTGGCCTGATTCATTCCCTTTGCCATTTACTTCAAGACAGCATTTCACTAAACTCAACTCCATGGCAGATCATACTATGGATCACCCAAATATGATGAGGGAATTGAGGTGATTACCCAAGTAATCTAGCCCTGCTTGGAAACTACCAGAGACCCATTCTAAACAAGACAAAAGGAACAACATGGGGCAAAACAGGCACTGTCTTCAATTCTCCCCTTGCCCTTCACAATTTTGCTCTGAGTGGGGACAGAGGCAAGACTTTTAGGTGCTGAAAGAGGACTGAATTTGAAATTATGAATCACAGGATTTAAATCTCTACGAGACTGTGAAGTTCTCATCTAACTCCTTTTTGCAAAAGAGGAAACCTTAGGGAATTTCTTAAGATCAGAAAAAGAAAGTTATTTTCTTTCTTTTTCATTTTTCATTTGATATTTTATTTTATTTTTCAAATTACATGCTATGAAAGTTTTTCAACATTCATCCACATGCATATACACATTTTTAAGTTACAAAATTTTCTTCCATCCTTCCTCCCCACCCCCTTTCCCTCAATGGTGAACAGTCGGGTGAATATTGTACACATACATTTGTGTTTACAATGTTTACAGATTAGTCATTTTTCTGTATGAGGAATTAGGATTAAGGGAAAAGAAAGAAAACCATGGCAAAGACAATGAATATATAAAAGACATTTTTAAAAAGTGAATGTAATGTTCATTCAGATTCTGAATGGTTTTTTGTTTTGTTTTGGTCTTTTTGTACTGTTTTTCTTCCTCTTTATGGGGATAACATTGTCCATAGCCGGTCTTCTAGGGTTGTCTTAGCTCTCTGAACCACTGAGAGGAGCTGCCTCCATCAAGTCTGATCAACTCACAATGTTGTTAATGTGTACATTGTTCTCTTGGTTCTATTCCCTTAGTTCAGCATCAATTCCTGTAATTCATTCCATGCTTCTCTAAAGTCTAGCCATTTATGGCTTCTTAGAGCACAATAGTATTCCATAACATTCATACACCATAAATTGTTTAACCATTCCCCAGATGATGAGCATCCCCTCAATTTCCAAATCTTTGTCACTAAAGAAAGAGCTGATAGGAATATTTTGGAATATGTAGGACTTTTCCCATTTTTAATGATATAGGATATAGAACTAGAATTGGAATTGCTGGGTATGATCAGTTTTCTTGATCTTTGGGCATAGTTCCATATTGCTCTCCAGAATGGTTGAATTGGTTCACAATTCTACCAACAATGCCCTAATGTCCCACTCCTCCCACAACCTCTTTAACATTGATTGGTTTCCCTTTTTGTCATCTTAACCAATCTGATTAGTGTGAGGTAATACCTCATAGTTGTTTTAATTTCATTTCTCTAATCAGTATAATGGTTTGGAGCATGAAAGTTATTTTCTTAAGGTCACACAGTAAGCAATAAATTTGGTATTTGAATTTAGATCCTCTAATTTCCATACCAGTCCTCTTTAAGGATCTATTAAACTGCCTGGGTCAGAGTTTGAATCCTTGTTTTCTACAACTCAACTCTATAAGAATTTGAATGTCTAGATTTGTCAGACACTTCGCTATGTTGGAACTGGGAATCCAAAGATAAAGATGAAAGTCTCTTCCCTCAAAGAATTTCTATTTCTGTCTACCTGACCTTCAAAATTCAACCAATCTCACCAGGTTTGAGTTTCCTTATCTGGAAAATTAGGAGTTTGGATGAGATGACCTGTATGGTCCCTTCCAATCCTCAATCTGTGATCCCTTGACTACTTGGGGTGGGGGATGGGGAGAAGAAGCAGTATTTGGTCTCAGATCCTCTGGGATTCCCCAGATTCCAGGAAGCCTATTCATTATATATTGTTTCTTTGAGAATGGAAAAATATGCTATGTTCTTTTGTCACCATATTTACCCCTCAATTAATGCTTCAATTTTCCACTTTGCTTTGCCTATGAATACTTAACCATCAGAGACATTTACTTCGGTCATATGGTATTTAGACTGACACAGTGGTTTTCCACACTTGCTTTGTCTTACTGAAGCCACCCTGTGACCCTTTGCTCCTTCAGTTTTGCTTGCCTGTTACCTCTGGCCCCATTCACAGACTCTACTAATTACCTCTTGCTAATTACCTCACTCATTAAATAAGGAATACTGTCTTTTCTATTCAATGATTTTCCTTGCCAAGAGAATTGTCATTTCTCTAAACATTGAATAAAAACGGCATTCATTATTAAAAATATTTACTCAGCATTAGAGTTCTTACAAGTTCTGAAATTCATTTTAAGGACTAAGGAAGTGAAGCAAATAGATAGCAATTATTAGCAAGCTAGTCTCCTTCTCTCCTAACAAGATGTCAGTATTGGAGTCAACTCTTACCACTTTAACTCTGCCTTGTCTGGAATAACTCATTTTCCATCCTAGTGGAAATGTGTCTGTCAGTCAGTCAGTCAACAAACATTTATTAAGTGTTTACTATGTGTATCATTCATTGTACTAATCATTGGGAATCCAAAGAAAGACAAAAAACTGGGTCTCTGACCTCAAGGAGCTCACATTCTGATGGGAAAGGCAACAGATAATTGGCTGTGTATATGCAAAATATATATGGTGTATATATGGAAGTTAATTTCAGAAAAAAGGAAGACTGAGTTGGAAAAGATCTCCTGATGAAAGTGGAATTGGAGTTGAGGCTAGAAGGAAGCCAGGCAAGCTAAGAGACAGAAGTTAGGAAAGAAAATCTCCCAAGAACAAGTGGTGACCAGTATCTTGTGTGCGGACCAGCAAGTAAATCAGTGTAGTATTGTAAAAATTTAAATGCTAATTCATATGAGTAAATTAGTTAATTTTTATCCTCTGACAAGTTAGAAACACTTGTTGTGACTCACAAAGAAAATCTTTACTGTACACTAACTATAGCCTTTTGTTTGTTTTGGTCTCATTTTGATTTAATCATTGTGGTGAATTTCTAGTATGGAAACTAATTCCACATAAGTCACTTGCACATGGTTACACACACACATGGATTGAAATCTGACTCCAAGGTGAGTGCTCTATCCATTATGTCATGCTTCCTCACAAATGGTTTAGAGTGATTTAATTTTTAAATGATTTAACAATTTAACATATTAGTGATACTGATAAGTAATATCATCCTTTTCTTTTTAACTGAAAGGACAGAAGAATGATGATCTCTACTAACTATTCAGAGATTGGAGAATTTAGTCCTGTAGATTAAGTATGACAAAGGCTGGAAATAAAGGCATGTTCCTATTGTCATTTTGACACTGTATGCTCTTAATTCCCTGAAATAGTTTAGAGTCCAGATTTTATGTGGAGTAAAATTATGATGGCAGCCAAGTGATTTTCTGGGACTCAACTTATTCAGTAAAGTAAATGAAGAAGAAATTCTTCACATTCATCCATAACTTAGAAAGCCACATAGTGCTCTCCAGAGTTAAAGTGGGAAGAGTTGACTCCAATACTGATGGTTAGTATTTTGTATATGTAGCAGCCTTTTGCTACCATTAAGTTCAATGTAGCTATTTTGGATTATTTGGTACCAAAGCTCCCAAACTATTCACCTCTGCATTCATGGGTGCCAACCATTCTTGCCTTCTAGAACACTCTTCACCAATCAGAACCTTCCACCATAACACTATCATGCAATGGGTTCATTCTGAGACTTTTGAATAATTTAGTCCAAAGAATTCTTACCAATAGAGCAAAGTGTTCTTGGCCCCAAGAACTGTGATTAAGTCTTGAGGCCTTTCCTGAGTCTTCTACACCAGTGGTGTCTTCAAACTTAAAACCCTGTAAGTGGCATGTTGACTAAGAAAAGCACCAATTATCATTGTCTATGTTTTATTGTATTTTTATTTATGTTAAACATTTCCCAGTTACATTTTAATGTGGTTCATACTGCACCTGGCAGTTTTTTTGACACCTCTATACCTATACTCCATGTCTGAAAAAATTTACCTGACCCTTTCTAAATGAAGCTTAAAAAATCAATGACAAAGGGGTGGCTAGGTGGCACAGTGGATAAAGCACCGGCCCTGAAGTCAGGAGTACCTGGGTTCAAATCCAGTCTCAGACACTTAATAATTACCTAGCTGTGTGGCCTTGGGCAAGCCACTTAACCTCATTTGCCTCGCAAAAAAAAATCAATGACAAGTCAAAGACCTTTGCTACCATTCTTCTCTGAAGAGAGTTTTGGGATACTCTGACCCTGAATTAACATCATGGTTAACTTTGCCAGATCTCTGGCCTTCAACCAGTTGTTCAGTCATTTCAGTCATGTCTGACTCTTTGTGACCTCATTTGGGGTTTTCTTGGCAAAGATACTAGAGTGGTTTGCCATTGCCTTCTCCTTAGGCCAATAACGTGTACATATAGTCTTATATATATTTTTGTTCTTTATTAGAAACATTACTCATTATTCATACATTCCTCATTAGCAAAACATAATTCATTTCAAGACATTCCATCTTGGACCAAATTAAAGGAGAGGTTTGATATAGAAATATAATAAATCAAACCAAAATACTACCTCATTATGAATCAATCATCTAAAAGGCTGTTTCATCATCACCTGGTTCCTCAAAACATTATGATATTAACCCCTCCCCATATATATATATATATATATATATATATATATATATATATGTATATATGTTTCAACTTTGCTATCCTCTTTTATTAGTAAGTCCTTAAAGTCAGAGATCAGCTTCCTCTCATTCTGTAATTCTTACTGCTCAGCAGTACCATCCCTACAATTTAAATACATCTCTAAATACCTCTAGGCAATCATTATGACTGAATCTTTAGTAATATAAGGATCATTGAGAAGAATGAGAATGACTATAAAATCCCTTAACATCTGCAATATCTCTGGGAGGCAAATAACAAAACATAACAATCTCAACCTGCCTGGAAATTGGTAAATCAAGACAAAGGATCTCTAAAGAGGGATAGGGGGTATGGGTTAGGTGCTGGGGATTGGTCAGTGACACCATTAGGAATAGGCTGTGTGAGTGAAGCTGACTTCAGAGTTAATTCAACCCTGGTCTCTATCACCTCTGAAACATACTGACTCATCATCTAATAATAGCATCCTGAGGTACAGTTACATTTGGAGAACTTGAGGCGGAAAATATGTATACCTTTTTCAGAGCAATCCCACTTCTTGCCATTGTCATGACCAGAGGAGAAAATCGAAATTAGAAAGGTCATGAATGATGTAGATAGACTGGGGGGTGGGGGGTGGGAGAGAGATACAATTTCCGAAGACTTCTTTGAAGGATAAAAATTGCAATCTGTCATCCTCTTTTCCTCTCCCAAACACCCCCTCACACCCACCTTGCAAAACTTCCTTTATGCCTTAAGGGCATCTTCTTCCCTTTATGCTATACTTTATCTGTATAGAAATTATCCATTCTGGGGGCAGCTAGGTGGTGTAGTGGATAAAGCACCAGCCTTGGAGTCAGGGGACCTGGGTTCAAATCCGATCTCAGACACTTAATAATTACCAAGCTGTGTGGCCTTGGGCAAGCCACTTAACCCCATTTACCTTGCAAAAACCTAAAAAAAATAATTATCCATTCTGTAGAAAATATATGGTCCTCCTCAGGCTGACCCCCCCCCCACTTCTGGGGGCTAGACATAGTCAAAGGGAAACAAAAGCAAGTCAAAGATTATTTTAACTTGGAGATATTTTTGTTGTTGTTGTTTAATTATCTACAATTATTTCCTCCATTAATAACAGTAGTTAAGAATGACTCATGTTATAAAAGTATCTATCATTCATTCTTCTCAGTTTTCTTCACCTCCTCTTCTCCCCTCTCCCTTTCAAAAACTCCTCAACCTGGACTTGGCATGGCACTTGGCTTCTTAGGGTTAAGGGTAAAGGGGGTGGCAGCTGAAACTCCTGTCCCTCAGCAACCCTGACTTAGGGCCCAGGTCCTAGATCTGACCAAGGGAGCCCCTATTTCCCAAATCAGATGTAAACTCACAGTTTGTAGGCATGATGTTACCACTAGTCCTTACTGGACAGCCAAGAACCCATTCACCTTCTAACCTTGGCCCTGGTCAGAGTTCTCAGCTTGGACCCACTCCCAGTACTGGAGCTGTTTTTGCTCAACAGTGTTTTTTGCCAACCAGCCAGCCTGCCTCCCACACACCTCTCTGCCTAGCTCAGACCTGGGATTTCTGCCCTAATTTCACTGCTACTGCTGCCTTTCCGCAGTCAGCTCACTCAGTGGTCATAAGAACAACTGGTATTTAGATAGTGTTACAGTTTGCAAAATACCTTTTCTATCATTTTACTCACAACATTTTGAGGTTATTAATATCCTCTATTTTACACACTAAGTTTCAGAGAAGTTAAGTGATTTGCCTGTGATCACATATCTAATTAGGATGGTTCAAGATCTGAACACAGATCTTTGTGGCTCTAAGTCCAACACTCTAGCCTTGTTATTGCCTATTAAAGGTAACAGATTCCCTTTGAGTGGAATACTCCCTCTTAGGAGTTAACATTCCTAATGAAGTCCTCTCAGGGTTAAAAATCATTAAAACAAACACAGACTATTAACTTTAGGCTATTCTTAGAAGAGGGAGAGAAGCCTTGTATCACCCTCCTGATTTCTGCTAGGGAGTGAAACAGTGGACTATTTCCAAAAAGACCTTGCATTGATTCTGTTAGGGAAGGAAATAGTGGAATGCTTCCAGAGAAGAGACCTTGCAGTCTTAGTTAGCCAACTATTTGATAATAGATGGTGAGATCAGTAGCCTGCCTTCTTTTGTTTGATAAGTACTAAACTAAAGAGATAGTAGAGTTCCTCAGAAGACCTTGCATACTCAGACATTAATTCATTTAACAGAAGGTCATTAGTAATCTTCTTCTGATACCCTCACCATCTGGATGGTGAGATAATATTTTATGAAAACCTTTTATTCTTTTCTTTGTTGCTGGGTAGATTTTTCACATAAAGATTATAACTCTGGGGGCGGCTAGGTGGCGTAGTGGATAAAGCACTGGCCCTGGAGTCAGGAGTACCTGAGTTCAAATCTGGTCTCAGACACTTAATAATTACCTAGCTGTGTGGCCTTTGGCAAGCCACTTAACCCCATTGCCTTGCAAAAAAAAAAAAAAAAAACCTAAAAAAAAAGACCAAACCAAAAAAAAAAAAGATTATAACTCTGAAAACCTTAACCAATCAGGTTGGAAGAGACGGGGCTGGGGCGGGGGGGGGGGGGGGGGGAGAATTGTACTAGGCTATATAATCTTGCTTGACTGTCACCTCAGGGCAGCTCTTTGATCTTCACTACCTTTGTGAGACTTGGGGATGCCCTTTTCTTGAGAAAAGCCAAAAATAAACTTTCCTTTTTGCTCAGAGGAGTCTCTATATTTTTTTAAGTGGATTCTTATCACACACACCTTCTTCAATTGCATACTAGTTCAAACTTTAATGTCTTGATTTCCTCTACCTTCCATCTTTTTGTACTTGTCTTTTTTGCCCATTTTCAAGTCTCTTAGTTCCCATTCCACCAATTAGGAAATTAACCAGAGCATCTAGTGGATAATGTGGGATGAGAAAATAGTGAGAAAAAGGAAAGCTTTGAATAAACATAATTCCAGAATGACCCAGAAAGAGCAAATTGGAATATGGGCATCTGAGCTAACGGAGGAGAAACTGAAGCATCAGTTATTTCAATCTGGAACTTTGCTTGGCATATATTCCCTTCACTCTTCATCTCAGTATTCTTTTCTTTTAGAGATGGCAGGGGACAGCTAGGTGGTGCAATGGATAGTGTACTGGCTCTGGAATCAGGAGTACCTGAATTCAAATCTGGCCTCAGACACTTAATAATTGCCTAGCTGTGTGACCTTGGGCAAGTCACTTAACCCTGTTGTCTTAAATAAATGAATAAAATTTTAAATAGAGATGGCAGCCAAACCTACTAAAAGTGGACAGATACTAGATGAGGGTATACTAGAGGGGGGAAGCTGCTTAAGCTATCAAGTATAGGATCCAGTTAAGAATTTAGGGAGAAGAGACATTCAGCTGATTCAACTTAATTCAATAAACATCATTAAGCACCTACTCTATGGGATATGAATAAGAAAAAGAAAGACAATCCTTGCTCTTAGGGAACTTAAAATCTAATGGGGGAACTACAATACACAAAAAGAAATGGCAAAAATTCAGGGAAGCCTGGACAAATTTGCATGAACTGATGCTGAGTGAGATGAGCAGAACCAGAAGAACAATGTACACCCTAACAGCAACATTGGAGTGATGATCAACCTCAATGAACTTGTTCATACCAACAGGGCAACAATCAGGCACAATTTTGGGATATCTGAGATGGAGATGCCATCTGTATCCAGAGAAAGAATTGTGGAGTTTGAACAAAGACCAAAGACTATTACCTTTAATTAAAAAAAAAATGTTGGGGGCAGAGCCAATATGGCAACAGGAGAAGAGCCTCTCTTAGGTGCTCTCTTTCAAAACTCATAAAATAAGGACTCAACTAAATTTTCAAGAGACAGAACCCACAGTGGGATCCAGTGAGGCAATTCTCCAGCCCAAGGTAACCTGGAAAATAGAGAAAAGGCTCTGCTCCACCGGGTTAGAGGGGTGGCCCACCAGAGTGAAGGAACTTCAGCCTCCTGGAGGCAGCCCCAGAGCACCTGGGAGCCATGGCTCATGGCAGCAGGGGCAGTTTCCTGACCTACACCCCAGGGAGCACCAGGCACAACTTGGAAGATCAGCTGGGGGGGGGGGGTCTCTGCCAAAGCAAGCATGAAGTCCAGCCCTCAGGGCACTCAACAAGAAGCATGGTTGGGCAGTCCAGATCCAGGAAACAGAAGCAGGAGGAGCCAGTAAGGAGGAGCCCCCAGGCAACTGAGCCTTGAGTTCCCAGCTTACCAAAAGGAGAGGAGTGGAGAGATAATTCCAAGATTTGTCCTCTGTCCTTGGAACAGGACTCTGGGGCTCTGACCACATTCAGATCCTGATCACAGTCTAGGACCCCATAGAACAGCAGGACCCCCCCACCTCAGCCCTGTGGCAGAGGGGTACATTTGTGGTCATTCACAGATCAGGAGGGAAGACAGAGCTTCACACACTGAAATCCTTGTGGGGGTGGGTGCCCCAATAATACTCAAAAGCTCAGGAAGCACCCTAAGACCAGGCAGACTGGGGAAATGAGTAAACAGAGAAAAAAGAGGAACACCATTGAGAAATACATTGTCGGGCTGGCTAGGAGGCACCAGCCTTGGAGTCAGGAGTACCTGGGTTCAAATCCAACCTCAGACACTTAATAAGTACCTAGCCATATGGCCTTGGGCAAGCCATTTAACCCCACTGCCTTGAAAAATCTAAAAAAAAAGAGAGAGAAATACATTGTCTATGATCTCAAGAAGGATCAAAATACTCAGTCTGAAGATGAGGAAGTACAAGCTCTTGCATCTAAAGACTCCAAGGAAAAAACAGAAATTGGGCTCAGGATATGACAGGGCTCAAAAAAGGTTTTGAAAATCAAGTGAGAGAGATAGAAGAAAAATGGGAAAAGAAATGAGAGATGCAGGGAAAAGATGAAAAAGAAGTCAGCAGCTTAGTCAAGGAGATCCAAAAAAAATACTGAAGAAAATAACATGTTAAAAACCAGCATAGGTCAAATGGATAAAACAGTTCAAAAAGTTATTGAGGAGAAGAATGCTTTAAAAAGCAGAATTGGCCAGATGGAAAAAGAGATAAGAAAGCTCTCTGAGGGAAAACAAAGTCTTTAGAAGTAGAATGGAACTAAAGGAAGCTGCTGACTTTATGAGGAGTCAAGACACAATACATCAAAACTAAAGGAATTAAAAATTAGTAGAAAATGTGAAACATCTCATTGAAAAAACAACTGATCCAGAAAACAGATTCAGGAAAGATAATTTAAAAATTATTGGAATAACTGAAAGTCATGATCAGGAAAAGAGCCTTGACATAATTTTTAAAGAATTCCTACAGGAAAATTGCCCAGATAGCCTAGAAGCAGAGGGCAAAATAGAAATTGAGAGAATCCACCAATCTCCCCTGGAAAGAGATCCAAAAAAACAACCCCCAGGAATATTATAGCCAAGTCCCACAACTCCCAAGTCAAAGAAAAAATATTAAAAGCAGCTAGAAGGACAAAATTCAAATATCATGGAACTGCAGTCAGGATTCTCACAGGACTTAGCAGCAACTACATTAAAGGCTCATAGGGCTTGGAATATAATATTCTGGAAGGCAAAAGAACTCGGAATGCAACTGAAAATCAACTACCCAGAAAAACTGAACATCTTCTTCCAGGGAAAAAGATGGACTTTCAATGAACCAGGGGAATTTCAAATGTTCTTGTTAAAATGGCCAAAGCTGAACAGAAAGTTTGATATTCAAATACAGGACTCAGGTGAAGCATAGAAAGTGAAGGAGAAGGGTAAAATATGAAGGACCTAATGATGATGAACTACATGTATTCCTGCATAGAGAAATGATATTGATAATACTCATAAGAAACTTCTCATTTAATAGAGCAGGTAGAAGGACCTTTTATTGATGAAGCACAGAAGAGAGTTGAATTTGAAGATATAATATATTGTAAAAAGGAAGTCAATGGCTAAAAGGGAAATGTAATGGGAGAAAGAAAAAGAAGAGGTGGAATAGGCTAAGATATTTCATATAATAAGATTTTTTTATTACAATGAGCTATTGCAATGATATGGAAGGGGGAAGGCAAGAGAGAATTAGGGAATCTTCACTCTCATCAGAGGTGGCTCAGAGAGGAAACAGCATATATACTCAATGGGGTATAGACATCTAGAGTAAGAAGGAGAGAAGGGGGACAGGGTGAAGAGGGGGATGTGAGTGATGGTGCAAAGGGGTAGACCATGGGGGTGAGTGGTCAGATATTACAAATTTTCTTTTTTACTTCTTGCAAGGGGCTAGGATTGGATGGCCTGTCCGGGACCACAGGACTGGGTGGTTGCTGGGCCTTAGGGGTGGTATGTGGGTTCAGGGCCTCTCGACTCCAGGGCCAGTGATAAGTCTGCTGTACCACTCAGCTACCCTACAGCATATTTAAGAAAAGGGACAGAGTGAAAGGAGAGAGAAAATATAGTATATGGTAGTAGGGAAGTACGAATGGAGGGAATTACAATCAGTAATGGCAACAGTGGAAAAATATTGAAGTAGCTTTTGTGATGGACTTCTCATAAAGAATGTGATCCACCCACGACATAGCTGGTAGTGTTGGAACACAGTCTGAAGCATATTATTATTATTATTATTATTATTTATTATTATTATTTGGGGGAGGATTGCAGAGCAGATAGGGTTGGGTGGCTTGCCCAGGGCCACACAGCTGGGTGGTTGTTGGGTGTCTGAGGTTGGATTTGAGCCTGAGTGCTCCTGGCTCCATGGCTGGTGCTCTGTCCACTGTACCACCTAGCTGTCCCTGTTATTATTATTATTTTTTAATTTTTATTTTTTCTTTACTTTATTGCTAATGAGGGTCTATATTTTTTGGGGGGAGGGGGTATTATGTCTACTCTTAAACAAAAATATTTTAGTAATGTATAAAAAACATTTGTACAAAAAATAAAAATAAATATAATAAAAAAGAGAAAAAAGTAAAAATAAAAAAAAATTTTTAAATGTTGTCTTATATAATTCTGCTATATCTCATACTATATGTTTCTTCCTTAAGGATTTGAGTTCTCTTTCATCACATTCAACTTAGATCAATGCATACTATGGGAATGATGTAAAGACTAATAAACTGCCTTCTTTGGAGGTTGGGGGTAGGTAGGGAAGCAAGATCTAGGGGAAAATTGTAAAACTCAAAACACATAAAACCTTTCTAAAATTAAATAAACAAACATTAAATAAACAAATAGACAGATAGATAAAAAAATAAATAAATGGTAAAGGAGAGGTGATAGGACAGGGACTACCAAGGAGTGTAATGTTCTTTGGTGTAGGAGAATCAAATCCAAGCAAAGCTACTAAAGGAAATGGGAGAGTTACCTGGAAAGTGGTACAGCTAGGTGCCTCAAAGGATAAAGGATTGGACTTGGAGGAAGACTTATCTTTCTGTGTTCTTATCTAGCCAAAGGCATTTACTAGCTGGCTAAGTCACTTAACCCTACTTGCCTTTGTTTCCTGATCTGTAAAACAGCTGGAGAAGGAAATGGCAAACCACTCCAATATCTCTGCCAAAGAATACCTCAAATGAGGGCATGAACACAAAAATTACACATGGCTATGTAAATATGTTAAACACAAATATACATATGCAACTTACCAGACTGTTTGCTGCCATAGAGGGGTGAAGAGAAGGGAGGGTGGTAGAAAAGTGAAACTCATAAATTTACAAATGGATGATTGTTGAAAAACTACTTTTGAATATTATTGGAAAAATAAATTAAAATTTCATTTAAAATGACTCAGTAACAACAATAACCCGGAAAGTAACTCTGAGAATATAGACTCCTCTATAACAGACAAATTTGGGAGGAATTTAGTGCTTCACATGCCTCTTTTCCAATCAGAAAACAGAGACACCTGAGGAAGTTGAGAAGATTCAAAATTAAGTTAATTAGCATGGTGCTGAGGTTTCAGATGATCTGTTCTGTTGAAGCATGGTATTTAGTTTGTAGAGTGATTGTGATTTTTTTGATCAGGAGATTTACACAGATCTCTCTGGATTTAAGTCCTAAAATCCTGTCTTCAGGAAGTCTTTCCCAGCTCCTCTTACTTCTAGCTCTTTCTTAAGTTAGTCATTTCCTTTTTATCCTGTTATAATTTGCTTTGTATTTATTTGTTTGCATGTTATCTCTCCCATTAGATTGTAAAGTCCCTGAGGGTAAAGATGGTCTTCTGCTTCTTTTTTTTTAATTCCCTAGCACATAAACAAAGAAGGGGTTTAATAAATGTTTATTGAATTGAATTGAAAAAATCCATCCACACCTACTTGCCTGTTCCTCCATTAGGTGAATAATGTTATAGAGTCACTAAATAGTTGTCTTAAGCTGGGATATAGTCTATAGTAAAGGAAAAGAATGAAATGAACTGATTCTTGTGTGTAGTAAGTTCAAGTAAGTTCAAGTATTAAGCCACCAGGGTCGATGTAACTGAGATAACTGTCAGAGTCAGTCAGCACTCTAGATGATATAGCTAGAATTCACAGTCTTAGACTTGGATGGGAACAAGAAGAGCCTACAAAATCATATACTTATAGCTGCAAGGGTCCTCAGAAGCCATCCAGTATTCTTTCCATTGTATCAAGCTTGATCTAATATCTAGTGGCCTATCTGATGATATTCAAAATATCCTTTATAATTCCACCTAATGGGGACTTATTTACCTAACAAAGCAATCCATTCCATTTTTTCCTTTTTTTTAACATTCCATCTTTTAAAAAATATTTTTATTTGACCATTTAATCAGTAGAAGTTCTTCCTTACAGTGGACTGAAATCTGTTTTTGATCCTGGTAGAGACAAAACTAGGCAAGATGGCCAGGCTTTTTCCCAGGGTTCCAAAAGAGGAAGGCACAACAGGACCTGAATTTCACCAACATAAAAACAACAGAGTTTTCCACCTAGTTAGCAAGAATAAATCATTACAATAGGAAGCTTCCAGTTTTCAAGGGGAACTCCTGCTTGACCCTACCCTACATTCTCCTCCCAGGTTCCTCTCCCTTGATTTACCCCAGGACCAGTCTGTGCTGATGCTTTTCTCAGTTCCAAAAATTCTCAGGTATAGAACTGGTCCTGGTTCTTCCTACTAGAGTGACATGTGTGAGCCCTTCAAATATTTGGAGGCTTGATCATCATTCCATTCCCCTCTCCTCCTCTTCTTTACTCTGACCTTGGTAAAATAGGTAAGTAACTCTAATTCAGTCATTGTTGGTTGTGCCCAACCCTTTCTGATCTCATTTGTGGTTTTCTTGGCAGAGATATGGAGTGGTTTGCCATTTTCTTCTCCAGCTTATTTTACAGGTAAGGAAACTGAGGCAAACAGGGTCAAATGACTTGCAGGATCACACAGCAAGGAAGGGACTGAGACTGAATTTGAACTCAGGAAGATGAATCTTCCTGACTTGAGGTTTGGCATTTTATCTACTAGACCACCTTATCTGCCTAGATAAGTAAGTAGTCAAGGTGAAACTGAAGGAAGTTCAGGAAAAAACAAGTGCATGAGATAATGCCTGAGAAAACAATAATGAAATGAAATATAGTATTGGGAAATGTTGGGGACAAATATGGCAGGAAAAAAAGATTTAATAGACCAAATTTGGTAAACTGATCAAGTGTTAGCAATACTATTAGTTTGAAGAGTAAGTGTTTTGGCTGGGTTGACCCAACAAAGAGGCAGAGTTTGCACTCAGCTCTGTGGTCTAAGGACCACACTTTGGAGTGTCCTTTCATTGAAATTCCATTATATGTAATTTGTATTAAGTCCTAAAATCCTATCATTTTTACCTTCTCAATTCTCAAGTGAGATACATTCTTGGAAAAGTGACCCATTAGAGTGCAAGTTTATTTCATTCAATTCAACCACCATCTATTAAGTGCCTACTGAGTACTGAGGGCTATAGGAGAAAAAGAGGAGTTTATATAAAATACAAGTCCTTGTTGCCATGGCTCTTATAGTCTAGTTGGGGAATTAGATATTGCTACAGATAACTAAAATACACAGGCAATAAGAGGTTTCTTGGTGCCTTTTCAGAGAGGAATTCTAGTAGAATTATAGGAAAGAAAGCTAGAGGTTGGTGAGGAATTGAATATGTCCATCAAGAAGATACAGCTCTAAAAAATGAGAGTGGCAGTGAAGGGGAAAGAAAGAAATTAGATGATAGCTTGATGGGTATAGAGTCAAGTGAAGTGTTTTCTACAATTGGATATGTGAACTTATTTTTAGGTAGAAGAGAAGGAATAGGTGGAAAATGCTATTAAAGGAGTATGTGTGTATCGTGTGTGTGTGTGTGTGTGTGTGTGTGTGTGTGTGTGTGTGTGTGTATGTTTGCCATCAATGAAATGAGTCTAAGTCATTGACCTTAAATGTTTTGGGGTATGGGGATTTAGTTAGAGAAAGGGAGAGAGAGAGAGAGAGAGAGAGAGAGAGAGAGAGAGAGAGAGAGAGAGAGAGAGAGAGAGACTCTTGAATTGTCATTTGTAGAGAATTAGTAAAAGATTGTTAAGTAACAGGAAAGCAGGAAAGGTGCAAATGAATTTATTCACTATAACATTTTTTTTTAGGTTTTTTTTTTTTTTGCAAGGCAAATGGGGTTAAGTGGCTTGCCCGAGGCCACACAGCTAGGTAATTATTAAGTGTCTGAGACTGGATTTGAACCTAGGTATGACTCCAAGGCCAGTGCTTTATCCACTATGCCACCTAGCCGCCCCTCACTATAACATTTTAATGGAAAAAGAGAATTATAAGACTTCTAGCTCTTTTCCAGCCTCTTGGATTCTCTGCTTCCCATTAGCCTTTGGAGGCATTATACTAGCAAGAAACAAAGACCTCCTTTATGTCCTGTAAAAGCCTGGTAACTGATTGTATTGAACAGTATTGTCATAGGAAGAGCCTTGAACTGAGGACAAGAGAAGCTTACCAACAGAAAGTTGGACACTAAGTTAAGAATTTTTTTTACACTAACTTGTAAAAACCACTTCCTAAGACCTAGAGTATTTGTGATCTACATTGTTGGGGAGGTATCTATATTGATGAAATCATAGATTCTTGAAGTCTAAGAACTGAATCTTTCAAAGAATCACTCCAATAATCTGTGATTTCATCTATGTGGGTACTTCATTCAAGGTTGCAGACCTCACTGGACATCCTGAATGATGGTCTCTCATATCCTCCCATGAGTTTTCCACAATGTGTCAAGGGTTGGAATTCAAACCAACAAACTAAGGGCCTTCCTTGAATTCTCTTGATATCATGAGGATGGAGGATGAAGAATGCAGGGAACCCATCAGTTTTTTTTAATCCTTGTTCTAGAACTAATCCTTGGAAAGATCTTATAATGAAGTACTTAGATGAGGTGATTTCTACTATCTCTTCCACCTCTAAATCCCGAGTGCCTTATTCTTGACTAGCAGGCATTCAATAGTTCAAGAAATTCAGTTCAAGGGTATTCCTTAAACCTAATTTAAAGATGTACATACAATTGCTACATAGATTCATTTTGGAAGAAGAATGTTTACCTGAAGGCAAAGGGAATAAACTCAATTAATCAAAAAGCATTTTATAATTTTAATTTATTTGATTTTTAATCTTTGGAATAAAAAATTTCCAAAATTTTTTTTGAAAAAAAAAGATGATTGCACATGAAACTGCAAAATTAAACATCTATCAGTGTGCCACACACTGTGACTTTTTGAGGTCTCTTTCAGACTTATGTCTTTCTTTTTATTAAGTGCTAAAAGGATGAGGGTGGAATAGAGGTTGCAATTGGAGATTTAAAAAAATAACTTAAAACATTAAGAGAATGATGACTAATTTGAATGTGTCCTTATGGGCAGAAATGTGCACAAACCCCAGAAAACATAAACAAGGGAAGGGAAAAGCAGGGAAGCACTGGGAAGTCTAATTGAAGGGAGCCAAGAGCAGAAGAAGAAGGGAAGATCTCACACTCTAGTCCTGGAATGGAGCTAAATATTTTTCCTGATGTCTTTCAAAAAAAAAAGTTTTAGCCATCCTTTGGAGACAGAGATGATTGTTGCTATTTATGAACATCAGGTTGCTAGGTGACATCATGGGACATGTGCACTGTTTAACTACCACCCACTGATCTTCTAGGACTAACAATAAAGGGGATACATGGGGAACCAGACAGAGGAAAGAAGTGCAAGAGAGGACAGGGAAGAAACAAGGAAGGGGACCCCTTTTTTGTTTGTCTTGGCAAAATGAGTCCCTCTTCAAAAATCCCTACACACAAACACTCACACACACACACACACACACACACACACACACACACACACACACACACACACACTTTCCCCTGCTCTTCTGCTTTGGGTCCCCTTGTTCCTGGCAGCCTCATTCTTCGTTATGACATTTGGCCTCCTCTGGGAGAATGATGGAATGAATGGCTTCTTGCAGAAACATGGCCAATGAGTCACCCTGGGGAGGAAGCCGAGGAGTCGGCCCCCCACACACAGAGCCAAGGTGAGTCATTTTTGCTTTCTCTGTGTGTATGTGTGAGCATGCACGCACAGGCACCTTCAGTGTGGATATGGGTTCATATTGGACTATTTATGCTTCAGTGGACATGAGAAACTATGAACTCCCCAAACAGATTAACTATCCACATATTTAAGAGATTATCAGTGTTTCTCACATAGAAGTCTCTTGTCAGACTAATAACCCTTTTGCATAGATCTGCTTCTAGAAAAAGGATAATAAAAAGTACCACCGCATCATTTTACAAATGAGGAAACTGAGAGAACTTCCCAAAGTAACTTAGATAGAATGCAAAAAAAAAGTAAATAAAAACCCAACAATAAAAAAAACAAGATTCATATCATGAATCTACTCAAAAATTCTCAGAGTTTCTCCACGAGCTATAGGATCAAGATGGAACAACTTTGACTGGAATCCAAGCCTCCACCTGCTATCTCTACATTCCAGTTTTCTTTCATGTTACTCTCTGACCCTTTCCACTGTCTCTATGTACTCTACATCTATAAAATGATGGAAATAATAATGGTACTATATATCTTAGAGATTTCGTCATAGAGATTGTTGGGTTTGATCCCTCCATATTACAAAATAAAGGAACTAAAGTTTAAGTTAAGGAATAGGAGGTCAAGTGCCTGGCCTAAAGGGCATGTTGCTAGCAAGTTTTTTCCCAATTAAATTTATTTCAACATTTATTAAATGTCTATTGTGTTTTTTCTTTCCCTGTTTTAGAAACTTTTTATTTTTTAATTTATGGAATGAAACAATCATTTCTATAACACAGTATAATAAAAAAGATGATTGCACAGGAGCCTACGAATCTATTAAATATAACTTGATATTCTTTTAAATATATAACGTTATCATGTAAATTTTTTCTTCCCTCCCCCCTCACCCTAGAGATGTCTACCAACTTTTAGACACAAATAGGTATACCTATATAGCCATATATATTTGTATTTTATATATATGTAAAATTATGCTAAACGTGCTTCAATTGATCCATTCTTTGTCTGAATGCAGATACTATCTTTCTTCATATGATCTTTTTGGGGGGCAGATTGCAAGGCAATGGAATTAAGTGACTTGTCCAAGGTCATACAGCTAGTAAATATCAAGCATCTGAGGCTGCTGACCTCAGGACTGGTGCTCTATCTCCTGTGCCACTTAACTGCCCCTTTCAAATGTTCCTTATAGTTAATTTGGATATTTATAATAACCAAAATGACTTATTTGCTGAAACTCATTTTTAAGACAATATTTTTGTTACTGTATACAATGTTCTCTTAGTCTGCTCATTTTTATTGAGAAAGAAATACGTCATAAACCCATGGTGGCTTTTAAATTGTGTGATATTATTATTTTAAAAAACCCACAAATTAGTGTATATACTGATGGTGTATGTGTCCAATGCCCTAGGCAACTCTCTAAAGCTATAAACTACAGTAAATTTTGAAACCATATTTCAGTGAAGGAAGTTTCCTATCAAGAGTTCTCTATGTGGAGAAAATCAGAAGTTTCAACTAAACAACCATCACCACAACCAAACCAACAAATGAACTTAGGAAAAGAGTAAAGAGAAGCATGTGTTGTTATTTCAAGTAATATTCATTCATGGAAAAAAACCAAAGAGCTGATAATCAGGAGATAAGCTCTATCACCTGCTAGCATCTTGGGCAAGACCCATTGGTCTTCCTGTATTCCCATCTGTAAAATATGGGAACTAAATTTCCAGTTTTAAAATGTTGCAGGTCTGAATTTGTGGATAGGTAATTCTCCAGCAGAGAATTCCAGTAATGAGAAATGATATAAGCAAAGATATAGTGGTTAGAAAATCCTGACAAAGAGTTTCATTCAGGTAAGGAGGAGCAGTGCAAAATTATATACTTGAGCATATTTATTAGTACTGTAACTACTAATGTCATAGTGGATGCAATGCTGGACTTGGAGTCAGGAAGACACACTGTCTGTGTGATCCTAGACAAACCACTTAATCTTGTTTGCCTCAGTTTCCTCATCCAAAAAGTGAACTAGAGAAGAAACCACTTCAGTATCTTTGCCAAGAAAGCCCCAAATGGAGCACAACTGAAATAACTGTACAACAAATTTGTTAGTATCATTTTAATTTTCCAAAGACCTGTGACATTTGTCAGTGTATTCCCTGCCCCTCAACACATGCAAATTACTGCTCTTCTGTAGTTTAATAAATATTCTCTAAGAGTTGTGGTTGAAAAAGGGAAGGGGAATATGCATTTACTAAGTACCTTGAATAAGTCATTTATCCTCTAATGTTTCAGACATTTTGCTAAGCACTTTACAAATACTATTTCACTCAATCCTCACTACAACCCTTAGAGGTGAGAACTATCTTGATCCCCATTTTACAGCTGAGAAAAAGGCAGACAGATGACTTGACCAGGGTCTTTCAGCTAAATTGCATCTGAGACTGAATTTGAATTCAGATCTACTTTACTCCAGTCCCAGAGTTCTATCTACTGCATCACCTATGAAACTAACTAGCCTGGTCCTTGGAAGATGGCATTTTCAATAGGCACATATCTAAAACCTTCTCAGCTTGGTAGGTAACCTCCCAAAATTTGTGTTCCACTATCATAGACTCTCAGAAGGCACTGTCTGTCCCCCTATGCCTTGCACTGGAGGAGGATCTTAATGATAATTATCTTTTCCTCCTCAGCCACCTTAAATCTCCCCTTTCCTATCATGTCCATAATAGTCTATGCCATTTGAGTGGAGGCAAATTGCCACAGCTTGAAAAAGAGTCATAAGTAGAAATCTCTGCTCTCCAGACAAGTGGCACACATTTCACCTAGGGCAGGTTGCTCTAACACTCCTTCAACTCACCTTTAAAAGATAAATTCAGTTGAACGTTGGTGTAGTGGGGAAACGAGAGGGGCAAACCTCAGATTTCAGAATGTAAATCCTCCTGAAGAGAGCAAGCAACCCTAGAACACTGTTTGATGAGGGGAAGGCAGACACCCAAGTACAAGTCCCTTTGAATGAAGACTTTGATATCCCAGGAATTCATTGAGGGGGGAAGGGAAAGGAGCCTGGATGAAAAATGTCTCCCCTTAGCCAAAGCTTCTGGGGGGATGGAAAACATACCAACTGGTAATTGTCTTTTTCAACTAATACTTCTTTCCAACTAGGTATTGATAACAGTCGTTTTCTACTAACTGAAAGAATATAAGTGTTATTAGCACCCTTTAAATTTTAGTGCCCTGGAACAAAGACAGGCTGCCCCATCACCCTTATGGTTCTGGATTGGAGGTTAACTGCTAGTTAGTGATTTCTTCACTTTTAGTCATTTTTCTTCTTCTTCCATATGGAAGGGCAGAAGAGTGGGAAATAAAACATGAGGATATTAATCCCAGCTCCTTTGCAGAAACTGCTTATTCCCAATGTGAATAAGTCATTTAAACACCTCTGCTTTCCCATTTGTGACTGAATTCAAAGGTCAAACACCTTATAGACATTGCTAAAAGCTTTGGTTCTCGGGTGGGAGGCTTAGAAGGAGTATTGAAGTCAAATTGTCATAGGAGTTCATTTTTTTCCCTGCCTTCCTCTAATCCTCAGTAATCTTTGTTTTTCACCCAGGACTGTGTGTATTCAGCAAGATTAATTGCTTTTTTTAAAATTACCCTTGGTGTTTGTTTATTTGTGTTGTTTTATTTGTTTTTTTCCTTCAGAATAGCGCTCTTAAAAGCCATTGGGTCAGTTCTCCAGGGAGTAGTTGCAAATTCTATTTAAAATGATTCTTTCTCCTCCAAATCCTATTTTCCTAAGCAGTAACCCTGCCTGTCCTGAAGCCTGTGCTGAAGACAGGGGCCATCTTGAGCATTGCTTTTTTTATTCAGTAGGCTTAATCAGAAACATCAGAATTTTTCTAAAGCTTGTGAAAAAAGCAGAGTTAAAAAGCAGCCATGCCCAAGGGATGACTTGTGTGTTAGTCTCAGCCTGAAAATATTTTTCCAAAAAATCTTTCCTTTCTCCCATTAAACTTGATTCAGGGGTCAGGAGTCACACTTGGGATGTAACATTTTGATTGGTGACCTTTTCCACACAGTTTATAGAAATCTTTATAAGCAGTGCTGATCCCTGGATTGGAGTGAGAGGATCTATATTCAAATCCTGATTCTACCTCCTACTGGCTTTATGACCCTGGGTAATTCACCTAGCTTCTATGAGACTTTGAGTTCTGCAAAAATGAGGGAATTGGCTTGTAGGATCTTAGAAGATCTAGCTCTTTCTTTCGACTTTATGGGACAAAGTGAAATGAACTTTTAGTAGCTGTACCGTAAAACAATTTTGATCAATGGAAACTGTCCAGATGGGAAATTCAGATCCCCCTAAGGGATTCTTTTATCTGAATGATGCCAGAATCCCTAAGGCTATGGAAAATCCCTTCAGCTTTAAGGCTATGATCTCTTTTCAAGTCATTTATCATCTACATCTTCTTGGGCAAGTATCTCAACCTCTGTGAGCCTCAGTTGACACATTAGTAAAATTAAGGGTTAGACTAAATACTTTGTAGAGTCCCTTCTAATTCTTACATCTATGAGTTTAAAGGATAAACTGAAGTAACTGTTTAACCACTGTGTATTTCACTTGATCAATGGAGACCTTCCAACTAGGAATTCTGAGTCTCCAGAGAGACAGTTTTAGATGGATGCCAGGATACTGCCTGCTAGAGTATTCTACTCCCCAGGCTCAAGTTTTAAAATATTTTTAGAAAAATTTGTGTGGGGGGGTATTCCCAGATCAGAATACTGATTTGATTTGAAACATCAGACAAAGAAAAATGTAGAAAGGAATAATGAAAAGGAGAGAGGAAGAAAGAAGGAAGGAAGGAAGGAAGGAAAGAAGCGAGAGAGAGAGAGAGAGAGAGAGAGAGAGAGAGAGAGAGAGAGAGAGAGAAAGGAAAGAAGGAAGGAAGGAAGGAAGAAGGGAGGGAGGGAGGAAGGATGGAAGGAAGGAGAGAAAAGATGAGAAGAAGAGAAGAGAGGAAGGAGAAGACAGGAAAGGACAGGAAAAGAGAGGGGAGGAGAGAGGAGGAGAGGAAAGGAGAGGTAGGGAGGGGAGAGGAGGAAAGGGAAGGGGAGGGGAGAGAGGTGAGAAAAAGAAAGATTGTCTAGTGCATTAAGGTGCCTGAAACTTTGGCAAAATTGATGTCAGTAAAGCAAGTTCAATGTTGACTGCTCCTTTTCCTCTCATTTTCAGCACTTTTTCTCCATGTCATTCCTGCCCCATTCCCTGCCCTCTACACACACTTTGTCATTCATGAAGCATTGACTTTATGCCAGACACTGACCAAATGCTAAACTCTGAAGGGAGAAAAAAGATCATGGACATGATCACATACTTAAGGTTTGTTTTTGATCCAGGTTTGTGATTTCATCAGTGTAAGGAGCTCTTTGTGTGGAAACTTGACCACAGTCACTAGCCAGTTATGTAACAGAGCTAAGGAAGACTTGAATCCAGGTCTTCTTGTCTTACAGGGCAGTTATCTCTGTCTCTGTCTCTTTCTGTCCCTCTGTATCTGTCTGTCTCTAGCTCTGTCTCTGTCTCTGTCTCTGTCTCTCTCTCCTTAGCTTCTCAGTCTTTCTCTGTCCCTCTTGTCTGTCTGATTTTATCTCTTTCTGTCACTCTCTGTCTCTCTTTCTCTGTCCTTAGTTTCTCAGTCTCTCTTGTCCCTCTGTGTCTGTCTTCTGTCTCCCTCTTTCTTTCAGTCTGTCTGTCTCTCTCCTCTCAGTGTTTCTTTGTCCCTCTTGTCTCTCTTCTTTCTGTCTCTCTGTCACTGTTTCTCTCTATCATCCCTATATCTCTTCTGCAATAAAATTTTTAAAAGAAGATAATTCAAATGAATACCATTGTTGTCTATCTCTGAGCTTGTCATAATATCAATACTAGATCAGATAAAAAGGATTATGCCAAAACTCAGGTGCACCATTTCCCCATAGGTTGGCATTTTTATATCTCATCAGTAACAAGGAAACCAAACCAAGGTTCAAGCTTTGGTCTCCAAAAACAATCAAATCCCCTTAATGGGAAAGAAGTCCAGTTTATGTAAAACAGATGCTGTTCTTTCCACAGCAGCAATAATAATAGTCAGCTTTAACATTTGCAAAGCACTTTACATGCATTATTTCATTATCACAGCAATCCAGTTAAGTAGGCGTTATTATATTCTTTTTACAAAATTAAGAAACTGAGACTGCAAGAGGTTAAGTGACTTGCTCAGAGTCATAAGGCTAGTGCCTGAATCAGAATTTGAACTCAAGAATTCCTGGATAGAAATATAGTACTTTATCTTCTATACTGCCTTACTGCTTTATATATATATATATATATATATATATATATATATATATATATATATATATATATTTGGAAATATGCACTATTTCTTTCTTCACTGGGGGCGTCTGGTGGGAGTAGGTTAAAATCTTTGATTATTGATTAATTATTAGTTAGTGTCATAAAATTATGACACACAAATACAGAGGCTCTTTCCTCTTCCTTCTTGATTTCACTGTAACATTCAACACTACTGACCATTTTCTCCTTTTAGATCCTTTCTCCCCTTGTGCTTTGGTAACTTTGCTTTTATGGTTCTCTTCCTACCTGTTAACCTGCTTTTTCTAAGTTTCCCCATGCTAAAAAATTCACCCATGTCCCATCCTTTCACTGTGTGTACGCCCCAAACCTCTGCTCTGGGCCCTTTTTTTCTTTATATTCCTTTGGTAAGTGACCTCATCAGTTCACATGGATTTAATTATCTCTTTTTTTAATATTTTTTCTTTTTTTCCAATTACATGCATCAGTAGTTTTCACCACTCATTTTTTGCAAGGTTTTGAGTTTTACATTTTTCTCCCTCCCTTCTTTCCCCCTCCCCTGACAGAAAGCAATTTGATATAGGCTCTACATTTATAATCATGCTAAACATAGATTCATATTTATCATGTTGTGAGAGAAGAGTCAGATCCAAACAGAAGAAAGCATTAGAGAGAAAAAAAGACATAATACATAAGACACTTTTTAAAAATTGAAGATAATAAGCTTTGGTCTTCATTTAAACTCCACAGTTCCTTCCCTGAATATGAATGGTAATTTCCATCACAAATCCTCTAAAATTGTTTTTGAATATTGTACTGCTGAAATGAACAAGTCAAGTCCATCAAGGTTGATCATCACCCCATATTGTTAATGTGTGCAATGTTCTGGTTCTGCTCATTTCACTCAGCATCAATTCATACAAGTCTTTCTAGACTTTTTTGAAATACCATCCCTCATTATTTCTTATAGAACAATAGTGCTCTATCACATACATATAACACAATTGTTTAGCCATTCCCCAAGTGATGAGCATCCCCTCAATTTCCAATTCTTTGCCACTACAAAAAGAACTGCTAAGAAAATTTTTGTACTTGAAGGATTTTTACTCTTTTTCATGATCTCTTCAGGATACAGACTCAGTAATGGCATCGCTGGACCAAAGGGTATACAAATTTTTATTGCCCTTTGGTCATATTAATTATCATTTCTATATGATCATTCTCACTTCTAAAAATCCAGCTCTGGTCTACTGAACTCCTATGACACAATTTTCCTCTGTCTCCTACAAGATTGCTTTTTAATTTATTTTGTATATATTTTGTAATTTTGTAAATCTCATCCCTCCACCTTCACCTAGTACAATGCAGACTTGTTGAGGGCATAGAATATTTCATTTATGTCTTTATATTTCCAGTACCTAGCATAGTGACTGGCATAGTTGGTGCTTAACAAATACTTATTGAAAATAATTTAAATCAATTCTGAACCCTGATATATTACTTGTGTTTCTTTTTGCAGCTTACAGGATCTTTTCCTTATCATTATAATGTCAGATTTTTAACTGCAATATGTCAGAGAACTGATACTTGTCATGGTTCTCAAAGTCTATCACTTGATTTTGCATGGTTTCCAATTTTTTGGATTAATTCAATGATTTCTTGAGTTTTTTTCCAAATTGGTCCATATGGACTTTTCCCATCATAATAAGTTTATTGTTGGTTACTTCTATTAGTTTTTTATTTTGTTTTTCTTTTTGGTCATAAAAAATATTTCCTACTGAATTTTAAGAGAATCTTTTTTATTCTAACTTCAGTTCCCTCTGTATTTTAAACTCTCAAAAATATTCTTTATTTACACTTGTGATTTTCTCCTTCAATACTTAAAAAGATTTGTGAACTTACCAATGTGCACACATCTTTCAGTGATACTAATTGTAACTCATTTAGACAAACTAAGTTAGTATATTCATATCTTCTCAAAATTTCCAACACTTCTGTTTCTGTAATCAATTCCTCCTTGTTGATTAAGATGACAGTCAGAGTATCAGTTCTCTCCTTATCAATACCTCCATTTTCTAAGGCCTGGGGTGGCTAAGGACTTTTCATGCCAAAACACAACAGCAAAGTACTCAGACACTGCTATTGAGAGAGATATATTAAAAAGCTAGGTGAGTGGGAAATGACTTTGACTCTTTAGCTCTGTTTACCTTTTACCCTGACTCTAATTTAGCTTAGCTAAGCCAGAGAGGCTTTTGGGAATGTCATATGGTATGAACAATAAACTTGACAGCTATCTATAACCCAAGGCTTTGCTCTACTGCCCAAAGGGGTTGGAAGGAAAAAACCTAATTTTAGTTTGACTTTTGTTAGCTGGGTGTGGTAGCTCTGAAAAGAACTGTCCACCCTGGCCTTAGTGAGGAGAGCTTTTAGTCACTATACCCTAGCAGACAAAAGTTTAACTAGCTGAGCTGGCCCTAAAAAAAGGAATATGCCACAGAGCCTCTACAAACAGAAGAGGAATGAACCTAGAGAGCCACAAATCCATTGAGACCAGTAGATCAATGATTCAGCAAGGAATAGACCTAGTTTAAAAAAAAAAGAAAAAGGAATAAACCTAGTAGAAAGACAGAAGGATATTACCAACATACTTCAGGGTTCCTGTGGTATAAGAGGTATGAGCTGCATCTACCCATGTGTTCTTTATGTGTGGCCTCCATATGCACAATCTTTACCATGCTTATTCTCTTCATTGATATTAGATATACATATAGATATTTGTGATATCTTTAAGGTAGGGCACACTGTCTCGTGTACATGTACATATATATATATACATACATATATTTATATATATTTTGAAAGGTAGGGCATATTGTCTCATGTGAGGATATATAGATCCACATATATCACAAATATCTTGCTATTGCAAATCTTTTTACTATGATATTTCACTAAAATGTCTTTGCCCTGAAACAATTAAGTCTTCTGACTGAAGAGTCAAAAAGAAAATGTAACACCTGGGTCTTTTGACAATCATACTGAATACTGAATAAATATGGATGCACAGAGCATCTTAAAGAAGGAGTAGCTAGATATTCTGGAGTGATTATGAGAGAGGGATGCCATAGGTGCCACAGAAAAATGTAATTATCATTAAGGTAAGTTAGGAAATTGCTCTGATTTTAATATAAATGTCATGGGAGGAGCTAGGTGGCGCAGTGGATAGAACACAGGTCGTGGAGTCAGGAGGTCTTGAGTTCAAATGCAGTATCAGATGCATAATAATTACCTAACTGTGTGACCTTGGGCAAGTCACTTAACCCTCACTGCCTTGCAAAAATTTAAAAAAATATATAAAATGTCATGGTATCAGATCTTTGATCATTTCCTTAAATTCACAATTCAATTCCTCCATCTGGTCAAGTGGTCAGTAGCATGCTGTCACCAGAATATCATTTCTTCCTCTTTCTAGAGATGCTCCTCTCCTTGATCAATTAATTTCCATCATACTTTTTACCTTTCATTTTGATTAAATATCTTCTTAGTTTATAATGCTACCCTGCCACTTATTTGATCTGTTCCTTTTGAAAAAGATGAAGTATGCCCTTCAATCATCATTTTGCAGCCACATGTCACATTTCAGTAAATCCCACTATGCTTTTGAGGTAACATGTTTCCCCTTGAATTAAGACCTTTAGTTCACCATGTTTATTATTCAAAATTTATGCATGCATGTGTGTGTTTGTACATGTATGTACATGTTTGTGTATTTGTATATACATGTATAAAGCGACTGAAGCCCTTATCATCATTATTTTTTTTTAATTAGAGATAGGTGGCTCAATGCATAGAACTCTGGAATTGGAGTCAGGGAGAATTAAATTCAAATTTGGTCTCAGATATTCATATAACTCTGAGTGAGTCACTTTAACTTCTGTTTGTCTCAGTTTCTTCAACTATAAAATGAGAATGATAATAATAATACCTAGTTTTCTGGGTTATTTTGAGAATCAAATGAGATATATTTTCAACACACAACACAATGTCTGACAATTGTAGCAACTTAATTAGTACTTGTTTCTTTCCTTCCTTATTATTGCTCTTCTTCCTCGAGACTGTATATTAGCAATAAGATTCACTGATAATTCTCCTTTCATTGTGCTTACTAGTTTCCACAGTGCGTGGCATGTTAGAAATATGTGGATTCAATGACTTTTCTTACCTTAGCAAAACATTTTAAAACTACATGTAAACAGAAAGAGCTACAGGCTTTAAAGTAGAGATTTAGAGAAAATTTAATAACATTTTGATTACCGCAATCTCTGGACTTTTCCCCTTAATTCAACTCTAGTCTTGGTTTGCTGTAGGACAGGCTACATATCATTCATTGTTGGATACTTCTACAATTTTAATCATATCTTTTCTGTGATCAGGAACCCAAATGAATTCCCTATTGCCTAACATTTCAAAGTATGATCTAAGTTTCCCTTTCAGGGGGTCTGCAAGATCAAAACTATTTTCATAATAATATCAATACCAATACCACAATATCAAATCCATTTGATTTCTAAATACAGTGAATACCAATAAACACCTAAACAAATACCATAGGAGAGAACCCTCAACAATTTTTAATAATGTAAAAGGGTCTTGAGACCTAAAAATTTTGGAACCACTAATCTAACATTTTTTTCCCTTACCTTTCATAGTTCTATAAAATCTGACTTTTTAATTTTCTTTTCTATTAGTCCCCTAAAAACTCTCTCTGCTCAGTGAGGGGGATCAAAATTTAGAGTTGGGGGACTTCTAAGGTAGTGGTATCAAACTCAAATAGACACAGAAGTTACTAAACTGTTATAAAGATATCTTTAGACTACATTTTGACTTTGAAAAGTAGATATTAATATTATTTACATTCTATTGTACTTTTATTCAGTTTGTGAAATATTTGCCAATTATATTTTAATTTGATTTGGTCTATGCTTGAGATTGTTCTACCAGCCAGAGGTTTTGACATTCTATTTTAGTTAATTTTACTACTAAGGAAACAGTACATGGAAAGGTCAAGTGAATTTCTTAACTTTCAGACATTTAACAAATATGACAAATATCAAAAATGACAAATAGACATTTTTGTTGTTCAGCCATTTCAGTTGTGTCCAATTCTTTGGGACCCCATTTGAAATTTCCTTGGCAATAACACTGTATTCATTTGCCATTTCCTGCTCTAGTTCTTCAGACAGATGAGGAAACTGAGGCAAACAGGCTTAAGTGACTGGTCCAGGATCACACAGCTAATACGTGTTTGAGGTCAAACAGGAACTCAGGAAGTCTTCCTGACTACAAGCCTGGGACTGTATCCACTACACCATCTAGTTTCATAAAGAAAGTAAATGACCAAGTTGAGATCTAGACCTAGTTCTCTGACTTCCAATCCAGAGCTTTTCCCACTGCATTACTCTGCCTAGATTCCTCAAACACACCAGATTCTTTTTTTATGAAATGTTCTCTCTCCTATTTGCTTTTCCAAACCTATCCACTCTTTTTGAGTGTTAAAGGGAGTTTAAGAATTTACCTTATGTACTTCTAGAAGATGGTTTTCTGGTTTATTTCTCGTAGACACTTGGGGTAGTGAATATCCATCATCCCTTGAGAGAGTGACTGACTTGGAATTCTAGGGTGGAGCACCAACAGGGACCATTAAACCTAAATTCATATTATCTGTTTTCTGCCTTGATCCCTTAACTCTAGGAGCAGCTAAGAAAAGCAGAGAATCTTCTCATCATGACAGATAAGAATCAAAAGCTCTAAGACTTTACAGATGCACAGGGAATTGGAACATATTCCAGAAAGAAGAGTCCTTGAAGAAAGGAATTGTTTGCATTTTTTCCAGCTGACACATTAAAAAAATATTTTTTTAAAAATCTGTACCTGTATGGAATTCTAGGTGAGGAAATTCCTTCTACCAATGAATATCAGCAACTGTTCTATATCTTATAAATAGTCAGTCAGTAAAAATTTATTAGCACTGTCTCTTGATAAGTCAGTCTTGGATAGCTGCCTGAGGTCACTAAAAGATTAAGTGATTTGTCCAGGATCACAAAGCCAGTGGGGGAAGCTGGCTTCATCTGGACATGGAAAAGATTTGACAGTTTGAAATTTTTCTCTGTGTGTCATTATGTTCTGCTGATGACCCTGTCATTCTAGAAAAGCATCCAGGATGAAAATGACTCCTCTGTTTTCTTAGGGGCATTTTAGCTTGTTTGATCACAAATTTAAAAAAAAGATGTTTGAAGTTATTGCATATCTAATAACACTAGGTTTAGGATGATGCCTCTGATTCAGAAAATTTTGCCTTCTAGTACTTTAAGACTACTTCTTTTTTCACTCATACCACTCACAGTGGGAAATAAAGACCTGCTATCCTTCCCACACCAAGAAGAAGGCACAGCCCCAAAACTGCTCTGATTTCTCCTGTCAAGAAGAAAGTAGTCTGATACTGTAATGAATGGTGTCAAACTCAAATAGAAATACACTCCTGCTGACCACAAATTAACATTCTCTCTGTTGTATTATATTTTTGTTTTGTTAAACACGTCCCAATTGCATTTTAATCTGGTTTGGATGGTATTTGGAAGTTTTTTGTTTTTGTTTTTTTGGTTTTTTTTTAAGTTTTTGCAAGGCAATGGGGTTAAGTGGCTTGCCCAAGGCCACACAGCTAGGTAATTATTAAGTGTACTTCTGATTCCAGGACCCGTGCTCTATCCACTGTGCCACCTAGTTGCCCCTGGTATTTGGAAGTTTTGTTGGCCACATGCAGCTTGTGAACTATGTGTTTGAAATCTCTGATTTACACTATATTATTAGAGATTTGTTATTACCTCTTCTGGGAATATTTGCTTTTTGTTTTAAAGATTACAAATAAATTCATTTACCCTAAAACATTAGGGATTAAATGTTATCCTTTCTGAATATATTTGTTTTTTTTTGTTTTAGGGATTACAAATAAATTCATTTACCCTAAGACTTTAGGAATTAAATTTTACTCTTTATTGGAGGCTTCTTATTTTAGGGGTAACAAAAAAGAAAGAAATAATGCTTAACACAGTGAAATAAAACACTAATAGTATTTTAGAAATAATTTAAAGAAATCACATAGGTGACCTATTCAACCTATCGGTAGTAAAGTCAGTCTAGTTCTAATTTTTCTGTTATACTTTGAAAATTCACATTTAATCAAAATCCAGTTTCCCTATGGTCATAAGTCTCCATCTCAGGGAACTGTAATATAAGAAGTTTTTCCCATTTCTCCTTAATCTTTAGAGCCTTCTCTCTGAGTCTACCTCATATATGTTTGGACATAGTTGTTTATGTGTTGTCTTCCCTATTAGAGAGTGAACTCCTTGAGAGTAGGGATTGTGTTTTGCCTTTCTTTGTCTTCCCTACATTTAGCACATTGTCCAGCACATAATAGACACTTAATAATGTTTTGATTGACAGACTGACTTTCTCTTGGGGATATACTTTATTATGCATTTTAAATTGCAATGATATTCAGTGTATCCATTTGGTGCTTGAGTGTGTCCTCTCTGGGTTTCTGGATGAGTCATCTGGGAGTGGAGCTCCTTGAGAGCTTTTATTTTCTATTTTGTATAAAATGTATCATCATCATTATCATGCCCAGAAGTCTTTAAAGGAAATATCACTTCCCAACAACCTATTGTCCCAAGTGGTAGACATCACTGACTCCTCTAGATCATGGGGTCAGACAGACATTCAAGATAACATGCTGGCAAATGGACTACCCACCACAAGCAAAACTTGAATGCAACCAAGACCATTTACTTTATGACTTAAGAACTCTCAATGATCAGGGGGAAGTTGTGGAAAATCTCTCACTTTATATTTTTTAGAATTAGGAAGCAGGGGCAGCTAGGTGGCACAGTGGATAGAGCCCTGGAGTCAGGAGTATCTGACTTCAAATTCAACCTCAGACACTTAATAATTACCTAGCTGTGGGGCGGCTAGGTGGCGCTGGGGCAGCTAGGTGGCACAGTGGATAGAGCACCGGCCTTGGAGTCAGGAGTACCCAGGTTCAAATCCGACCTCAGACACTTAGTAATTACCTAGCCATGTGGCCTTGGGCAAGCCACTTAACCCCATTGCCTTGAAAAATCTAAAAAACTAAATAAATAAAATAAAAAAATAATAATTACCTAGCCCTGTGGCCTTGGGCAAACCACTTAATTCCATTTGCCTTGCAAAAACCTAAAAAAAAAAATTACGAAGCACAATGTCTTACTGTGTGTTGATGGCTGCTCCAGCCAGTTATGACTAAAAGACCCAAGCTCTGGTGAGCCTCTGAGTTGAAGACTTTCCACAGAACTCTGCTGTGATAACACAACTTCGTCATCCGTGGCCCTACTTGTCGATAGCCCTGTTTCTGAACTTCTTGACCTGGGTTACATCCAGCCCAAGTTAGAGTTACAACATTGTTTTTATTCTGTATGTTAATTTTGTGGTTTTCTACTATAAACAACTGTTTGATACTATCAATAAATGTCTCTGCTAGTTGTCCTACTAGCATCCCCACTCAAGTGTACACATGTTTCTTTTCTCTCTTGAGCTGAATGAATCCCCTGGTGGACAGGGGAACTCAACGACTGTGTATAATTATCCCAGCATAAGACAAACTGACTCATCATGGCCTCATTTAGGATTTTCTTGGCAAAAGATACTAGAGTTGTTTGCCATTTCCTTCTCCGACTCAGTTTACAGATGAGGAAACTGAGGCAAATAGTGGTGAGTGATTTACCCACAATCACACAAGGTAAATGTCAGAGGTTGGATTTGAACTTAGAAGATGAAGCTTCCTAACTCCAGGTCTGGCACATACTATGGCTGTCAGAAAATAGGGGATAGGGCTTTAAAATATATGGTAGGAAGAATGCATAATCAAATATCCCCGAAAGAGACAAATCAACAAAATTTCAACACATCAGATACAAAAATTATAGTCTACAACTGAGGTAAATTATATTTTTCTTTTAGTCTTAATCTAGTCTAAACCATACTTAAATAAGAATTCCCTCTATGACACATCCAACAAATGTCATCCAACTTTTGCTTGGAGGTTTACCACAAGGAGTAACTTTCTATCTCCAGGGCATCCTATTCCACCTTTAGATATCTCTGTTGGGAAATTTTTTTCCTTCAGTCAAGCCTATATTGGCCTATTCGCAACTTTCAGTCATTATACCCAGTTTTGGCCTCTCCAGTCAAACAGAAAATATCTAATCCCTCATTGATGTGACAGCTCTTGAATAATTGAAGGCAGTTGCTATATTCCTCCTGGAGTCTTCTTTTCTAAAGGTGAAGCATCTGCAGTTCTCTCTGGTAATTTTTATGAAGCAGGGAACTATGGACCCTATAGGGAAGTGTTGAGATCAGTTGGAGACAAATTTTGTAAATCTTTTGTTTGCATTATTAAGGAAGTCTTCCTTCTTCCTTTATCTAATTTAGGCCTGACGGTCTGACTTTCAATCTGATCTGGATTACGTCCTCTTTTGGTCAGGGCAGCCAGAGCCAGCAGGAGCTGGAAATACATCTAAGACCACCCAGAAGAGACCCCTCCCCAAAAGGCAAAATTTCCAATGCCAGACTTGGGTCACTCCCAGGTCGCCACCCCTACCATAGATCCTGAGGGAGAATTTAAGGAGATTTGGGGGGGGGGTGGCTGGCTCTCTTACCTTTCTAGGCTCCAGTTGAGCCTTGGCAGGGTCTGCCAAGATCAATTAGCAATCCTCATGGCTTTTTCCTTAATCTCTACTTAACTTTCCTATTACTTTCTTTTGTGTTGTAACTTCTTTAATAAATCTCTATTTTCTTTTCCACCTGCATTCCTGGGTCTCAAAGTGTGATTCTTCATAGATAATCAAAGGCAAGTGGCAATATTTATATAGCAGGAACTCTTCTTCACTATCCTGTTTGCCTTTCTCTGACTGCTTATCACTACCCTTTCTAAAAAAGTGATGACCAAAACTGAAGACAGTATCCCATATGTGGCATCTTCCCTGGGAGCCTTGCTCTTCAGGTTTCTATTAGTTTCATGGTCACTACTTGGTAGCTGCTAGATATCTAGCTAGTTAGACTCAGTTGGGTATTGCTGGTATTGCTCTGCTGGTCTTGGTCTCACAATAATTCCTGGATCTTTGCTCTGAATTCCATTTTCTGAACTTAATATCTTCAGGGTCAAGTGCTGGCTATTTCTTCTATTTGGTTCAAAGGTGTCAAATTGGCAGAGTGTAATAGTTATGAAAGTTCTTGCTGATAAGTCAGCCAGAGGCCAAAGTTAGGTCCTTTGTTTTCAATCCATATGTCCAAAACAGAGATTCTTAATTTTTATTTGTGTCATAAAGCCCTTTAGCATTCCTTCATAGAATAATATTTTCAAATACATAAAATAAAAATACATAAAATTACAAAGGAAATCAATGATATTGGAATACAGAAATCAAAATAATAAAACCCCACCCTCCCCAAAGTTCACAGATCCCAGGTCTGATATTCTAGAAGTAGATTGCAGCTCTCTATTTCCAGATAACTATTCCATTTATAGTTAGGTATTTCCAAGATTCTCTCTGGTTTAGCATGTAAATTAACTTGAAGCAGAAAGAAAGCAAAGTAAAGAAGCAAAACCATTGTTGCTTGCCCACCTAGTAGTCTCAGTCCTCAATATGCATATCTGCCAGGTTGCTTTAGTCCTTTATTTTGACTAGCAGAAAAACAATGTAAATAAAACCTAGTCAACCATGTTCACAGTCCCAGAATAAACCATCACTCTTCATTGTCCTTCACAATTCATATCTAGTCAGTTGCTGGGATTGTCAATTCTTAATTCTATATCATCTAGGATTCTAGGGTATCTGCTATTTTCTCCCCACTCAGTTAACCATGACCCTGGTTCAGGGTCTTATTACTTCTTACTTGCATTATTGACTATGCAATAACCTTCTAATTGATCTTTGTGTTTTGGGGGTCAAAAGAATAAATTGAATAAAAGCAAGATAATGGAGAAGCTCCCAAAAAGCAGTTTCTACTTTAAAAAAACAATCTGAGGATTTAGTGGACTAAATCAATATGAGTCATCAGGGTATTATGATAGTCAAAGAGTTTATGTAATTGAAGAATGTATTAATAGAAAAAGGGAGAAGTATAAATGTGATTATTTCCACTGTACTCTGGCCTAGTCAGACACATTGACAATGCAAACATACTCCACTTACAGTCATTTATCTCTTCTTTGAAAACAAGGTATTAGTTGAAAAAATATTACAAAGGGGAAGTAAATTCCATAAGACCAACATTCCCTATCAGTGATTGGCCAAGAGATGTGGCAGTGAGAATGTATTACTTTAGAGGTACATCTACATTTCTCCCTTCATTAAAACAACCAGAACAAAATCTTTCACTAGCTCCTGTCTCCCCAACCTAATTATGTCTCCTCCCTTTCCCAGTCAAATTCCTAGAAAATGTTAACACACTCACTTCCAATTCCTTACCTCCCACTCATGTTTTAATGCCTTGCAATCTGTCTTCTGACTCCACTTCTTGATGAAAATCAATGATCTCTTAATTAAGCAATTCTCCAGTCTTTTCTCAGTTCTTATCCTTCTTGTCCTCTCTGCAGCTTATGTCCCTGTTAACCTCTCTCTCCCCCTGAATGTGCTTTCATCCCTGGGTTTTCAGTGTACTGTTTTCTTGACTTCTCCAATTTTTTTGACTATAGCTTTTAAGTTTTCTTTGTAGGATCATTGTCCATATCTTACTTCCTCTGCCTGGGCATACCCTAAGATTCTCTTTTGGGCTCCTTCCTGATCTCATTCTAGGTTCTCTTTTCTTCTTTTTATATGTTATTTCCACTTAATAATTTAATCATTTCCTCTCTGCTAATGATTCTTTGATCTTATCCAGCCTTAATCTCTCTCCTAACTTCTAGATTCACACCTCCAACTACTTATTGGACATCTCAAACTGGATACTCCATAGACATTTTAAACTTTCACATCCAAAACTGAATTCATTATCTTTGCTCCAATGTTTTCCCTCTTCCTAACTTCACTATTACTATAGAGGGTGCCACCATCCTCTCAGTTAGCCAGACTTTCAACCTAGATGCCAGCCCTAACTCCTCATTCTCTCTCTCCTCTCCCCCCATCTCATATCCAATTCACTGGAAAATGGATGGGTATAGGGAGAATGATAATGAACTCTGTTTTGGATAGGTTGGGTTTGATATGTCGTGTGGGATATTCAACTAGAGATATCAAAATAGCAGTTGGCAATTTATGACTGGAATTCAAGAGAGAGGGGAGAGTGCCTTATGTACAGTAGATCTGAGCATCATCTAAATAGAAATGAAAACTGAATCTATGAGTTCTAATAAGATCATCAAGATAGAGAAAAAGGAGGAAAGAGAGCCCAGAATAGAGACCTGGAGAACACACATGATTAGCAGGCATGACTTGGATGAATCCAGCACAGGAGGCAGAGGAATGGCCAGACAGGTGGAAGGAAAATCAGGAAACAGGAGTGTCACAAGCCCCTAGAAAGAAGAGAGTATCAAGGGGAAGAGGATAATAAAGTTCCAAAGTCTTCAGAGAGATCAGGAAGGATAAGTATTGAAAAAAAAGACCATTAGTTCTGGCAATTAAAAGGTCACTGATAGTTTGAATGGAAGCCAGACTGCTGAGGGTGAAGAGGAAAAAAAGGAAATAACTATTGTCAATGGCCTTCTCAAGGAGTGTAATTACAAAAAAAGAGGATAGATAGAGTGAGGGTTTGTTGTTTTTGAGAATGGAGAACTTAAGTATATATTTATAGGCAGTAAGGAAGCAGTCATTAGCTAGGGAGAAAGTGAAGATAAGTGAGAGTGGGGATGATAGAAAGGGCAATATACTAGAGAAGACAAGATGGAATGGGATCACTTGTTCATGTAGAGGGATTTACTTAAGCAAAAAGAAGGGTCACCTCTTCATCTGAGAAAGAGATGAAGGAGGTCTGGCAGAAAGCATCTGGGAAATGTAAGATGAGGAGGAGGAGGGGGAAGAAGAAGCTCAGGGAATGATCTAAATTTTTTCAATGAAATATGAGGAAAGGTTCTCAGATAAGAAGATTAGGAGATAGGGAGCCATGAAAGATTTAAGGAAAAATTAAAAAGTTTGAAAAAGTTATTCTAATGAGTGCGATAGTGATTTAATTAGGAAAAGTAACAGGATTGCTTTGCTGCAGTGAAGACTTGGTTTAAAATTAAGTAACCAAAATTTGCAGTGGACCCAGCTGGCCCAGTTTCATGATCTTCTCTAGATTTATTTGGTTGTATGTGAGTGGGAGCAAAAGTAGTAGATGATGAGATTAAATCATGGCTGAAGTTTAGCAAGAGTTGATCAGCATTGGGATAAGGGGGCAAAGGACTGAAGAAACAAGTGTAGAGTTGAAATAGTTCTCCAGGGGGTTAAGATGAAGGAGAATATAGCTAATGCAGAAATGATTACCAGGGAACTATCTGAGGGGTCAAGTGGTTAGAAATCAAGATCAGAGCAAAGAACAGGGTTTGGGATTGCCAAGATGGAGAAGTGGCATGATAACAGATCAGACAAGGGAATTTCAAAGTTCATGAGCATGAAAATGATGCAGTGATGGGTGGTAATGTGTAGTTGAGATGAAGTGGAGGAATAAGTCATGTGAAATAAATAAGTCAGCAACTATGAGACTTAGGGTGCTTGAAGGAGTATCAATATGTTTGTTGCAGTCCCCTAGTACAAGAACAGGAGTTGGGGAGGAGATAAAGTCGATGAATCAGACCCTAAACTCATTAAAGAAAGGAGAATATCCTGGAAGTTGGCAGACAATAACTACCAGAATTTTAAATATGCATTGAATAAACCTCAAAGGAGGAGAGGTTATTTAGTGATTATGGTGGAGGGAGAACCTGGAAGTGACAATAGGAAGCAAGGAATATCCAACTCAGTCAGAGAGTTGGGGGAATGAATGAAAATGCTGGCAGCCCTGGATGGAAAGGTCAGGGAGGCTGTGTCTCTCTCTCCCCACCTGTGTAATCAGAAGGGAACCAGCTCTCTTTATCTTCCTCCATTCCCTTCTCTCTCTCTCTCTCTCTCTCTCTCTCTCTCTCTCTCTCTCTCTCTCTCTCTCTCTCTCTCTCTCTCTCTGTCTCTGTCTCTGTCTCTCTCCCCCCTCCCCTCATTCCCTCCCTTCCCCATCATTTCTCTATTGTTTAACACATCAATCTAATTACTCCACTTCCAGCATCCTGCAAGGTCCTCTTCCTATGCCATCTGCTCAGTCCTATAATGACCTCATACTCTATTGATGCCAAGCTATCTCTCCTGTTTCTTCAAAGACTATATTATGTCCCTGCCCCCATCATGAAATCAGTTTCCAGTAAGGGGAAAGAGAAGAATGATTTCTTCCTGGATTTCATATAATGTCTATAAACTACCATCATTCACTTAGGCATTTCCAAAAATGACATAAAATCTATCTATTCCCAACACATTGTGAGAAAGACAGACAAACAGACAAAGAAATGTAAAGGCAGAGAAACAGAGAGAACAAGAGAACAGGCTACTGCTTCTTGGCCACCTTTCAACTTTTCAGGAGAAAATCTATATAGTGATATTAATAATAGCTCATATTTCTATAGATCTTGTAGAACAAAGTCCATAATGAAAGGATGGTATAGTAGTGCTGAGAATGAAGTCATGATGGAAGACACTGTAGTAAACATTATTTTGGTGCAGACTGCCAAGACTATGAGTTTCATATTCAAGCACCCTACTGAAACTGGCTCTTTTCCTAGGCAATCATTTGCCAAATCATATTGCTACAACCTTCATATACAAAGTTATACCATGACAAGCACATGATCATCTTGCCATTTATACAACCTCTACTTGCATTCAGGTTGTCAGCTTGAACTATTTTTAATTGAACTCCTAGTTTACCATCTCTCCCCTCTCCAAACCACCCTCTACATAGTTGCCCCAACAATCTGCCAGAGTACAGCTGATCGTGTCATTGATTGGCTCAAGGATCATCATTGGTTCCCTACTACCTCTGAAAGAAAATACAAATTCCTTAATTTTTCATTAAATCACAATCTTGTTCTAGTCTACCTTTCCTGGCTTATTTCACATTATTCTCCTTCACACATTCTCCAAACAAATTGGCTAAATTGCTATTTCCCAAACTTGACCTTTTATCTCCCACCCATATGCCTTTCCATAGACTGTGCCACATGCCTAGAATATACTCTTTCCTCACAATCACCTTTTAGAATATCTGAGGTGTTTTTAAGGGTTATTAGCTAAGGTGCTGCCTCCTAAGTGAAGCCTTTTCTGAGCCACTTCAATTGTTAGCATTCCCTCCATCCTCAAGAGATATTTACTTATCTATCTATGTACATGCTATATTTCCCCATGGGGCAACTACATGATGCAGTGGATAGAGCACCATCCTTGGAGTCAGAAGGACAAGAATTCAAATCCAGTCTCAGACACTTGACACATACTAGCTGTATGAGCTTGGGCAAGTCACTTAACCCCTATTGCCTAGCATGCAGGGCCATCTCAAGTCATCCTGGTTCATATCTGGTCACTGAACCCAGATGGCTCTGTAGGAGAAAATGAGTCTGGTGACTTAGCACAGCACCCCTCACTCAAGCCCAATCCATGTGCTTGTCATGGTATCATTCTTCCTGATATAATGATCTTCTTCAATAGTGAAGGACAAACACCACATTTCTTTATTAGAATCTACTCCTCAAGATTCTTTTCAGTTTTGCTTCCATATTACTAGCACCTAATACAGTGCCTGTAGAAAGACTTAAAAAATACTTGTAGGATTGAATTAAATGAGGTGTTCCTTTCTATCTAAAATGACTTCCAATCTTAACAGTTCAAGAAGAAAAGAAAGGTCACCCATTCCACAAGAAATCTAGAGATAAGTTGCAAAATAACATTAGGCTTAGTTCATGACCCACCTGGACTGGTCCTGGATCTCACTGTTTCCAGGAAACTGTTTAGCAGCAAATTTATTCTTCCTAAAAGGAAAGTTGAAGATCAAAATAGCAGATTAGTACCTTTGCAATTGTTAGAATGATGCTGGGGGAAGAATAGACTACATAAGAAGAGATGACGCAGAAGGAATGTGTCCACAAAATGAGTTTGCTCTACTTTTCTGATATAGCTACATTGTTGGAGGTTTGGAGAGGAATCTTTTCCTGCAACATAGGACATGGGGAGGAAGGTCTGGATATTTGGAAATCGATGGTGAAGGTATATTTTGTATATGGTCAACAAAGTGTGTGTGTGTGTGTGTGTGTGTATGTATATATTTGTGTGTGTGTGTATAAAACCATGCTTGGACAAAATGAAGAACTCAGTGGAATAATTTACTCTATATGAGTTCTTAGGTCATTAAACTGGGGGGAAAAAAGGGGGGTAATTTTCTTTGAAACAAAGGATGGAAAATATAGACCTGACGTATATATACATATATATATATATATATATATATATATATGTATATGTATATGTATGTATATATTGATTTCCCCTGTTAGGCCAAGGGCCTTTGATAGAAGAGACTGGATCCACAATTCAATAGTCTTTCTTTCTCATAGGTGTTAGTGGATTTTTATTTCATAGGTTCTAAGGTTCTTATAGGCAATAAAATGACAGGTCTGAACCAAAAAAAAAATGAGAGTAATAAAACTTTAGGCCTCAGACAGAACCTTTTGAAGTTTGACATTTAAGGTACAGTTGGCAAAACAAAATCAAAGAGAGAATGAATGAATGAAAGAATGAATGAAAAAGCATTTATTGAAGGCTATGATGCCTAATATGTAAATATATAAATAGTCCTTGCTCTCAAGAAGCTCATATACTAATGTAGTATATTATAATTTCCTGATTATCAAAAGGGCAAAAGAGGGCTTATAAAAGAAAACTGAAAATGACATAACAGAATGACAAACAGGCTCACTAACCTGTTTATTTTTTTATTTATGGAAATGGTGCTAAGTGTTTTATCCACTACACCATCTAGCCACCCACAACTTGTTCAGTCATTCCCCAGTTAATAGCCATTTTCTCATTTGTCATTTTTTTTTAGTTTTTGCAAGGCAATGGGATTAAGTGACTTGCCCAAGGTCACACAATCAGATAATTATTGTGTCTGAGACTGGACAGTTAAGTAATTATTAAGTATCTGAGACTACCTTTGAACTCAGGTCCTCCTGACTCCAGGGCTGATGCTCTCTATCCACTGCTCCATCTAGCTGCCTTCATCAGCCTTTTTTTGACATCAAAATAACTCTCATTAAAAAATTTTGTATTGGATAAAGTTAAACCATCAACAGACATATGGGTTACATTCTTTTAGAAACACTTGGTTTTAACATATCAAGGGAATAGTAAACTTGGCAATATGAGCTTGGGGTTTTCCTAGACTAATGTGCTCAAAAAATAGTTCTGGGGCAGTCCACTGAACTGTGTTCCTGTGATTGTCTGTGATGGGCCCTTATTTCATGAGGATGACCCAGGAGAGGACTAAGAGGAATGGGAAAATGAATAAATACTTATGTGGCGTACTAGGGCCCTCTCTTCCAAAAACAAATCTGAATGGCCCTGACAGAAAACTTAGATTTCTGGTGATACAAACTGTTTGTCTGACCAATCACTATATACTTTTTCAGGCTAGTCTGCTAGTTTTATGAGTCTAATACATTCCAACATTTATCTGTCAAAAGATTCTTCTGTTGTGAAGGACAAATTAAATGGAATAGCTGATTGTTGCTATTTTTAGTAAGAGACAATGTCTATAGTGAAGAATTCTGAGTATAAAGTCAGAAAGACCTGAGTTCCCACCCTGATTTTGATGTATACTAAATGTATGATCCTGGGAGATTCTGGGAGAAAATTGATCTGCAATAGATTTTAACTCAATCCTGAAAAAAGAATTTCCCCCTACAATATACCCCATAAATGACCAACAGTCTATGATTAAAAGACTTATAGTCAGGGCTGATGTAACATTTCGTTTTTTTATATATTTTTTCAAGGCAAATGGGGTTAAGTGGCTTGCCCAAGGCCACACAGCTAGGTAATTTTTAAGTGTCTGAGACTGGATTTGAACCTGGGTACTCCTGACTCCAAGGCCGGTGTTTTATCCACTATGCCACCTAGCCACCCCAATGTAACATTTCGTAAAGCAGTATATTCAATTTTTAGATAGGTTTGTTAGCAAAGTTTTTTATTATTTTTATTATTTTTGGTTTTTGCAAGGCAATGGAGTTACATAAAGCTATGTAATTATTTAGTGTCTGGGATCATATTTGAACTCAGGTCCTCCTGACTCCAGGGCCAATGCTCTATCTACTGCCACCTCAAATTTGTTTGTCTTTTTTTTTGCAACTTCCATGGATTATTCCTTGTTTGTTTGATTTTTTTAAATTTATTTAAGACAATGAGGTTAAGTGACTTGACCAAGGTCACAAAGCTAGGGATTATTCCTTGTTCTGCCTTCCAGTGGTCAAGCAGAACAAATCTAATCCTTCTTTTGAAGAACTACCTTTTAAATTTGAAAGCAATGATTATATCCCCTTCCTTCCTTGGCACAATGTTCACAAGTTTCTAGAAAGTAAAGAAAGTTGTCCATATTCATCCTCCATAGTAGGTGGCATAACTGAGATATGAACTCAGGTCATCTGATTCTCAAAATTGTTATTTCTGTTGTGTTGGCTCAACTGTCTCCCTAACTTAACATTTTCAATCCATTTGGGATGAACCTGAAATGAACTTGGAGTCCTTAATTTCCTGTTTGTATTCCTCTGATGCTCTTCAGCATCCTGTTCACCATTTCTTATAGCAAAATATTATTATATCACAATCATATACCACAATTTGTTCAGTCATTCCCCAGTTAATAGCCATTTTCTCATTTGTCATTTTTCTTTTTAGTTTTTGCAAGGCAATGGGATTAAGTGACTTTCCCAAGGTCACACAGCCAGATAATTATTGTGTCTGAGACTGGACTTGAAATCAGATCCTCCTGACTCCAGGGCCACTGTACTACCTAGCTGCCCCTCATTTGGCACTTTTTTACTACTACAAAAAGAACTGTTAAAAATATTTGTGTACATATAGGTCCTTCAGGATATAGACCTTATAGTGGCTTTGTTCCACATCATCTCTAAAATTTATCATTTTTCTTTACTGTCATATTAGCTAATCTGACAGGTGTGAGGTGGTACCTCAGAGTTATTTAATTTACACTTCTCTAATCAATAGTGATTTAGAGCATTTTTTCCATATGACTTTTGCTAGCTTTGATTTATTTTTCTGAAAACTGCTTCATCATATACTTTGATTATACTTTGGTCAATTATCATTTGAGGAATGACTCATATTCTTTTTTTAATATTTTTATTTTTATTTATTTTATTTTTGTACAAATGATTTTTTATACATTATTAAAATATTCTTATTTAAGAGTAAACATAATACCCCCTCCCACCAAAAAATATAGACCCTCATGAGCAATAAAGTAAAGGAAAGAGGAAAAAATTAAAATTAAAATTAAAAAAATAAGAATAATAGGGGAAGCTAAGTGGCACAGTGGATGGAGCACTGGCCCTGGAGTCAGGAGCACCCAAGCCCAAATCTGGGCCCAGACACACAACAATTACGCAGCTGGGGGACCCTGAGCAAGCTACCCCAACCCCATTGCCCTGCAAAAAACAAAAAAATAAATAAATAAAATGATAATGATAATAATGATAATAATGGTAGTAGTAGGGGTGTCCAGGTGGTGCAGTGGACAGAGCACCAGACCCAGAGTCAGGAGCACCTAGGTCCAAATTTGGCCTCAGATACCCAGCAATCATGCAGCTGTGCGACCTTGGGCAAGTCACCCAACCCCATCCGCCCTGCAACACCCCCCTTATAATAATAATAATAATAATAATAATAATAATAATAATAATAATAATATGCTTCAGTTTGTGTTCCAACACCACCAGCTCTGTCACAGGTTCATCATATTCTTCAGGATAAGTCCATCACAAAAACTACTTCCATAATTTTCTACTGTTGCCATTGCTGATCGCAACTCCCTCTTTTTGTACTTCCCCACTACCATACACTATATTTTCTCTCTCCTTTTACTCTGTCCCTCTTCTTTTTATTTTAGGTTTTTGCAAGGCAAATGGGGCTAAGTGGCTTGCCCAAGGCTACACAGCTAGGTAATTATTGAATGTCTGAGGCTGGGTTTGAACCCAGGTACTCCTGACTCCAGGGCCGGTGCTCTATCCACTGCGCCACCTAGTGGCCCCCTCTGTCCCTCTCCTTAAATGTGCTGTAGGGTAGCTGAGTGGCACAGCAGACTGATCACCGGCCCTGGGGTCAAGAGGTCCTGAGCCCACATACCACCCCTAAGGCCCAGCAACCACCTGGCCCTATGGTCCTGGACAGGCCATCCAATCCTGGCCCCTTGCAAGAAGTAAAAAAGAAAATGTGTTATATCTGACCACTCACCCTCATGGTCCACCCTCTCCTCCATCACTCACATCCCCCTGTCCCCCTTCTTTCCTTCTTACTCTAGATGTCTATACCCCATTGAGTATATGTGCTGTTTCCTCTCTGAGCCACCTCTGATGAGAGCGAAAGTTCCCTCATTCCCCTTCCCCTTCCCCCCTTCCATATCATTGCAATAGTTCATTGTAATAAAAAAATCTTATTATATGAAATATCTTAGCCTATTCCACCTCTCCTTTCTCTTACTCCCATTACATTTCCCTTTTAGCCATTGGCTCCATTTTTACAATATATTATATCTTCAAATTCAGCTATCTTCTGTGCTTCATCTATAAAAAGCTATTTCTACCTGCTCTATTAAATGAGAAGTTTTTAGGAGTATTATCAGTATCATTTTTCTGTGCTGGAATACATGTAGTTCATCATCATTAAGTCCCTTAAATTTTACTCTTCTCCTCCACTCTCTATGCTTCACCTGAGTCCTGTATTTGAAGATCAAATTTTCTGTTCAGCTCTGGCCATTTTAACAAGAACATTTGAAATTCCTCTGGTTCATTGAAAGTCCATCTTTTTCTCTGGAAGAGGATGTTCTGTTTTGCTGGGTAGTTGATTTTCGGTTGCATTCTGAGTTCTTTTGTCTTCCAGAATATTATATTCCAAGCCCTATGAACCTTTAATGCAGTTCTGCAAAGTCCTGTGTGATACTGACTGCAGCTCCACGATATTTGATATTTGAATTTTATTCTTCTGGCTGCTTGTAATATTTTCTCTTTGACTAGGGAGTTCTGGAACTTAGCTATAATATTCCTGGGGGGTTGTTTTTTTTTTGGATCTCTTTCCAAGGGAGATTGGTGGATTCTCTCAATTTCTATTTTGCCCTCTGCTTCTAGGTTATCTGGGCAATTTTCCTGTAGGAATTCTTTAAAAATAATGTCAAGCTCTTTTCCTGATCATGACTTTCAGGTATCTCAATAATTTCTAAATTATCTTTTCTAAATCTGTTTTCCAGATCAGTTTTAATTTTTTTAGGTTTTTGCAAGGCAAATGGGGTTAAGTGACTTGCCCAAGGCCACAGAGCTAGGTAATTATTAAGTGTCCAAGACCATATTGGACCCAGATACTCCTGACTCCAGGGCCAGTGTTTTATCCATTGCACCACCTAACCACCCCATCAGTTGTTTTTCCAATGAAATGTTTCACATTTTCTTCTAATTTTTCATTTGTTTGGTTTAGAAGTATTGTGTCCTGACTTCTTGTAAAGTCAGCAGCTTCCTTCAGCTCCATTCTAAATCTGAATGATTTGTTTTCTTCAGAGAGCTTTCTTATCTCCTTTTCCATCTGGCCAATTCTGCTTTTTTTATTTTTATTTTTTATTTTTTTAATTTTTGCAAAGCAATGGGGTTAAGTGGCTTGCCCAAAGCCACACAGCTAGGTAATTATTAAGTGTCTGAGGCCGGATTTGAACTCAGGTACTCCAGACTCCAGGGCCGGTGCTCTATCCACTGTGCCACCTAGCTGCCCCAATTCTGCTTTTTTAAAACATCCTTCTCCTCAGTAACTTTTTGAACTGTTTTATTCATTTGACCTATGCTGGTTTTTAACATGTTATATTTTTCAGCATTTTGACTAAGCTGCTGACTTCTTTTTAATGTTTTTCCTGCATCTCTCTCATTTCTTTTCCCATTTTTTCTTCTATCACCCTCATTTGATTTTCAAAAATTTTTTTGAGCTCTGTCATAGACTGAACCCAATTTCCATTTTTCTTGCAGTCTTTAGATGCAGGAGCTTGCACTTCCTCATCTTCAGACTGAGTATTTTGATCCTTCTTGGGATCATAGACAATGTATTTCTCAATGGTGTTCCTCTTTTTTCTCTGCTTACTCATTTCCCCAGCCTGTGCCTGGTCTTGGGGTGCTTCCTGAGCTTCTGAGTATTATTGGGACACCCATCCCCACAAGCATCTCAGTGTGTGAAGCTCTGTCTTCCCTCCTGGTCTGTGAATGACCACAAGTGTACCCCTCTGCCACAGGGCTGAGGTAGGGGGGTCCTGCTGTTCTATGGGGGAGTCTAGGCTGTGATCAGGATGTGAATGTGGTCAAAGCCACAGAGTCCTGTTCCAGGGACAGAGTACAGACCTTGGAAGTCTCTCTCCACTCCCCTACCTAGGTTGAGCATTCAAGGTTGAGTTGCCTGGGGGCTCTTGCTTACTGGCTCTGCCTACTTCTGGTTCCTGGATCTGGGCTGCCACTTCCATGCTGCTTGCTGAGTGCCCTGAGGACTGGGCTTCATGCACTAGCTCTAGCAGAGGGCGCCCCCCCCCCCCGCCCTGATCTTCCAAGTTGTGTCTGGTGCTCCCCCTGGGTTTAGGTCAGGAAACTGACCCTGCTGCCATGAGCAGTGGCTCCCAGGTGCCCTGGAGCTGCCTCCTGGCGGCTGAAGTTCCTTCACTCTGGCAGACCACCCCTCAAACCCCATGGAGCGGAGCCTCTCCCCTGTTTTCCAGGTTACCTTGGACTGGAGAACTGCCTCACTGGATCCCTCTGTGGGTTCTGTCTCCTGAAAATTTAGTTAGAGTCCTTAGCTTATAAGTTTTGAGAGAGAGCACCTAATAGAGGATCTTCTCCTGTTGCCATCTTGGCTCTGCCCACTGCACCCCCACTCATATTCTTATAAAAATTTTTTAAGGTTTTTGCAAGGCAAATGGGGTTAAGTGGCTTGCCCAAGGCCACACAGCTAGGTAATTATTAAGTGTCTGAGACCAGATTTGAACTCAGGTGCTCCTGACTCCAGGGCTGGTGATCTATCTACTGCACCACCTAGTTGCCCCCAATACTCTTATAAATTTGACTCATTTCTCTCTATATATATTTAAGAAATAAGGCCTTTGTCAGAAAAACTAGAATTGTATTTTTTTTAAACCTGAATATAAAACTTTATAGCTATACTTAACTAAATTTCAGCCTTTTTTAGTCTGGTCCTGGGTTTTAGCCTATCCTGGCTTTGTACTTTCTGCCTTGATAACTATGCCATGTATAACCTAATCCAAGTAAAATTGCAAATTACACAAGATAAAGCATAGGTCTTTACAAATCTTAAAGATTATTTAAAGTTACCTACTTTATTTATTTATTTTTTAGGGGTTTTTTTGTATGGCAAATGGGGTTAAGTGGCTTACCCAAGGTCACACAGCTAGGTAATTATAAAGTGTCTGAGGCCGGATTGGATTTGAACTCAGGTACTCCTGACTCCAGGGCCAGTGCTCTATTCACTGCACCACCTAGCCGCCCCTGCCACCTAGCCACCTCTAGTTACCTACTTTAAAAACTATCTTTTGGTGCATCTCGGTGGTTCAGTGGATACAGCACGGACCCTGTAGTCAGGAGGACCTGAGTTCAAATTTCATCTCAAACACTTATTAATTGCTTAGCTGTGTGACCTTGGGCAAGTCACTACCCCATTGCCTTAAATAAATAAATTTTTTTAAAATTATCTTTTATGTGCTTTAGGGTTTACAAAGCTCTTTCACATAAGTTATAACAACTGTGAGGTAGGGAGGAGAAGCATTATTATTATCATCTTTTAGATGAGGAAATTTAGGTTTAGAGAAGTGATTTGCCCATAGTTATACAACTGGAAAATGATGCAGTTGGGACTTGATTTTCAAGTTATACCTTAAAATTACCTCTTTGGTTCCTGTACTATGTAGCTGTATGACCTTGGGAGGGTCACCTCTCTCTTCTTTGAGTCTTCAGGTGTTTTTATCTGTAAAATGAAGAAGTGAAAAAAAAAGATGTCTAAAGTTCCTTTTCAGCTTTAATATTTTATGATTCCAAGACTTGTTCTTTTTTTTCCAAGATTTATGGCATGTATCCTCAGCTCCAGATTTATGGTGTATGTTGTAACCTTTGAGTTGAAGATGACATGTTGAATTTTGAAGGAAAAAAAAAAGAAAAATAATTACTATTGGTAAATTCTTGCTTTTAGCATGTTTTACATGGAGTCAATATATATGCTGGGGTTCTTTGTCAATCAAAATGCTTTATTTAGAGTTTATTACTGTTATTTCCTTTCTAATCATTTTCCTGAGTTTAATAAATAAAGAATGTGTGGTTTCACCAATGTTAGAAATTATTGGTATGAAAGCTCTCTCCATGCTCCATTTATGACCTATAAGTCCTAGGGAAATGACTGAGGTACATGGAAGGGTTAATATGAATTGCCCACATCACATAGGTAGCTAGTATCAGAGGCAGTATGATTTGAACATAAGCATTCCTAATTTCAAGCCTATGGTGTATGAAGTGATATGTATTATATGTATATTCTTATGTGTATGCATATTCATGTATGTATGTGTATATAGGACATGAACCAATAAGTATTCTCAAAATATTCAACTATACCCTTGACATCATAAAGTTATTCCATCCATTGATTCAGATTATAACTCATTCTTCTCATTCTGTAGTTCTTGTCTGTTACTTCTTAGAAATTTGTTATCTAGGGACTATCCAATGTGAGGGTCTTTCTTTATTTCCCCTGGCATTATGAGAATGACATTGAAAAACACTGACCATACATTACTTATCTAGGGCATTTGCCATGTGACCAATCTATATTATTTTTCTATCATATGTTTCTTTGATGATGCTTTTTCCTCTGGTATATAATACATGAAATTAAAATCAGTGCAAATATGAACATGACTTTTTTCTCCCTAGAAATGATAACTCATTTTTTTCACTTAAACAATGTCTTCTTGATCAATTACCTATATTAAAAATTTGCAAATTAAGTCATAGTTTAAATGCACAAAAAAAGACTTGCTCTTTAGAGAAACAGCTTGGATCCTGTCATAGTGGGAAGGGAATGTTTATTATTTGATATCAATAGCTGAACATTTTAAGCAATGGTAGAAGGAATTCTGTATATATACTCTTGAGTTCTTTTGGCCTGGGGCGGACACACAAGGTAGTTGAGGCAAATGAACTTCCTTGCCACATTTGACCTTAGGTTTCACCTTCAATTTGTCTTTGTATCTCTAGCACCTAGTATAATATCTAACAGTAATAAATACATGTTGATTGATTCAATAACCATGCAGGGAAATCTATACATCTGATGGCCCTATGTGACCCAAGTAAGCCTAGGAGATCAAAAGGCAGATGAAACTGTGTGGGAATATAAACATACTGACAATGTGACTGGACTGCTCTTGTTTCATCCATATTTTAGGTTTTCTTAAAGTGTGGCAAGTTATTGGTCAAGGCAATATTAACAACTGGTATTTGTATAACCCTTTAAGCTTTACAAAGTACTTTTACAAATCATTTGACCTTCACTTCAGCCTCAGGAGATAGATGCTATTATTCTCTTCATTTTACAGATGAGGAAACTGAGGTTAAATGATTTGCCCAGGGTCACATAGCTAGGAAGCATTTGTATTCAGGTTTGAACTCAGGTCTTCCTGACTCCAGGTTTGGTTCTCTTATCCATTATACCATCTAGCTGCCTGACCTTAAAGATCATGTAATTCAATCCCCACATGTTATAGCTGAGAAAGTAGAGATCAAAATGGGCAAGGGGAGTCTCCCAGGTTCATAGAGATGGTAAGAAGCCGAGCCAGGATTGAAACCCTCTGACTCCCTACTTGAGGCTGTTTCCAGCTCATTGTTAGTCTCATTCTTCAGCTCTGTGGAGTCTTGACTAGTCTCTATAGCCCCTCACCTCTAAACTGATCCCCACCTCCAATATTCCATCAGTGAAAAATACCCTTCATTCTCAGAAGGGTTTTTGATCACTACAAACCAGGGCCAATTCAGAGCTGTGACTGAGAGGTGAAAGGCTCTCTACTCCATTACCTATTCCCATTACCTATCTCCTGAGCCATCTTGACCCTCTGTTCTAAGGGGTATTTTATGACCCAGACATCTCTAATTTTATGTCCCTGGTGAAATTTATGACAGAATAAAGAGAATTGGAAAATGAAGCCGACCAAGATGGAACCCTAAATCTCCCTTCCATCATTCAGACCTCTATTAGCCCCAGTTCCATTTAATACCTCTTTTAAAAAGAAAAATAGATTTAAAGAAAAAGCAAATGTGACAGGAAAACCCTCATGGCAGCTTGGGCCGGTGAGGGAATTGAGTGTTTTTCATCCACTCTCAGAGCCGCAGCCCCCTCTAGTGTTGCAAACTGGAATTTCTCTCAAACAATGCCTCTACCTCAAAAGACAACTTGTGATCTCTTTTGCGTTTGTATTAGTAGAGAATGAATTTTACCTTTTCTTTAAAATCAAATATATTGGGGGTGGATTGTGTTCCCTCTTATGTAGCTTAAATGAGAAGAGATTCTTGCAACAAGAAATAGTCCTGAATGGTAATATCTTCAATTCCCTTTTACTACCAGACTTCAGTGCTTTCTCCAAATTAACTCTTATCTTGTTTTGGAATAGATAGCATAGATTCCATGTTCCTCTTGGTTCTAAAGGGTCCAGAGTTAATGAGTATTGCATGTAAAAAGGGCACCTTTACTTTGCTCCCTAAAAATGACATTTTAGTGATCAAAGGTCCTATCAGTAAAAAAAACAACACTGGATTCAGTTTTAGATTTTTAAACCTAGGTTTAAATCCTATCCCTGATACTCCCTGTAAGATGACCTTGGGTAAATCATTTAACCTCCTAAACATGTTTTCTCACCTATAAAAATGAGAGACTAGGGCTAAGTGTTATTTAAGGTCCCTTCTAGTCTTAAATCCTATAGTAGGCTAGATTCAACTGTCACTAACTAGCAGAGTGACCTTGAGCATATTGCTTCAGCAATCTGGGTCTCCTGTCCTCTTCTAGATGATCTTTAAGATCTTTTCGATTTCCAAATCCTTTGATGCCTTTACATGGTAAGAAATCTCCATTTAAAATTGATTCTGTCACTAATGGACTAGGTAATTTTGAGCAAATCATTTAACTTCTTTCTTTAGCAATAATTCATAGTGTTTAGCCATTCTTTTCTATTAGAGTTATTATTCTTCCTGTGATCATATTTACTCTTGTATTTCCCTCCCCTTATAATAAACTCCCCCCTTTGAATGATATAGAGGAACTGTAATTCTTTTCTTTCCACTTTTCTTTCCTGGAAGGTTGTCAGCAGGAGTAGCCCTGGATTTAAAAAAAGGTTTAGCAAGAGCAAGTTTATATGCCACTGGAAGAGGTATCAATGCTGGTTAATTAAACTTTGCTGAAAATTCAACAATTCAATTCAACTCAATTCAATCCATATATCAACTCAGGTCAGTTCCATCCAATCTTTATATCCAGTCTTAATCTCCAATTTGGTATTAACTAATTTATTGCTAATTGGACAACTCTAACTGTTATGCTCAGCAGACCCCTCAAACTCAACATCCTGCCTCCCCTGCTAAAGTCATTCCCCTTCCCCAGCCTACTATACTTCAAAACTACCTTATTTCAGTTTGTTACCACCATCCTTTCAGTTGCCCAAATTCAAAATCTAGGATCATAAAAAAGGGAAAAGGACTCTCATATACAAAAATATTTATAGTTGCTCTTTTTTTGTGGTGACAAAGAATTGGAAACTGAGGGGGATGCCTATCAAGTGGGGAATGGCTCAGTAAATTGTGGTATATGAATGTAATGGAGTACTATTGTTCTACAAGAAATGATGAACAGATGGAGTTCAGAAAAACCTGGAAACATTTACATGAACTGATACTGAATGAAGTGAGCAGAACTAGGAGAACACTATACACGGTGACAGCAATGTTGTACAATGATCAACTTAGTTCTCAACAATACAACGATCTAAGACAATTCCAAAAGATTCATGATAGAAAAGTTACCCACAGTCAAAGAAAGAATTGATGGAGTCTGAATGCAAATCAAATCATGCTGTTTTCACATTCTTTGTTTATTTTGTGTGTTCCCTCCCCCCACTGTTCTTCTTTCACAATATGACTAATATGAAAATATGTTTAACTTGTTTGCACATATATAAAACCTATATCAGATTGCTTGCTGACTTGTGGAAGAGGGAGGGAGGTAGAAAAATTTGGAACTCAAAATCTTATGAAAAATGAATGTTAAAAACTAACATTACATGTATTAGAAAAATAAAATACTGCTTAAATAAAAATATATTTGCTATGAAATTAGTGACTATGACGGGACCTAGTTATAGTGGTGGGAAATTAGAAAGAAGAATGTGAAAGTATGTGGGTGGAAAAGTTGCATATGGGTGGCCCTCAGGAGTGGGATTTGATAAGGAATTCCTTTTCTTACATGAACTTATATAATAAACTTTTTCCTTCATGGAAAACAAACAAATAACCAAAACCAAATTCACAGTGTTGAATTGTTCTTTGACTCATCCTCTCACTCACTCACCAAATACAGTTATCAAGTCTTCATCTATTGCCTTATCTTCATTCACATAACTACCACCATAATTCAGGCCTTCATCAACTCTTGCTTCCTAATAAGTGTTCCTACTTCTATTATGTAACCTTTCCCAGTCATCTGATACAGTTTTCAAAATGATATTCCTAAAACAGAGATCTGATCATTTCACTCCCCAACTCAAAAATCTTCAGTGGTTTACTTTTGCTTCAAGTATATAATACAAAATCCTCAGCCTGGCATATAAAGCATTCAGGTCTGGTTCCCACTTACTTTTCCAGTGTAATATTATATTCTTCTTCATGTATTCTCCATTATTGTTCAACGGACCTTTAGACAGAATTATGTTGATCTATGTGTAACAATAGGATTCTTCAGGGGAGAAAATGTGTGTATCTAGATTTTAAGTTTAATGTGGATTATCAACGTTTCTTAAGTCTAAACAATCAACAAAATAATAAATTAAGCTCTGATTTGTAGTAATTGCTTATTTCTCAGATGTAAATTACTACTACGAAAATTTAATAATAGGCATTTCCAAGCCAGTTAGACCTGATTCCAGCATTCCCCTGCCTGTTCTTCATATTCCATTTCTATGCCTTTATTCAACCTTTTATCCTTTTTCTAATTTTCAATGTGATTTTACCTAATTTTATTGCTCTAATTTTGTGACTCAAACTCAACATCCTTTCCCCTGCCAAAATCATCCCCCTTCTGCCTTACCATGTCTAGAATATGCTTCTTCCTCACTTCTGTCTTATAGAATCCCTAACTTCCCTTAAAGTTCAGTTTAAATGACACCTCCAACAGGAAACTTTCCTGGTTCCCACCAGCTGTTAGTGCTCCCTTCCTTTTGAAATTATTCTGCTGTGTAAACATTGTATCCTTTAGTAGAACATAAGCTCCTCGAAGGTACAATTAACTTGCAATAGTAGCATTTAATAAATGCTTATTGAAAATTTCCCAAACTGAATTTTATTGTAAGATATAAACAGAGACTGCTTGAAAAAAAATTGATCATAGGAAATTTTTTTCTGCTAAAACATTCAGTATGATATATGTTATACAGAAGTACTTATGAGATGTAGAAATTTTGTGTTATGTAAATAGGCTTAATTTTTCTCTATTTTGTTCCAATATACTCCCTAACCCCCTTTATCTCAGGGTTATTCTATAACTTCTATTCTCTTCGAAGCAATATATGTGGGTTGAACGGGTTTTCATTTCTAGCCCTAAAGTGTTCTGTGACCAAATTAGTTGGGTTTTTTTTTTAGGTTTTTGCAAGGCAAACAGGGTTAAGTGGCTTGCCCAAGGCCACACAGCTAGGTAATTATTAAGTGTCTGAGACTGGATTTGAACCCAGGTACTCCTGACTCCAGGGCAGGTGCTTTATCCACTGAGCCACCTAGCCGCCCCCCCCCCCCGAAATTAGTTTTAAAAAATTTTTTTTCTGGGCTCCATCCAGCAGGGTCATTGTTCAGTACTGCTGGAATGATCATCCTGCATTATTCTTCCCCTCATCCCTCTAACCTCATTTTAGCTATTAAAAAATATGTGCAGGGGAAAAAAGGAAATTCTTTGCGTAAATATGGTCAAAGTGATGAGACTTTTGTTTGTTTTTCCTCCAGATACTAGTAGGAATAGGTGGGATAGGTGGTTCTTAATGGCCTTTCCCACCAGAGTAGTCCTGGGATCAAAAAAAAAAATCCAAGAACCACTGCTATGTAGAGACATAGGTCATATCCACACATAGAATATGGAATGGGAGGCTGCTGAAGCATTTGGCTCCCTACCAACAATCCTGTCTTCTCACAGAGTAGTGCAGAAAAATGTCTTGAAACTTGTAGAAACAATAACTTCTTTCTCTTCTTTTTTCTTTCTTTCTCCCATCCAGATGAATAGTTATTTCAATATCTGAGTAGAATACGAGTTTCTTTTTTTGTTAATCTAGGGAAATATCCAAGTAATACTAATACAGTTCCCTCAGTCTCACATTCAGCACAAGTCTGTACCCTTTAAAGCTGGGTTATCATAAGGCCAAATCCAATACAGAGAGGAATATATTATCTTTTCTCTACCTTTTAAAAGTACCAGCCAATTTGTAAGGACACCAAACAATACTGCAGGATAAGTTCCATGTTAGTCAATGGCACACCAGTCACTTAACAAGTAAGTGGTTAGTTATTATGTGTCAGACAATATGCTAAATACTAGAGAGAGGAGAGAGAGAGAGAGAGAGAGAGAGAGAGAGAGAGAGAGAGAGAGAGAGAGAAACAGAGAGAGAGACAGAGAGAGAGAAAGAGAGAGAGAGAGAGAGAAAGAGAGAGACAGAGAGACAGAGAGAGTTGCAAAAACAGTGTCCATTGACTAAAGGTATTTTCATTCTAATAAGACAAGGGCAATTTAAGAATAACTATGTATACAGTACAAATGGAAAGTCATCTTAGCAAGAAGGAGTTAGGAGTTTAGGGGATTGGTAGAGGCTTTCAGTGGCAGGGATTTGTGCTGAGTGTTGAAGGAAGCCAGGAAAGTCAAGAGACAGAAATGAGAGAGACAATTCCAGGTTGAGGGATTAGTCCATGAAAAAGCCTGGAGTCAAGAGATGGAATGTCTTCTTCAATGACCAGCAAGGAGTCCAGTATAGTTCAGTCATAGTGCATGGAGGGGAATGAAGTGTAAAAACAACAATAACAAAATAATAATATAATAGCATAATAATAGTGTTTCAGATTTTATAAAGAGATATATATATATATATATATATATATATATATACATGTATATGGATAAGGAAATATATAATTTCATCCTCACATTCCATTTCCCCATCTTTCCAGATGAGGAAAGTGAGAATGAATGATGTTAAGAAACTTACCCAGGGTCACACAAATTCTGAGGCATAATTTGAAAGCAGTTCTTTCTGACTCCAGTTCTAACACTTTTATGTCACTTAACTGCAGCAACCCAAAAAGTAGAAAGGAACCAAGATTTGAAGAACTTTAAATATCACAGAGAGGATTTTATATTTGATCCTAAAAGTAACAGTTAACCAATGTAACTTATTAAAGGTTGAACATAGTCAGATTTGCACAGTTAGGGAGCACAGTAGATGCAAGGACTGGAATCAGGACAACTGTGTTCAAATGTAGTCTCAGATGCTTCCTAGCTATGTGAACTTGGATAATTCACTTAGCCCCCATTTGGCAGTTTCCCCATCTACAAAATGAGCTGGAGAAGGAAATGACAAATCACTCCAGTATCTTTACCAAGAAAATTTCAAAATGGGATACCCATCAGTTGAGGAATGGTTAAACAAATTGTGGTATGTGATTGTGAAGGGATGTTATTCAGCTCTAAGAAATGATGAGCAGGATGCTCTTAATAAAACCTGGAAGGATTTAACATGAGCAGATGCAATGTGAATTATATTGAATATAAAGTAATATCAACACTGTAGGATGATCTGCTGTGAATGACTTAGCTTTTCTCAAGTGTTGTGATCCAAGATAACTCTGAAGGATGTATAAATGTTACCCATCCCCAGAGAAAGAGCTGATGATGTGTAATTACAGATTGAAGCATATTTTAATTTATTTTTATTTTATATCTTTCTCATATATTTAGTTATTGAGGACTCTTTTTGGGGGGAGGTCTATGTTTTCTTTCGCATGATAATTAGGGAAATGTTTGCATGACTATATATTTTTAATCTATATCAAATTGCTCACTTTCTCAGTGGGGGTAGGGGTAGGAAGAAGGGAGAGAATGTGGTACTCAACATTTTAAAAATGAATGTTAAAATTTATTTTTACATGTAAATAAGGAAAAAGAAAATACTAAATAAATAAACAGCTAAATAGATAAATAAAATGTTAAAAAAAAAGATAACACCAAATGGGGTCCCAAAGAGACAAGATTAATCACCAGCAATAACTAGAAATCCTAAAAGTATATTTGTCAAGGGCAGCTAGGTAACACAGTGGTAGAGTACCGGCCCTGGAGTCTGGAGGACCTGAGTTCAAACATAACCTCAGATACTTAATTAATAATTAACTAACTATGTGACCTTGGACAAATCACTTAACCCTATTGCTGTGCAAAAGCCAAAAAAAAAGAAAGAAAAGAAAGGAGAAAAGTATATGTTCCAGTTGTTGAAGTTTGCCATTCCAACCTTCATTCCCTTTGTTATAATGGCACTTCTCAAGAAAAAACAATATCCTGCCCTTGGTTTGTATTCTTAACTCACTGTGCAGGGACAATGGGCTAAGCCAAGGCTGCTCATAGTCTTAATGACTCTGAGGAAAAGGCATAAGAGATAGAAAATTTAACAGCAAGAGAGTAAATTTTACAATTTTTGATCTGTACAGAAGGAAGGAAAGAAGGATTCAAGAGGCCCCTAGATGCCAAAGAAGTATCCTAAGTGTTTTACAGATTTTATTTCTTTTGGTTCTCACAACAATCTTGAGGGTTAAGGTGCCATAATTATCTCTATTTTATAGATGAGGAAACAGACAGAGGGAGGTTAAATGATTTGTTCCTAGTCACACAGCTAGTGTCTGAGGCTACATTTGAACTCATCTTCCTGACTCCAGGGCTAGTGCCCTCTACACTATTCCATCTACTTGTCTCTAAAAAGAAAATTCACTCTTTCCAGTGTCAAGTATCTTTACTTTCTGGAGAGTTGGGGCAATTAGTTGGCACAATAAAGAGTTCTGGGCCTGGAGTCAGGAAGATTGATCTTCCTGAGTTTAAATTTGACCTCAGACGCATACTAGTGTGTGACCTAAGACAAATCATTTAACCCTGTTTGTCTCAGTTTCCTCATCTATAAAATGAATTAGAGAAGAAAATGGTAAATCATTCCAGTATCTTTGCCAAGAAAATTCCAGATGTGGTCATGGAAAGTTTAACATGACTTAAAAACAACTAGATAAAGAAAAGCAGTTGGGAAGACTCTTCTCCACCAGCACAATTTCAAGCTTCACTCTGGTGGCATATACAGCCCTCAACTCTTTGCCAAGATCTTGCTCTTTCTATTTTAAACCCTCTCTACCTTAAGCTATTGTTGCTTTCTCCATCCAAGGTGTTTGAAGTTTTTTTTTTTTCCCTTTTCCCTTGAATACCTATATTACTGATTCCCTGACTCACTTCAGTTCAGTGTGCTTTGTGACTACTGAAACAAGTCCCATACTCTCTCATTTCTCATATGCAGGATAGGTACCCCACAATGACTACAAAGACCAATCAAAACTTATGTCTTTGCACTTTAGACAGTTCTCACCTCTTGCCTTTTTTCTATTCTGCTCCAAAGCAATAGGATCCACAGGCTTAAATTGTTTTCTTTTTAATTTTAATCCTGAGCTACCATTCCCACCACTGTGGCTGATGCTGGTCTTTTTTTAGGAGTGCATTAGGCTTGTAAGCCCTGTCTCCCAGGGGAGTGTGCGACCTCATTCCCACACTTGTCCTATAGGATTGCTATATTGGCACTTCCTGGTGGGGTGTGTGTATGCTTCCCAAGCCTGTGTGTCCTTAGGGACACCGTGAGAACCAACATATTCTCTTCCTCTGTTTGTGGACTATTTCTTCCCAAAATCTCAACCTTCTTCAAGTTTTGAATTCCACTGTCCTTTGTTTATATTTTCTAACCTGGTGACAGCATAAACATCCTATTCTACATAGTATTTCATTTAGTAACATCTCCAATTCAATTTGATTCAATTCAATTTCATTCAACATTTATTAACACCTATTATGTGAAAGATATTTTACTAGGAATTGGGAATATGAAAACAAACTGGTTTCTACTTTCAAAGGGTTAAATTCTAATGAAGAATAAATTTCATTTAAGATAGTATATGTGAATAGATACAAAATATTTTTAAGAGGGAAAGAATCTCAATAATTGGGGAAAAGTACTAATAATTTCTTTAATAGGAAGATCCACGGTGTATAGAGTGCTATACTTGACTTAAGGAAAACTTGGATTCAGAAGCAGTCTATGATATTATTCTTGTGCCTCTACATATTTGAGTCTCCTCAGTTTGTTCATCCATGAAATAGGGGAGAACAAATCAATAGTACATTCCTCACAGGATTGTTCTGAGAATAAAATGAGACAAAATGATTAAAGTAGTATGTAAATGCCAGTTATTATTACTCATAAATTTAGCATGATGAGCTGTGTTATTGGAAACTAGGTGGCAAAGTGGATAGGGCACTGGACTTGGAATCAAGAAGACATCTTCATGAGTTCAAAGCATTCCTCATTTATCAGTTGGGTGACTCTGGGCAAGTCGTTTAACCCTATTTAACCTCAGTTTCCTTTTCTGTAAAAAGAACTGAAGAAGAAAACGGTAAATCATTCCAATATCTTTGCCAGGAAAATCCCCAAAGGGGGTCATGAAGAATCAGACATAACTGAAACAATTGAACATTTGTTTTGTCTTATCTCCCCTACAATTCATGAAGACAAAGACTGCCTTCCTGTTTCTTCTTCAGTGCCCAGAATGGTTATCTGCATATGATAAGAGCTTAATATATTAAATATGAATTTAATGAATTCTAGCATCTCCTTTTTGCCTGCTATAATGAGGCCTATGTCTAATTCCTTGGCTGTTCCATTCTGTTCTTTCCTTGTTGCACAAACCCGATTGGGTTTGTAAAACTGTAACTCATCCTCTGAATTGGTCTTGTTGATCTTCTATCACTTAAAGAGAAACAGTGCTTGTTATCATTGACAGTTTCATTCCTCTGATCACAACCACCTTTTCAAAGGCAAAGTTATAGGGCAGCTGGGGAGCACAGTGGATAGAACATGGACTGGAGTCAGTAGGACCTGAGTTCAAATTTGAACTCAGACCTTAATATTTACTTAGTGTGTGATCATGGGCAAGTCACTTTAACCCCATTGCCTTGAAAAAACAAAAAGCAAACAAATGCAGTGTTTGCAACTACCATCTACAGGCTCATGCAGTTGCCATCACCTATGAATAATAATAATAATAATAATAATAATAATAATAATAATAACTAATAATAGTAATGATCATAAATATGACTTTTTAAGGTGTGCAAAACACTTTATAAATTATATCTATATTATTTGAGCCTTACAATAAATTTGTAAGGTAGGTGCCACTGTTATCCTCATTATACAGACAATAAAACTGAGAGAGAGGTTGAGTCACAAGCTTATAAAAATCTAAAGTAGAATTCAAATTCAGAACATCCTGTCTCCATGTGTGGCACACAATCCATTACGCCATCTTTAATCTATTCCCCTTTGAATCTCTGTAATTTTCCTTTAATATAGATGCACTTGCCTTTAATTGTGGAGAGTTACATATTAGCTGAACTTAAGATTTATATAACAGTCCTGCCTTCATCTTGTGTATCCTTTGTTCCAACTGGCACATGTGTAGGTTCAGTTCCTCCCAATTGTCCTTGTGATAAAGTTTCCTAGTGAGCATAGAGGTCTTAGCCAATTCTACTTATCTATTGTATTTGATAAACTTCCCATTGAAAACTTCCAGTGTATCTTTTAGTATTGTGACACCAGTTCCATTCTAACACTATAGTCTTTTCTGAAGAATTCCTCCCAGGGAAGAAAAATTATAGGACAGTGAATAGACAAACTTAATGTGGGGCAAATGCAATTTCCTCTTGGGAAGAGAAGTAAAATCTCAAAGGCTAGACCAGATTATCAGGATTTCTTCAGGGTGCCAAATTCTAAGGAGCTGTAGTAAGTGGGAAGACTAGTTGTTAAAGAATGAAACATACATTCTCAGATATGGCTAATATGCTAATTTATTTTGGTATAGATATTTGTTACAAAAAGAAAAAAAAACAAGGGAGGGATGAGTCAGTGGCTAGATATGCAAAAAAAGAGTCTTTGTCACAAAAGAAAATAAGAAGATATGCAAAAGCATTTTGTTACTACCTTGTTAAATTTAATATGTATTTTTAAAAACTAAGCTCATAATTTCTTATGTAATTTTTCTTGTTCTTTATCAAAATATTTGTGTTGATTGCTAATTTCATAACAAAAAAAGAAAATTATTTAAAGTTAACTAAAAAAGGAAACTTTTCTGGAGAAGAGATTCTAATTGGCATACCATCAGTGGATCAGGAGTAAAAATATAGAGTATGTTGATAGGGACTGATCATTTTTCTGATTTAACTTTTAATTCCCACAATTGAGTCTTTGGGGGCCTTTACCTTAATTTCCTGTCCTTTCCTTGCATTGCCATGATGATGTGACCATGTTAGTAAGCCAACAACTCAGATGATTTTGCATATCCATAGCCATATAATCTATTGTGTCTCTAAAAATGGTGGTTTATCATAGATATCTAGTTTGAATAAATCAAAACTAGTTTGAGAATAAATAGTAAAGGCCATCAAAAAACAAACAAACATGAAAACCTGAGATTCTGGCCCAATACATGCAAGGAAGGGAAAAGTAAATATGTGCTAACTCAGAGAAGTTAAATGACTTGTTTAATTCCAAGTAACAGCCCCTGGCTCAGAAAAAATAAATGCTTTGTCCATAGTCAAGATGGTTGTTTGTCCATAGTCAACATCATTATTTGACTATGGGTAAAGAACCTAACTTTTCTGATCTTCTATTTTCAGTATGTTAAATGAGGGTAATAAAATACACATATAGTTGTTGAGAGGGAAGCATTTTATAACTTGTAAATTAGCAGATGGATCTGTAATCTCACTGATATAAATATTGCCTCAAAATGGTGCAGACGACAATCTATCTTTGCCTGGTTTTAGGTGACTTGTAGATATCCTCTTCCCATAACATTACCACTTGAGGTCTATGCAACATTTTGGATAGACCACCTGAAGTTCTCCCAATTTGCTAAATAGATCAATGGAATGCACAGGCTAGCCATCAGCTGAAAGGGAGTACTGCTTGCCCTTATCACATCTTCCTTTTTGATTATATATGTTGTTGCTTATCCTTTAGCCAACTTTTCTTTCTATATTCTTCTTTGATATTTGTTATGGCTTCCTCATGTTCACAAAATGCATCTCCATTGCCCTTGGGTTATCCTTAACCTCATTTCTCCAAAGCCAAAGTCGACTATGTTCCATGACTAATAGTTTCCCAATAGTGGGAGAGTATTGGTAATAACTAATCAATAATCATTGGCTAAGTACCAGGCACTTTTCTAGGTGCTGGAGATACAAATATAAAAATATGTTCAAGGATCTTTACCTGACACTAGGAAAGCAGCACAAATACATTACAATAAATATATACAAATATGTGATAATTTGGGGATGGTAGGGAGACAGAAAGGTCAGGAGAGGGCTTAAAAATGGTGTGGTTCATAAAGTGAACACTAAAGGAAGTTATGAATTCACAGTGGTAGAGGTGAGGAATGAGTATCTACTAGACCTGTGGAATGGCAAGGAGGCAAGAGATGGGATTATGGGTCTGAGAAACAGCAAATAGACTAGTCTGACTTGACCCATAGAGTACATAAAAGAGGATACTGGATAATACTGTACAAAGAACTTGCCTTACTAAATATTTTGAGATATGAAGTGTAAGTATTCCTAATTCAAGGGAAAGGGTTTTTCATTTATTTTTAATTTTCAACATGGGGAACCTGAACATGTTCATAATCAGAGGAAAGAAGGAGAGAGGGAACAATTAAAGATTCAAGGGTCCTAGTGAATAATGTACAGAGTAAGTTTTCAGGGATATGGAAAGGGATGGGTCAACATCAGAAATATGAGTTAACCTTTCACAACTATGATTAGGGGAGAAATTATAGCCAAACAATAGATTTTAAAATGGCAAGTGACAATATAATTTCAAGTGTGCCAAAGTATTTTTCTTAACTTGTTTTTTAACCATATCTGTGATTTCAATGGTAATCTCTTAGTACAGCACAACTTGGTAACTTTTAGTCCATTTATTGCCTGGAATATTGAAGGGTTACATGAGTTGCCTGGGGTCACACAGATGGGTATGTCAGAAATGGGACTTGAATTCAATTCTTCCAAGGCCAGCTTTTTATGTGTTTATAGTAGGCTATATTACTTCTCCCTTAAAAAACTTTTGTAAGACAAACATCACTGTAGCTAGAATAGGAAAAGAATGTACCAGATTGTTGCTTGCTGCCATCTTTTTTTCCAAACAGAACATTTACAGAGGCTCCGATTTCCCTTCCTAGGGCAGCTTGGTGATCCAGTGGAGAGAGTACTAGACCTAGAGTTGGGAAGATCTGAGTTCAAATCTGGTCCTCCGCACTTACTAGTTTTGTGATCCTGGGCAAGTTACTTAATCCTGTTTACCTCAGTTTTCTCATCTCTAAAATGAGAATAACATGACAAATCACTCTAATATTTTTGTGAAGAAAACTACAAATGGAGTAACCAAAGAGTCGAATACAACTGAAATGATGGAACACATAAACAATTTACTTTCCTACAAGGGCAGCCAGATAGCACAATGGATAACATGATGGCCTCAAGTTAGGGAGATTCATTTCTTGAATTCAAATCTGACCTCAGACATTAAATGTGTGACCTTGGGAAAATCTCTTTGTCTTAGTTCCTTATCTGTCAAATAAGGTGAAGAAGAAATAACAAACCACTCCAGTATCTCTGCCAAGAAAAATTCAAATTGGGTCACAATGGGTTGGATATGCCTGAACAATAACAACAAAAGCAAAACCTTTATTTGCTGGAATGTTAGTTACATCTCACATGAGAGGCAGTATGATGTGATAGAAAAATTGCTGAATAAACATCAGCAGATCTAGGTTCTAGTCTCAGCTATGTCATCAAGCAGAACTCACTGAAAGCAAGAGGATCACATCATTATTTCATATATCTCAGTCTCCTCATCTATAAAATGAGAATATCAAACTGATCTCTAAGACCCTTATTAATGCTTAGACGAACAATGTGACAATTTAGCATCAAAAGTATCTCCTCTAGAACATCATACCATTTCCTTTTAACTATTTTAACAAGACAGAAGGACCTCATCACTGTAATTAATAGTGCCAAGTTCTATTTCAGTGGATCAAGAAACTATACTCATTGAAAATCTGTAACAAATGGCACCAAAAAGAACAGAAGAAGGAAAAACTTGGAAGGCAATTACAAAACAACATTTTCTCTTTTTTGATGATCACATTATGAGTCTTGTTTTGATAGATCATTTCATTTCCAACTGTGCTAAATCTGATACTAATACAATGAGCTTTTCTTAGCATGCACTTTCAGATGACATGAAAATTACTTGGTTCCTAAAAACAGCTTTCTAGTGATGATTCACTCTGGCAAGGAGTCCTTTGATTCGTGTCTTTTGGGGACACTTTTAACAAAATTTTTATTTTTAAAATGCATAAGTTCATACTAGAGAGCAATGAAAACTTTGGATTCTGGATTAGATGAGTTTGAATTTCTAAATCTGAGTTTTTGTCCCTCTTTTTTCCTATTTTAATATTATAATTGAATATATCTTGCCAATGTGAATTAAGTTTACAGAGAGAACCCAATGTTTTGAAAAATATTGGAAAATTCTTTTATCTCTTTGAAGTTCAGATACTTCATGTGTTAAGTGAAGAAAGTAATGCCAGTTCTTTATACCCAGATAGATATAAGGAAAGCATTTTGTAAACTTTTCTGACTTTTTGAACTCAAGATTTCTTTATATTCTTAAAATAACTGAGGATCCCTCAAGGAACTTTTGTTTATGTATAGTATTTCTTGATATTTACCATAATAGAAATTAAAATATTTTATTATTATTGTGATCTTATGGAACTCCTGAAAAGATCTTATGGACTGCTTGAAAGCATTAGAGCACACTTTGAGAACTGCTGAAAAAAAATTATCATGCTATCTCTTATACTTTATTTTTCTTCCTTAAGAATATGATTTCTCTTTTATCACATTCAGCTTAGATCAATGTATACCATGGAAACAATGTAAAGACTAACTAACAAACTGCTTTCTGTGGGGGGTGGGGTGAGGGAAGGGAAGCAAGATTAGGGGAGAAATTGTAAAATTCAAAATAAATAAAATCTTTCTTTAAAAAAAATTATCAGGCAGCTAGGTGGTGCAGTGGATAGAGCACTGGCTCTGGAGTCAGACCTGAGTTCAAATCCGTCCTCAGACACTTAATAATTGCCTAGTTGTGTGGCCTTGGGCAAGCCACTTAACCCCATTACCTTGCAAGAAAAAATCATGACTCTCGGATTATAGTGCTTAAATTTGACCCAAGAAGTCAATAATAAAATAAAGGTAATTCAAGTTCTGACCACCACACTTCTCTATTCAATTGTTTGTATATTTATAAAATCACATTTTAATAAAATGTGCAGGGTAGAGGCTGATTCTGTTGATGCCTTCCACTCACATAGGTCCCTACATTAAAATAAAGTCTGGGGACGGCTAGGTGGTACAGTGGATAGAGCACCGGCCCTGGAATCAGGAGTACCTGAGTTCAAATCCAGCCTCAAGCACTTAATAATTACCTAGCTGTGTGGCCTTGGGCAAGCCACTTAACCCCATTGCCTTGCAAAAACCTAAAAAAACAAAGTCTGACTTTGTTCTCTGGAGGCAGAGTAGTGGTAGAACATTTGGTATATTGATGGTATAAGTAGAATGCCCATATTAAGGGAAGAAAAATCAAAGGAAAGGTGTTATGTTTTATTTTGTTTTGTTTATTCCTTCAATATGTTTTTATATAGTGAGAGAGGAGCCAGTGGAGAGGGAGAAGTTATGTAGGAGAAGGGGAAGTTATAATTGACAGAGCAAAGGTCAAGGGAAGGCAGGAGATAAACTTTGGGGTTATAGACTTCCTTCCTTCCTTCCTTCCTTCCTTCCTTCCTTCCTTCCTTCCTTCCTTCCTTCCTTCCTTCCTTCCTTCCTTCCTTCCTTCCTTCCTTCCTTCCTTCCTTCCTTTCCTTCTTTTTTATGGACATTGCTAATGCTGGAATTTGTTTTGCATGATGATATATATGTGCAATAGAATTCCTTTTTTTTGTTTTTTGTCTTCTCAAAGGTAGAAGGATAGAAAGAGAAAATTTGGAACTGAAAATAAAATGAAATTAAAAAAACACAAAATTTAGGTTATATTTAGAGGTAACTCACATCCTGCCAGCAAAATTGAGTGTGCCCGATAATCTAGTGCCTATCTTCGTAGAGTGATTTTACATTTGGGTGGAGTAATGACAGAACATTGACAAATGGAAGGTATCTGAATAGCACAATTTTGAACCCTTGATAATCTCATTGAGTACCTGAGATGAAGCATTTGAGCTTGTTTATAAATACACCCAAGGTGCTGGCTTCACATTAAGAATCTGCTAGCAAATACTTTTTGTGAATTTGGTAAGTCATATCACTCCTCCCTGTCTTAACTTTCCATCTTTCTAAAGCAGGGGCTCTACCTTTTTGTGTTTCATAATAACCTTTGTCAGTCTAATGAAATCTATGGTTCCTTTTCAGAATAATGTTCTTAAATGAATAAAAGAAAATACATAGGGTTATAAAGGAAACCTATTTTGTTGAAATACAATTATCAAAATATTAAAAAAACCAAATCTGGGGCAGTCAGGTGTCATAGTAGACAGAACACCCATTCTGAAGTCAGGAGGACCTGAGTTCAAATCCAGCCTCAGACCCTTAATATTTAACTTAGCTGTGTGACCTTGGGTAAGTCACTTAACCTCATTGTCTGGCCCTCCCAAAATTACAAAAATCCATAATCCCTGGGTTAAGAATCCCTGCTCTAAAGAAAGTAATGTAGCACTATCTGTTTTGTCCCTTCATAGGATTGTCATGAAATAATAGCTAACACCAAATAAGCAAAGACTAACTCTTATAGAGACACAAACTCTGTTTTACAGCCTTTGTGGACATCCAGGGACTGTTCTCCAAACTTGTTATAGTTATCAAATGAGATAGCTAATATGAAATAAGATAAGAGACTCAGGTACTCAAAAAGGTCTAGGTACTTAGTGCTTTGCCTTAATATGCTGTTGAGGATATAAGTGTAATATAGAGACTATACTTTGGTTATCCCTCACTCAGGTCATATGACCAATACATCTTTTTTCTTTCTTGCTTGTTTTCTTTCTTTTACATGTATTTCTGATGATGCTTTACACCACTTTTCTTTCTAATTCCTTTTCTATAATGAAGACTCTTTGTGCCCCCCCCCAATAGTTCTTTCCATTACTCTTTGGGAAATTGTCAGGATAATAATAATAGACATTGATTTCAAAAGTTAAAAACATTACAGCACATTGCTGTTATCTCTGAATGATTACTTTAATGCTTTTTTTTAAAGTGTCTGTGAACCTCTGCACATTAAAGTACAATAGCCTTCACCCACAAAAGCTGAGGATTGCAGTAGAAATTCTATTATTTGGAGCCAGAAGGAAAGCACACATGCTAAAAATCATTCACTTCTCATGTCAGTCCCACTAATACTTATTATAAGTGAAAATTAAATCACTTGCAATGTGGTCATTCTGAGTTTCCTCCCAGACATTTTGTCCCATTGAAATCCTGGGGAAAAGCTTTCTTTTGGTTGTCACATAAGAAGGACATAGCTACAAGAGATAGGGTATTCTCCACAGCAGATGCTTGGTTCAATAGGATGATATGAGAGGCAGGTGAGGGGAAAGAGTACTAAATTTCAAACTCAGGTACTCTCAATGAAATCCAAGTTCTGCCACTTAACTACCTCTGTGACTTTGAACAAATCATTAAATTTTTCTGTGCCTCATTTCTCTAAAATGAGTAGGGGGTTGACTAGATGACCTCTAAATTTCTTCCATCTTTAAATCAATAATCCTTTGATCCCTCAAACAACTCCTGAATTCTTTCCTCAAAATCTTGTCAAAGTATTTACCAATTACATAGAAGTGATAAATTTCTTGTTATAATATCAAGTTTGCAACTGAGTCCAGAAAAGATTTGTTTTTTCTTATTATTTTAGAAAGAAATGTATTCAGTTATTTGATAAAAGAGGATGAATCAGAAAGGAATGACTCCTTGTCCAAGCTCTGGAAGATTTACATTATATAGGATTTAGACAAGGGTACCCTGCACAAAAACCACACAAAAGCAATTATGTTGAAAGTTTGAGATGGATATCAGTAAATATAAACATTCAAAAAAAGAATCTTTTAAATTCAATCCAAAGTAAGCCTAACTATTGGGTCTATCCTACTCCAATTATAGTGCCCTTGAGCTACATGAAGTGGAGGCATGTGTGCCTTGAAAGAACTGAGAGCTTTTTGTGAATCTCTTGCTCTGAAAACCTTTCTTAGTAATATACATATCAGTCCATTTGTCAGATCTGTTCCTACTATAGGGATAGGACCGATGTGGTTAGACCAATGAGTTCAAAAGTTTAACAGGATCCAAGAAACATAAAGATGATTTGTAGTTTAAGATGATTAAACTGTAGGTCAAGTTGGAGTTTATAGGGATAAATAAAAAATCCTTATGGAGTTTATAGTCATTGTTCAAAACTGAGAGAGTGAAGAAAGGAGAAATATGCCCAATGTATGTATCAGGGAAAGTACCACAAGAAGGAGAAACATGAAATGTCCTCAATAGACTAGGAAAAATCACAGAATCTCATAATTAAAAGTGACTTTAGAGGCCATTTAGACCCACCTGTGTTTTGTTCAACATTCTCAAAATATCTGACAAGCTAGTCCATCTCACTTCTCTAAGGCTCTAATGTTTAGGAAGTTTTTCCCTTACCACAACTCTAAATGTGATTCTTTGTACATTTTATCCCTCTATTTCTAGTTCTACTTATTGGGAACTAGCAGGGGGGAAAAAGTGAAATTCCCCATCTGGGTAATAGCCTTTCAGATACTTGAAGATAGAAATAATGCTTAGATAAAGTCTCCATAGCTCTGGAGTTCGAGCACTGGCCTTGTTAAGTAGTTTAGATTTGAAGGTCTATATGATCTTTTCTATCTCTAATTCTATGAGTTTATGATCCTAAGATCATAAATTGGCATTGAAGGCCTTCCATGTACTAGGTTCAATATTTCTTTGCAGCCAGTTTATATAATTCCCTTTCATGCATCTTGATCTAGCCAAACCAGATTACAATTGTTCACTGAACTTGACATTTACATGGATTACATTCTTATGACAGAATGAACTTTTTCATTATCTCTGCCTATAAGAATCTTTGTCTTCTTTCAGTACTTTTACTCAGCTATACCACCTCTTCAATCAAACCTTCCTTGGTTCCCAGAGTTGAAAATATTTTCTCTTGGTACTGTCTCATAACTCAGAATAGCCAATATGACTAGAAAGGAAAATGATTAATGTTGAAGGGGATGTGGGAAAACTGGGATACTAATACATTATTGATGGAGTTGTAAACAGATCTAATCTTTCTGGAGAGCAATGTGGAATTATCCCCAAAGAGCAAGAAAAATGGGCATACCCTTTGATCTAGCTATGTCTGTTCTCTGAAGAGATCATGAAAAAGTGTAAAAATTTCACATGTATAAAATAGCAGCTCTTTTTGTTGTGACAAAGAGTTGAAAATTGAGAGGATTCCCATCAACTGGGGAGTGACTGAACAATTTGTAGCATATGTATGTGATGGAACATTATTGTTCTATAAGGAATCATGAAGGGAGGGATTTCAGAAAATTCTGTAAAGACTTGCATGAATTGATGCTGAGTAAAACGAGCAGAACAGAAGAACATTAGATATACTAACAACTACATGATGTGATGATCAACCATGATGCACTTCTTCATTTTAGCAGCACAATAATCAGACAATTTTAAAAGACTTGTGATAGGAAATACTGTCCATACACAGAGAAGGAAGTGTGTAGTTTAAATGAAGATCAAAGCTTATTATCTTCAATTTTTAAAAGTCGTCTTATGGGTTCTGTCATTTTTTTATGTTTGGATCTGATTCTTCTCTCAGAACATGATCAATATGGATCTATGTTCCAAAGAACTACTGGAAACAATTAGCAATTTTAGTAAAGCTACAGGATGTAAAATAAATTCTCATAAATCCTCAACTTTTCTATATATGTCTAGCAAGATACAGCAGGAAGAGCTAGAAAGAGAAATTCCATTCAAAGGAACCTCAGACAATATAAAATACCTGGGAGTCTATTTGCCAAGGCAGACTCAGAAACTTTTTGAAAACAATTATAAAGCACTTCTCACACAAATTAAATCAGATTTAAATAACTAGGCAAATATCAACTGCTCATGGATAGGTAGAGCTAATATAATAAAAATGACAATTCTACCAAAACTAGCTACCTGTTTAGTGCCCTACCAATCAAAATTCCAAAAAATTACTTTAATGAGTTAGAAAAAGTTGTAAGTAAATTCATATGGAGAAATAAAAAGTCAAGAATTTCCAGGGATTTAATGAAAAAAGTACAAAAGAAGGGGGCTTAGCCCTACCTGATCTAAAATTATATTATAAAGCATCAGTCATCAAAACTGTCTGGTACTGGCTAAGAAACAGAGTGGTGGACCAGTGGAATAGACTAGGTGCAATAGCAGGAAATGATTATAGTAATCTGCTGTTTGATAAACCCAGAGTCCAGCTATTGGGATAAAAACTCTCTCTTTGATAGAAACTTCTGGAAAAATTGGAAGTTAGTATGGAAGAAACTTAGATTAGACCAACACCTCACACCCTATACCAAGATAAGATCAAAATGGATATAGGATTTAGACATAAAAAACAATATTATAATCAAACTAGAAGATCAAGGAGTAGTTTACCTGTCAGATCTATAGAAAGGAAAGCAGTTTATGTCTAAGGAAGAGATGGAGAACATCACCAAAAACAAACTAGATGATTTTGATTACATTAAATTAAAAAAAGCTTTTGCACAGATAAAACCACTGTAACCAAGATCAAAAGAAATGTAGTAAACTGGGAAACAATCTTTACAACTAATGATTCTGACAAAGGACTCATTTCTAAAAATATACAGAGAACTGAGTCACATTTTTTTTAAAAAGCCATTCCCCAGTTGACAAATGGTCAAAAGGATATGCAAAGGCAGTTTATAGATGAGGAAATCAAAGCAATCCATAGTCATATGAAAAAATTGCTCTAAATCATTATTAGAGAAATGCCAATTAAAGCTTCTCTGAGGTACCACCTCACATCTCTCAGACTGGCCAATATGACCAGAAAGGATAATGATCATTGTTGGAAGGGTTGTGGGAAAGCTGGGACACTATTACACTGTTGGTGGAGCTGTGAACTCATCCAACCTTTCTGGAGAGAAATTTGGAACTATGCCCAAAGGGCAACAAAAATGTGCATACCCTTTGATCCAGCAATACCACTACTGGGTCTATATCCTGAAGAGATGATGAAAAAGGCTAAAAACAGCATTTCTACAAAAATATTCATAGCAGCCCTGTTTGTGGTGGCAAAGAATTGGAAATCAAGTAAATGTCCTTCATTTGGGGAATGGCTTAACAAACTGTGGTATATGTATGTCCTAGAACACTATTTTTCTATTAGAACCAGGAGGGATGGGAATTCAGGGAAGCCTGGAGTGATTTGCATGAACCGATGCTGAGTGAGATGAGCAGAACCAGAAAAACACTATACACCCTAACAGCAACATGGGGGTGATCATAAACCTTTCTGGACTTGCTCATTCCATCAGTGCAACAATCAGGGACAATTTGGGGCTGTCTGCAATGGAGAATACCATCTGTATCCAGATAAAGAACTGTGGAGTTTGATCAAAGACTAAGGACTATTAACTTTAATTTAGGTTAAAAAAAACTGATATCTTATTGTCTGATCTTATTATCTCTTATACTTTTTGTTTCTTCCTTAAGGACATGATTTCTTTCTCATCACACTCAATTTGGATCAATGTACAACATGAAAACAAGTAAAGACTGACAAATTGCTTTCTGTGGGGGTGTGGGGGAGGGAAGTAAGATTGGGGGAAAATTGTAAAACACAAAATAGATAAAGTCTTTAAAAAATATGGATCTATGTTTAGCATGGTTTGAGGATTGCTTTCTGTCAGGGGAAGAAGAAGGGAAGGGAGGGAGAAAAATGAAACACTCAAAACTTTGAAAGAGAAAAATGATTTGGTAAAAGCTACCATTGTATGTAGTTGGAAAAACAAATAAAATGTTTTAAAATGAATAAATTTTTTTCAAAAAAGAAAATATTCTCTTTTTTAATATTTTCTAGACATTTTGTCATTCTTTTCTTTGATCCAATCATCATTTGCCTTTTATTATTCTTATCAGTGTACAAGCCATTTGTTGCCTAAACCCTAGCAAACCAAAAGCCCCTTTAGGACAAGAAAGCTCTTGCTTTTTGTTTCCTCCAACACCTAGTATCTTGCACATAGTAAATCTTTAATGTTTATTGAATTAAATGGAATTTTCTCATTTTTTTGTTAGATACTCATTTAAAGCTCAAATCACAATTTTGTTTTTATTATACTTACAAAAACTGACATCTTATTTTGTGATTGTAACAATAGGTAATAACAACTTTAAAATACATCATTATTTTTAACATCATTCATTCATTCTATATTTCTTCCTGTACTCCTTCTTTGGGTTTCTTTTTAATTGTGGGGCTATACTAATAAATTTTCTGAGGTTTTGAAGGTTTTTAAAGAATATTATTTTGTGATCAATGTATAGGATGGAAAAAAATGTAAAGATTATCAGACCATGTTCTGTGGGGAGTGGGTGGAGGGAAGCAAGATTGGGGGGATAATTGTAAAATTCAAAACACAACAAAAAAGAATATTATTTTCCCTCCAAGCAATATACTCTTGTGTGAAGGGTAAAAAAGTTTTGGATTTACTGCTAAGACTTTTAGAGTTGTATATAGTCTTGGTTAAGTTTTGGCATCTCTCTCATGTTGTTCCTTAGAAATCTGATAATATTTCAAATGGTATTTTTGACAAGTGACTTCTTGATTTAGGGAATACCATTTCTTTGTCATTATAAATTTGAAATTCAATAAATATATATACCTGGAAGACCCTTATTTAGAATTTTCTCCTGCTGGGGTCCTGCCTTTTTTCTCCCAATCTGTCTACTTTGACAGATTTTACCTAATTGTGGATGCCAAACCTTTTTTTATTTTTTGTAATAGCATCTGGGATTCCAATGAATCTAGGTTTCAACTTCTTTATTTCCATGGACTATTACATTGTCTTGTATATATCCATTAATTCCCCTTTAAGTTTTGTTACAATTTGAGTTTATTTGTCTATTTCTTTGTTATTGATTTTTTTTTAAAAAGCTTTATTGACTCCATATATTTTTATATCATGGTCATTTTGGGAAATAGTCTATCTCTAGTTTGATCCTTTTCATTTAGCAAAGAAATAAAAGTAAAAACTTTTGCTAGGGTAACCATGGCTGACAATGTGTATGTAGTCCTCAACTCACAACCTCAAGGAGGGAGGCATATATTATAATACCTCTTCTAAAGGACTATTATTAGATTTTGGGTACTTTGCAGTTCACTGCCTTTTAGTGAATATTATTCTTTTGGTCCTGTTTATTTAACTCTATTAATTTATACAAATTTCTCATGTTTCTCTGAATTTCTAACATTTGTCATTTCTTATGGTATAATTATACTTGATTGCATTCATATTCTAGTTCATTTTTCAGTCATTTTCCCAACTGATGGGCACCTATTTTATTTCTAATTCTTTGCTTCCATTAGAAATAATTAAATATCCTGATATGCATTGAACATTTTTTTCTTTAACTGCTTTGGATCATAAATTCAGGAGTGAAATTGCTGAGTATAAAATGAATCAATGACTTTCCATTGATCTTTATAAGACCCATTATTTTATTACTTCTTATGTTAACTAATCTTTTTAGTTCTTTTATATTATTTTGCATTTTTGTTCGTCTTTATTCTCCTACCCTGCTTTTTTTTGAAGGGTGAAGAACAAATTAAAGTCTTTTAAAGTTCGTTTATTTATATATTTTATCTATATTTCTCACTTCTCCTTTAGAGGCATTTCAGTATGCATTTCTGAAGACACTTTATCCTTTAGATACTTTATAATGCAGAATTCCTTTATTATGTCCTAGTTTTTCTTTGACATTATCATTATCTATTGAATAGAGGTGGTTCCTCTTGTTTTTACTTCTAAGGGATACTATGAAGCACTAAAGGTCTATTATTTTTAAAAAATATTTTTGTTTGTTTTTCCAACAACATGAAATGGTAATTTTCACCAATTAATTTTTTTTGCAGGATTTAAATTTGCAATTCCCCCCACCCCCTCCCTTCCCTCCCTCTTCCCCTGACAGAAAGCAATCTAATATAGACTCTACATGTGAAGGTCTATTTATTTATTTTTTTTGCAAGGCAATGGGGTTAAGTAGCTTGCCCAAGGTCACACAGCTAGGTAATTATTAAGTGTCTGAAGTCAGATTTGAACTCAGGTGCTCCATCCATTGCACACCTAATTGCCCCCCACCCCAAAGTCTACTTTTAAACAGAAGACTGTTGATTTAAATTGGTTGCTATTTCTATAGATCTTTGTATAAATCTTTTTTTTTTTTTAGGTGTTTTGCAAGGCAAATGGGGTTAAGTGGCTTGCCCAAGGCCACACAGCTAGGTAATTATTAAGTGTCTGAGACCGGATTTGAACCCAGGTACTCCTGACTCCTGGGCCGGTGCTTTATCCACTGCTCCACCTAGCTGCCCTATAAATCTCTTTTTAAAAATTAATTCCACCTCCCTGTTTCTTTCACTCTGTTTTTGTTATTGTTCCTCCTTCCTTCCAGAATAATCAGGATAGTACAGGTTGCAGAATCTGCCTGTGTACTTCAGCAAATTGTACCCTATGCATTTTTTTCCCCACCTACTCTACTTTATCTCCCTTCAGGAATGTTGATGGTAATAGAAAAAGATTTTGAAATTGGATGCTGGGGGACAGCTAGGTGGTGCAATGGATAGAGCACCTGCCCTGGTCCTCCTGACCTGAGTTCAAATCCTGCCTCAGGTACTTAATTACCTAGCTGTGAGATCTTAGGCAAGTCACTTGCCTCACTAACCCCACTGCCTTGCAAAAACCAAAAAAAAAAAAAAAAAAAAGAAATTGGATGCTACAGCTAGCTAAATGCACAAAAGTGAATTTAACTTTTGCTAGTCTGGGTGTAAGTCCTTTATAGTCCCAGAGATCTCACAAATCACATTGAGTTTTTGTTATGAGAGTTGATCAGTTGGGTCCTAGAATCTGTTCTTCAGTCAGCTCTTCTCTAAGCTGCCAGGATTCATGTTCCTTCACCATGCTTACTTTCTCAAGCAATTGCCTCCATGTATTGCTAGAGTGTGTCTCTGCTCCCTGATTGATAGAAACAATGTCTCCGACTAGTCATAGCCTTGTTTCAAAGCAATATAGCCAATGAAGAGTTAAGGAAATGAATATGAAAGAGAAACCCTGTTGTATCAATTGCTATTCTTTCTCAGGGATCAGGTTTTTACTTTACTTCTGGCTCTCAACTTAGAAAGACCTACAAACTGAGTTTTTTTAAAAAGCCCAAAGATAATAGATATAGCCAGTTTTTTGCCCAGTCAATCATATTACCCCTTCTGATTCATTCAAGGAATTATTATATCTCATAGCACTAAAACTGCAACCAGGTAGTTTAATGATTTGTTAACACATTAACTTCATTTTCTATGACTATACCTTATGGTTATAGCAACTTAGTTTGACGGGTGGAGTGGGAAAAAGAGGTCACATCTCACCTCCTTACAGAAATGTTTGAAATATCTCTGAAGTCTTAGGGGGGAAATGAGTTTATTGGACAATAGAGGTGCTTTTGTTTTATTCCATACTTCCATTATTAACAAAACTGTCTTTTTTTGGGGGGGGGGATAGTAAGCCTCACTGTTTGGGGGGGGAGGAGTAGAGGAAAATCTTTAGAAAGATGGATTAAAAATTAAAATCTTCCTGAAGTTCTAGAATATTCTTAGTTTAGAAAAGACTGGAGATAATATTTAGAATATCAATGCTAGGAAGGTAGAACAACAGTCAGCAGTCTGTTTGAAATTCTCTAACCAGATGAACTGTTGGTATTTGTATAAAACTGAGGGACTTATGGGGTACATTTAAAGTTTTTTTACCTTGGTGTCTCTCAGTCCTTTTCAGTTTCAGGATATTGGCCTGGAGAGATTTGCCTCAGTCTTGGGATGTGTGTGATAAGACCTAAAACTAAAATGAGTTTCTTTCAATGGTAGGTGACAGTTAAACTGAGAAACCCCAGGAAGATATGCAATTCATTTAAGTTCAGACAAATAATCTAAAAAGAGTTTAAAGGGCAGCTCTGATAACAAAACAGTGCTATTTAAATTCCATGACTTACTTCTTTATTTTATCTTAGCTATTATATATAAGGATGGTCATAGAATAAATAAATCTCAGGTTTCTTTAGATGTAGAGGAGCTCCCCAAAATGAGGAGAGGCCCTTGAGTTTTGATTTATGGGAACAATATATATTAAACATCCAAATTTTGTCCTAATAAGGGTCAAACATTACCAGAGGTTTTAATCTTAAGGAAAAGAAAAACAGAATTAGATTAACCAATACATTTATTAATTTTTCTTCAAGTTTTGTCCTATTGCAAACATGTGTTTTGGGGGTGGGGGAGAGGGAGAGAGAGCTAGATTCCCTTTCCCAAGTGTCAGCTTTTGTCCTTTGAGAGATGTGATATAAAACTTTAACTGTGATTTAGCTAATCAAAGGATATGGCCCCCAATGTGGGATGGAATAGAGGCATGGAGGGAAGGGAGGGGAGGAAGTTTCTGATTTGCCCTTAAGGGAGTTATTTCTAAGCACCTTTTTCAATTGGTTTGACTTGATTAGGTTTCTAAGTGAAAGGGACATCACCCCTCTGCCCCTTGATCTTACGAGGAGGTTTTCTGATTGTCAATCACTTGCTACAGAAATAAAAGTTTAAAACATTCATTTTTGACAACTATTACCTGTGTATACCCATTATACTCAAATCAAATGAAAATTTTTAAAGGATGAATATCTGGGCATGTTGGTAGGCAATAGAGAAGTAGCCAGTGGATAATATTGAAAGTTAGAAAGATGATCAAATCATTCAATCAAAACAAGAATTTTAAAATCACTTCCTAAATGTTGGTCATTGTGATAGGCATTCAAGATACAAATTTCAAGATGCAAATGTAAAAATAAGTTATTCAAGGAGCTTACATTCTAATAATGGGATGCACCCCAAATAGTATTTAGCATATATCAGTGTCTTGTTATTCATCTTGATGTTGGGGTAAAAATATAGCCAGCTAAAGGTTCACATGGAAATAGTAAAGAATTCATGTAAAAGACTGACTCTGACCCAAAAGATATTTCAGGGACAAAAACTTTTAAGTATTGCTGTAGTATATATGTAATATAGCAGAAACTAAGGGAAAGAAAGAGTAAAGGCAGTTGGAAGCCACTGATTCCTAAGCAACTTAATCTAAGGCACTATAGGAGGATGATCATTAAGGAAAGGCATGAGAGTTTAACTGGGAGATCATACTCTCCAAGAGTGGTCTGCCCTACCAAAGGAAGACAAACATCTCAAGTGAGTGAGTTAGCTTTTAAAGGTATAGGAAGATGAGGAAATTTAGATATGTGATGATGGAGGCAGTAACTCAAAGATCAGAGGTGAGGTAATTAGTAATATGTAGATGAGGAATGGTAAAAGATAATGCTTTCAGGCTAGGATCCATTGTTTTGTTGCTAGGGACTTGTTTTAGGCCTGGTATCAGGGATTTATCAGGAAGTTCTTGCCAGGGAGGGTCAAGGTACTTTACTAAAAATTCATTGACTTCGTTTTATAGCTTGGACAATAGGGTTGGGGAATAGATTAATTATAAAACATTTTTCTGTCCAATATTTCCCCTACTTCATTCCCCACTCAATTTAGGTCCAAATTCATTTGGGGGTTGAGGTAAAGGTCTCTTTTCTTCTGAAACTACTTCCAGATGTCAAGGGCCATAAAGCTGTCCCTGCCCAGCAGGTCCCAATTGAGGAGGAGTGGGGTGCATCCAAGAATTGACTGAGGCAGGATCCAAGAGTGCGTCTGACTCCCAGGTTTGGCACAGGATGATATTCAACTTCATCCACTAGTTGGATTTTCCCTGCCTCTAATCCAGGGGAAATGAATCTTATAAGAAAATTAACCAAATAGGACCAAAAAAAAAAAGGTAAAATGATTAGGAATGGGATAAGTGTAGGAGTCACTAAGGAGAAAAGCCTTAGTGAGGGGAGGGACCTAAGGAAGATTAGCAATGTAGGGAAATATAGGGAATAAAAAATCATATTCCATAATTGGGGCTAGTTGGTAGTTGAATCAGTGTATCTAACATCTAACATTCTAACATTTTTTTCAATATGTAGGAAAGCACTAGAAGGGCATGATGTGTTTGTTTTCTATATTACCTCCTCTGACTATGAGGATTTACCATAAAAGGGAAAAACTGAGACATGATTATAATAACATCAAATCAGTCTTTGGTGAGTTAATGGATATACACAGGATAAAATATTCAAACAACTGTTTAATTTCAGGTAAGAGTCATAGCTGACAACCAACCATGTAGTAACAATTACCATCTTATAGCCAGACTCAGGAAATAAGTGGGTGGGAAATATTCCCTTTCAAAAGAATAAAATAGGGAATTTAAATCTGAGGAAGCCTACCCTGGGCTAAGGTCAAAGTTCTTCCTTTTGACCCCCCCCCCCCCCCCCTTACCTACACCAGTAATAATTCTCTGAGTGGGATTATGGAACTTTTCTCCATGATCTATCAGAGAACTATACCTGAATCCAAATGCAAACAAAATCAATTATAGTTTCAAAGGCTTTTTTAGCCCTTTCATAAATTTCACCAAAGTACAGCTTAGCACTAGATTCAGTTATTTTTCTCTCATAGAGTTGAATTAAGCAAAAAAGTTTACCAGTTCAAATATATATATATATATATATATATATATATATATATGTATATATGTATATGTAAGAAATTTCACTAAAAAAACTTTTACCTTTCTTTTCAAGTTCAAATTTACCATGATATAAAGACCAAATCATTAGCCAATTACCAATTTTAGGTTTTAGCATTATGAAAATAACTTTAAATACACTTTCATAAGTGATAAAATTCATATAGCATTTGCCTTATAACAAGCAAATGTTATAGAATACAGTCAAATGACCCTCACCACAACCCAGGGGATGGTTTCACTTATTTCTTTTTACAAGTCACAAAATTTGACTTAAAACTTTAAACTAACAAGTTTAATAATAAATGGTAAATTTCACTAAAAATGAGACCAAGTTAATTTAATTACACTTAGATCTATTTTCTCCAAAATTACAGAAATTCAATTTATAATTTTAATTTAGCATTATTTTTGCACAACAGCTGAGTGACCATAGAAAAAATAAGTTTTGAACATGTGGTGACCTCCATTTTGATTTCCTTGAAACTCTTAAGATCCTGTCTCTACATGGAGACCTTCATTTTGACTCCTTAAAATGCTAAAGTAGCTTGGAGCAGCGAGGTAATCCAGTGGATAAAGCACTGACCTTGGAGTCAGCAGGATCTGAGTTCAAAAATGACCTCAGACACTTAATAATTACCTAGCCGTGTGACCTTGGGCAGGTCACTTAACTCTATTGCCCTGTAAAAACAAAAAAAAATGGCTAAGATCCTCTGAATCCACATGGGGATTTATCAGATAACAAGCTGACTCCATTACTTTAACTTTCCTCATTTGCATTTTTCCCAAAGATTTTTATACTGCAAAATACTCAGAAATGGATATAAAGTTTTACAAATAGTCTTAAAATTTTAAAATTTCAAATAATAATGGAGAAACTCCAAACTCCACACTCTCCTTTTAAAAGTATTGTTTTACTAAGTTCCTATTTTTACCAAATCCAGGGGGATTTTTCTCTCAGAGCTTCAAATCTTTCATTCTCCCATTTCCAGTAACTACATAAACTTCAAGGAGATATGCAATGGCCTATTCTACTGTTGAACCACCCTGAGAAACCCATTTAAAAAAATTACAAAATGTCTGACTACTGCAAATTTTTTTTAAGATTTTTTTTTCAAGGCAATGGGGTTAAGTGGCTTGCCCAAGGCCACACGGCTAGGTAATTATTAAGTGTCTGAGGTCATTTTTGAACTCAGATCCTGCTGACTCCAAGGTCAGTGCTTTATCCACTGGGTTACCTAGCCGCCCCCTACGACTACTGCAATTTTTCCAAATTAAATAAATTCAAAATATGTCCATTTTGGGGGAGTGGGGCAAGGTCAGATATCTGAGAGGCAGAGGTAGTGTGGGGCTGGAGAGTGGGATGAGTAGAGCCACTCTGGATCCAGCAGAGTGAAATGATCCTGTGGAATGGAATGGGAGGAGGAGATCAAGCTGCGAGTCTTAGTTAATTAGTTAATTCTGACATACCAGAGAAAGAAATAGAAAGGCACTCTCCTAGTGGTTCATTCAAAAAGATCTCCAACTATCTCCAGGCCCCAGGAGAATGAGACTAAGGGTTTCACTGGAAAACTCCACATTCCTAAGAGAATAGTCTCTGGAAAGTGGCAACAAAAGTCACTTGAGGGAGAAGAGAAAAGCACAAGTTTACAACAGGTAAATCATCTGGGAAGGATCCAGGCTGAGGTTGAGCTTACAAAAGACAGTTTACAAAAATGCCTTACCTGTGGGTCAGAGAATCAATGAGTTCCATCATGGTCACAAAAAATTGTGCCAGAAAATGTGTCCATCTAAAATTTTCTTGGGTTTAAGTAAACATCAAAGAATTCACTTTAAGGACTGACTGACTCAGAAGAAATTTTAGAGACAAAAAAAATTTATTTAAATTTGGCTGTGGTTAGCAGAAGCTAAGAAAGAGAGATATCCATGAGAGGATAAGGAGTAAGGAAAGATTGAGAAGCATGAGAGGTTATTTTGGGGATCATGCTTCCTAAGACAGGAAGACAAGCAATCAAGAAGTAGTATAAGTGGTAAAGTAGTATAAGTAATAAAGAAGGACATAGGATAGTGAGAGATTCTTTGGAGGGATTAAGCTCCTCTAGATTGGGCTGCCTTCCCAAAGGAAAAAAAAAAACAATTGAGGAGTGAGTGAGCATTTAAAGGGATAAGAAGATGAGGTAATTTAGGTATATGCTGATGGGGGCAATAATTTAAGAGAGCAGAAATGAGTCAATTAGGAATATGTAGATGAGGGGTAGTAGGTCAAAGACCTTTCAGGCTAAGACAGGGATTCATTGTTTTGTTGTTAGGGGCTTGTTTTATGCCTGGTGTCAGGGATTTACCAGAGTCCTTGCCAGGGAGGGGCAAGGTACTTCACTAAAAGTTCATTGACATCACATCATAGCTTGGACAATGGGATTGGGAGTGGATCAGTGTTAATGTAAGGTACATGGTCAGTGCAGAAATCACAGATTAATTATAAAGCATATTTTTCTTTCCAAAATTTCCCCTACTTCAAACTTTCTTTCTTGAAGAGGACCAAAGGCATGTCTTAATTTTCCAGTGAATTGGATATGAAATAGAACAATCATCACCTAAATTTCTCCTCTAGTGTCACTTAAGTTCAGTAGTAAGATAAAGGTCAAGAAAATTGGCAATTGCTTCCAGGATGCAGTAGGTGACCTTGATCTTTATAAATTAAAGTCTTTCACCAGGTCTCAGTTTTCTGAGGCCACATTCATTCAATGACTAAGGATTGGGTAAAAGTTGAGACAAAAGGTGGCTCAATTTACTATCACAAAGATATCATTCTGGAAGGAGGAGGCCCTCAGAATTTCTGACAAGAACTGAAAATAGCTGCTCTTTACCCTTTTACCAAGCCATCAAAAATCTAAACAATAAGCCACCGAGGCTTAGGTTGGATCTATTATTATCTATTCAATGAAAGGCAGAATGATCTGGGTTTAAAGGTAGAGTCATGTAACTCTAAAACATTATTTTTCAAGAAATCAGAAATGAAAAATACACAGAACAAAGATAAATTATCCCAGTTTCTTAAAACTAAATAAAATCTAATAAAAATAAATAAAAGAAGAGATGTGAGAGCAGTGATTACTACTCTCAGATAACATAGTAAAAACAATTACTACAAAATGTTCTCCTAAGAATCTAGTTCACTCCTTTCCACAAATACAGTTTTTTTTAGAAAGAGTAAGCTTGAACTTAGATCACCAGGTTCACTGGTGGGTGACTGAAAGAGGATGTAAATGATCTGGGTGAATGGGTTAGGGACTGGGTATGTCAACCTCCTGAAGGGAAAAATTCACATTTGTGGAGGTCCTGGCATTATTGATAAGGTACAAAGATCCTAGGTTTGGATGGAGTCATCCCTCCCAGCATGATTTCCGGGACATATCTCCTAATAGACATGTTTGAAATTCAGCCCCCATCCTAAGTTTATGACTATAAATTTTGATGGACAAGTCAGAAATAGCTGTTCAGATTCTGCCTTCTGAAAGTGGAACAGAAAAAAATCAACAACAAAAAAAACTTTTCAAAACTGTGTTTTTGGGGGTTTGGCTCTCTAATCAGATCTTCCAGGCATGCCTGCATAGTCAGTGAACATAGAAAAATAGGAATGAACATGCATGTTAACCTAATTCTGTCTTGGTTTTTTTTTTTTTTTTTTTTAGGTTTTTGCAAGGCAAATGGGCTTAAATGGCTTGCCCAAGGCCACACAGCTAAATAATTATTAAGTGTCAGATTGGATTTGAACCCAGGTACTCCTGACTCCAAGGCCGGTGCTTTATCCACTGTGCCACCTAGCCACCCTGTCTTGTTCTTTCTTAAGGTCAAATTCTAGATCTTAATATTTGTCCCTTATTAGGAAAAACTCTGAAGTTTAACACATATTTAATTATTATTTTTAAGGCCAAAACTCAGTGAGGTTTCTTTACTCATTAAGGACAATTCAGTATCAAGGAAAAATCCTATACTTGAATGGATTCTCTAGGGATAGGAGTTAAAGTTCGAGGAATAGTCTCTATGGATTCAGCAAGTCTCTCTTCTTGGTGGAGAGATGAGGGCAGTGACCATTAGTGGCAGGTAAGATGGCAGGCTTTCAGAAATCATAGAAGGGAACAGAATTGAGACAATAAAAATTCTTGTCATTTGCAAGGAAAAGGGCCTTCCTCTGAGATAGAGCAAAAATGAGAGAACTGAGATTGATTTTTAGTGGATTTATTTGGAGTGTAGAATTGAGAGGAAAGAACTTTCTTTACCAATTATTTTATTTGCTATTTAATTAAAATGTCTTTGAAACAAGCATATCCTCTGGTTGGCTAGTAAAAAAAAAACACATTGATGGGGACTTGTGAGAAATGATTTAGAAAGGATTCTGACCCACAAGGAATAGTTAAATAGGATTCCAAATTGAATGAATTCCTACAGGCCACATTAGAAATATAGAGAAGCTCCTAGTATCAAAACCAGACCATGTGAGCTCAGACCTGAAGTCTGAAGTGGTCATTCTTCCTGTCTAGTAAAGGTAAGGGACAATGTTGACCTTTCCAAAATGATTAGAGTCCCTGAAGTAGGAGGATAGAAGCCATCCCTTTCTAGATTAGAAGTTGGAGTTGTTGAAATGAGGGAAAAGAGGAAGGCAGAGGGGTATGCTGGATCCAGCTCCTGTTGGGTGAGCTAATGGTAAATTTTTAGTATGAGGATGTATGTTTCAGAAACTGGCAAATGTTGCAATGTATATGTGTGTGTGTGTGTGTGTGTGTGTATAGACATGCACACATATGTACTTGATCTAGACTTAAAATGATGAATGTTATTAATATACATTAAACTTGAAAGTTCTGTACATATATATTTTTTTAGGATTTTGCAAGGCAATGGGGTTAAATAGCTTGTTCAAGGCCACGCAGCTTGGTAATTACTAAGGGTGAGGCTGGATCTGAACTCAGATACTCCTGACTCCAGGGCTGGTGCTCTGTCCACTGTACCACCTAGCCGTCCCTATATTTCTTTTTTAAAAAGTGCTTGTTAAATATTTACTATCGTGTTTCTTGGAGGAGGGGGATGAGGAGTGGAAACCATATCTGCTACCTAGAATTCAGGGATTGAGGTTTAGAGGCAGGTAACCTAGTTGCCCTAGCAATGCTCCTTCTACAAAGATAATCAATGTGTGAAAGATGGGATCTGTTTTCTGCAATTAATCACTAGATGATGCAGCTTTTTAAAAGAAAATCATCTTTCATACTTTGGGTCATCTTGAATATTTATATCTACACCAAAAAGGAACAGACCTGATAAAATTATTCTGTCAAAGTTTGAGTTAAACTCAAACCAACTTCAATTGAGGATTTACAAAAGGGAAGGACAGGGTCTGTAGAATAATTTGAACCTTGACACAGACTTTTATGCAAGGATCTACAAAGCTTTTTCAGTTCAGGGACAAGTCTGCACAGTTCTTAATAAAGCATTGATTAAGGAAAAGGCGAAAGACCAATCTGTCAGCAACTCTGCCAATTTATGTCAGCAGTCTCTGGGCGGCCAGAGAAGATGTGTGATGATTCTCAGGATGGGGCCAGATAATAAGTGGTTTCAGGCCCTGATTAAGCAGGAAACAAAAGGAGAGCCATAACTAGATTCTGACATTGATTAAGCAGGAGGAATTGATGCTGGCACTCTGGGTGCACTTACAGCATCTGCTCATAGTGAAGAAATATTCAGGAAGGCTTCCAGGGAGCATATTCCCTTGGGAAAATCAGCCTCCATCTCTTTGTCAGAGCAACAGTTTCAATAACCATCATCCAAAGTCTGATAGAACAGTGAAAAGCCTTCAAGTTGAATATAAGGCCAGGCTTGCTTTCAAAAAATTCAAAAGTAAATATTACAGGCACTTATTTTCACTAAGATAAACAAATTCTTTCTGTGATGATAGGCTCAATAGATACTAATAATTCTGGGAGTTTTGGAGGTTTTTTAATTTTATGCAAGGATTGCTAATGAGATAGACATCATTTTTATCAAGCCCTCAAAGGGGCAACAGTTATAAAATTTTGTCTGAGTGGATTTTCTACTACTGAAAAAAAAATTTAAAAATAACAATATAAAAGAAAGCAGAATTAGGCTTGTGGCCACAATATGTTTGTATGCTAAATAGCATCAAATACACTAAAAGCAAAAATTTAGTAACTAGCAAATGGCAATAAGTAGTTTCCTGTATGAATGAGGATCAGGGCAAGGGATCAGATAATTCAAAAAACAAAAAAGATGATGCTAGTGTCTAGTTTGCGAATTTTGTGACTGCATTTGGAGTGAATCTGTAATACATAATAATTTTTGACTAGTAGAACTAAAAAAAGATTTAAGGAAATGACTTTTTTGAATGGTAAACTGGATAAAAATTAACAATTTTTTGCTGTTTGGTTGTTTCTGATCCTTCATGACCCTGTGGACCATAGCAAGCCAATATTATTCTTAGAATTTTCTTGATAAATATACTGAAGTAGTTTGCTATTTACTTCTCCAGTGGATTAAGACAAACAAAAGTTAACACAATTGCCCAGGTTCACACAAGTAAGTGTCTGAGACTGGATTTGAGTTCAGATATTCTTGCCTTCAGGTTTGACACTCTATCTGCTGAGCCACTTTGCTATCTCCAGAGGAGACAATTATGTACTAAAAAGGTGTATATATATATATATATATATATATATATATATATATATATGTATATGTATTTTTTTTTTAGATAAATTGGGGGGTAGTCTCAGAGGAAAGGAATGGCTATCACTAAGGTATAGGAAAGGCTTCTGAAAGTGAAAAATTGGCTGAGATTTGAAGGTAGCCAAGAGGCAGAGAAGAGGAGGAAGAGTGTTTCAGGCAAGAGGGCAACTTGGAGTCTGGAAATGAAGTGTTTCCTGTAAGAAGGAAAAAGAAGTCCAGTATTATTAAATTGATTAATTTGAGGCTCATTCCCACTAGCATTGATCTTTTCTCTTAATTTGTTCAATTGAGAACAATTTCTTTGTTACTACAAATGAATGAATGAGTGAAAATAAATAAAAGGATAGATAGGGTCCATCATCTCCGCTTTCCTCAAGATCAAAATCCTCTGTCCTTGCCAGGGGACATTTTTCTACATTCTCAAAACTGATGAGAAAAGGAAAATCTGAAAAGGAATAGCACAAGAAGTATTGGAGCTAAAGAGAAAGAGGCATGTATGCCAGAATAAAGTTACTATTAATTGTATTCTTAGTATCACTAGATCACCTCTACAGTATTTTATTTCTGGTGCCCACAGTTTCTTTTTTAACTGAATAATATTTTGCTTTTTTCCAATTACACATATAGTTTTCAACATTAATTTTTGTAAAATTCTGTTTACCTCCTTAATGTCTTTCTTGTATATTTTGTGGTTGGATTGACCTAATTCTGAAGAGGAGGGTTGAGGACTTGTTCTAGTATAGTTTTGCCATCTATTTCTTCCTTTTTGTTTTTGGTAAGGCAGGAGTTAAGTGATTTGCCCAAGGTCACATAATTAGGTACTTATTAAGTGTCTGAATTCAGATTTGGACTTAATTCTCCTGACTTCAGGGTCAATGCTCTATTCACTGTGCCACCTAGCTGCCCCACCATTTCTTTTCCTGTATGAATTTGTTCTTTTGTGTTTTTTTGCAAGTCAAATGAGATTAAGTGGCTTGCCCAAGGCCATACAACTAAGTAATTATAAATGTCTGAAAGCTGGATTTGAACTCAGGTACTCCTGACCCCAGGGCCAGTGCTCTATCCATTGCACCACCTAGCCGCCTTCCCGTATGAATTTGGATGCTATACTACTTGGTGAGTAGATGTTTAGTATGGATATTTCTTCACTGTGTATGGTAACTTTTAGCAAGATGTAGATCCTTCCTTATCTCTTTTGATTAGATCTATTTTTGCTCTTGCTTTGTCTGATATCAGGATTGCTACCCTTGCTGTTTTTTACTTTAACTGAGGCATAATATATTCTGCTCCAGCATTTTAACTTTATTTTGTATGCATCTCTCTGTTTCAAATTGTGTCTTATTCTATTTTTTTAATCCACTCTATTATCTGCTTCCATTTTATGGGAGAGTTCATCCCATTAACATTCACATTCACTTTGTATTTTCCTCCATCTTATTTTTCTCTTTGTTTATAATTATTTCTCTTCTTTTGTCCTACTCCCTCACCAGTATTTTATTTTTGAACACTGATTCCCTTAATCTGCACTCCCTTCAATCATGGCTCCCCTTTCCCTTCTCCTTTCCCCTTTTCCCCTACTACTTTTGCCCTGCCTTCTATCAGCCCCTCCTTTCCCCTCCCACTTCCCTATAAAGAAAAATTTCTAAACCTGATTAGAAGTGTGTGTTATTCCCTCTGAACAAAATCTTTCTATTATAATCAGTCCTTTGTGTCTCTTCACATGATATGATTTACCCTATTCTGCCTCCCCATTACAATTTTTTCCATATTTTATTTTTTAAAAATCATCACATCAAAATCAACTTATTCCCACACCCTCTAAATATACGTCTTCAAATTTTCTTACTAGAAATACAGTTCTCAAGAGTTACATGTATCTTCTTCCCATATGGGTATGTAAACAGTTTAATCTTATTGAATTTTCTTTTTTTCTTGTTTACCTTTTTATGCATATCTTGAGTCTTATATTTGAAGATCAAATGTTCTGTTTGACTCTGATATTTTTATCAGGAAAGATTGAAAGTTTCCTCTTTCCTTGAATGTTCATCTTTTCTCCTGAAAGATTATGATCAATTTTTTAGGTATCTGATTCTTGGTTGTAATCCAAGCTCCTTTGCTTGGAGTATCACATTCCCCACCCTTTGATGCTTTTAAGGTTGAAGCTGCTAAGTCTTGTATGATCTTTTCTGTGGCTACTTGGTATTTGAATTGCTTCTTTCTGGTCTCTTGCAGTATTTTCTCATTGAGCTAATTTGTCTACAATATTCCTTGGAGTTTTCATTTGAGGATCTCTTTTAGAAAGTGTTGGTGGATTCTTTCAAGGACAATTTTCCCCCTTCAATTTAGGATATTAGGGCAGTTTTCTTTGATAATTTCTTGAAAGATATTGTCTAGGCTTTTTGTTTTGGTCATGGCTTTCATGATCTAACAATTCTTATCTTTTCTAGATCTATTTTCCAAGTCAGTTGTTTTTCCTGAGTACTTTGCATTTTCTTCTATTTTTTCAGTCTTTTGATTTTCATGGATTCCCTGATTGAGTCATTAGCTTCCACTTGCTAATTCTAATTTTTAAGGAATTATTTTCTTAAGTTAACTTTTGTATCTCTTTTCCCATTTGTCTAATACTATTTTAAAAGAATTGTTTTCTTCTGTAGTTTTTTTTTTCCATTTTGGTCATTTCCATCTTTTAAGAAATTGTTTTCTTATACCCAAAGGGAAACGAATGTGCATACCCTTTGATCCCACAATACCACTACTGGATCTATACCCTGAAGAGATGATGAAAAAGGGTAAAAACATCACTTGTACAAAAATGTTCATAGCAGCCCTGTTTGTGGTGGTAAAGCATTGGAAATCAAGTAAATGTCCTTCAATTTGGGAATGGCGTAGCAAACTGTGGTATATGTATGTCATGGAACACTATTATTCTATTAGAAACCAGGAGGGTTAGGAATTCAGGGAAGCCTGGAGGGATTTGCATGAACTGATGCTGAGTGAGATGAGCAGAACCAGAAAAACACTGTACACCCTAACAGCAACATGGGGGTGATGTTCAACCTTGATGGACTTGCTCATTCTATGAGTACAACAATCAGGGACAATTTGGGGCTGACTGCAATGGAGAATACCATCTGTTCCAGAGAAAGAACCGTGGAGTTTGAACAAACATACTTTATGTTTCTTCCTTAGGGATATGATTTCTCTCTCATCACATTCAATTTGGATCAATATATACCATGGAAACAATGTAAAGACTGACCAATTGCCTTCTTCAGGGGGTGGGGGGAGGGAAGTAAGATTAGAGGGAAAATTGTAAAAGTCAAAATAAATAAAATCTTTATAAACAAAGAAAAAAAAGAAATTGTTTTCTTCAGTCAAATATTGTGCTTCCTTTTCCAGTTTTCTGTGATTCTCCTGCATAATTCCCATTTCTTTTATCCAATTTTTCTTCTGTTTCTTTTACTTGATTTTAAGTATTCTTTTGCAAGGCAATAGGATTAAGTGGCTTGCCAAAGGTCACACAGTCTGAGGCCAGATTTGAACTGAGGTACTCCTGACTCCAGGGCCGGTGCTCTATCCACTGTAACACCTAGCTGCCCTGTCTTACTTGATTTTTTAAAAATCCTTTTTGAGTTCTTCCAAGAGGACGTTTTGGACTTGAAACCAGTTCATAATCCCCTTGGAGACTTCACATGCAGGCATTTTGTCACTGCTTTCTTCTTCTGAGATGTTATTTTGATCTTCCCTGTTGCCATGGTAGCTTTCTATGATTAGGGCTCTTTTTTTCTCATTTTTTTCCTATGTTGAGCTTTCCCCTTGGGGCACAGGGAGCACAGTCCCAAGCATCTTGTGCTGGAGGCCAGGGGTTTGGTCATTGGTTTTCTACATTGGGGGTCTCAGGTGCTGGTGGCTTGCTCTCTGTGTTGGGGTAGCCCACCCCAGCCCTGACTGTTGTGGGCTTGGAATATGTCTTCTGTGCTGAGATTGAAGTCTTCACTGCTGAGCTGGGACCCAGAGTCTCAATTACTGATTTGTGCTGTGGCTAAGGATCTCCTTCTAGCTTCCCGGCTCCCTGCCTGTGCTGGACAGTGCTCCCCTTTTACTCAAGTGAGACAAATCTTTTCTGAAGTCCCTTTAAAATAACTTTAGCTAGAAAATTTTTTCACTCCGTCTTTTTGTAAGTTCTGTCACTCCAGAATTTGTTTACAGTCTTCATTTACAGTTGTTTTAGAATGCTTCTGGGAAAAGTCCAGGCAGCTTCCTGGCTTCTTTCTGCTGTCTTCCATAAACTTAGAATGGTCTTTGATTAATGTATTACTGAAAAGAGTTAAGTCTTTCATAATTGGTAATCACACAAGGTTGCTGTTGCTGTGTACAATGTTCTCCTGGTTCTACTTACTTCACTCAGCATCAGTTCATGGAAGTCTTTTCAGGTTTTTCTGAAATCTGCTGGCTCATGATTTCTTATAAAACAACAGTATTCCACCACATTCATATACCACAACTTGTTTCGCCATTTCCCAATCTATGGGCATCCCCTTACTTTCCAGTTCTTTGTGTGACCCTCAGTTTAAGAAGGACCCTGATTAGTTGGGGAGCAATAAAAGTAGGATGATAAAAGATCTCAATTTCATGCCATTAGTTGGAAGAACTTAGGGAAGTTTAGTCTTTAAAAGAGAAGTTTGTTTTGTTACCTCATGTTTGACATATTTGACCCTAGAGTGCAAAACTATGAGTTGGATAAGAGTTGCATCGAGATAAAGGAAGGTTTGATATAAAGAAAAATTTTGTAAGTATTATCCAAATGTGAGATGGGCCTTTTGGTGGGGCAATCCTACTAGAATGTAGTAGGATTCCCTCTCTCTGAAGGCTTTCAAATAAATGATTGGAAATCTATTAGGGATGTTGTCAGGATGAATTCTTTTTCAGGTTGGACTAGATGACCTATGATTTCTCTTCTCTTAAATTCTCTAATTCTCTGATATTAAATTCTATGATTCAAGATTTAGACCCAGAGCATTTGTGTTAGACTCTTCTTATTGGTGGAGGGGATGATGAATCATTACTGTGTACTTGTGTGAAATGCAGAAGAACTGACTAGGGAGTTTGGAAGATGAGAAAGGAGAAAGGATATTTATAGGTCTAAATCTATTTCAGGGAGAAATCAGGAAATAAAAGTAAAAAGATTTTGGAAGCAACAGATATGAGGACTTGATGGTGTAACTAATTCCTGATTTCCAATGAGTTACTTGTAAGACTGGGAAAATTTTTTTTAAAGGATGATTACCTAATCCTAACATAAAAAGGATATTCAACAAGGATAATCGACCCTTAGGTCAAGTGTGGGTCACCTTATCTCCTTTTGGAAATGCATCTAGTAAGCAGGGCAGTGCCCAGATCATGCTTCACATTTTCTTCCAGTCATCCACCATTGAACCTGGGCCTCACATAATTATGGTGGTCTAAGTTTATGCTTACTCTTCCGACAGATGTTGTATTTGTGGGAAAGAATTAGGTCCTTAGGGAACTGGTAGATATTAATCCTATCATATTTCCATAAGACTTTTGATGGGTAAGTTTAGGGATTCTGTCATTCTTTTTTTTTCTGATTTTTTGTTGCTTGAATAAATACTTTCAGTTATTGTGGCCTTTCCATAACAAGAATTTGGTGAGGAGGAACCAAGTTCCAATAGCATTTCCATTATACCACTAAAACTGTAGTGAAATCTAAAAAATGGTCTAGCTAAATAAGGCACTCATTTGATATATGGGTAAAGAATTAATACAACAAAATATAAAAATGTTTTGTTGAATCATTTTCAGTGCTATTGGACTCTTTGTCCTCATTTGGGATTTTCTTGGCAAAGATACCACAGCGGCCATTTTCTTTTCCAACTCATTTTACAGATAAGGAAACGGAGGCAAACAGGGTTAAGTAACCTGTGTCTGAGGTGGCATTTGTACTTGGGTTCTCCCAACTCCAGGACTATCACCGAAATGCCCCATCAAAGAAATTTTCCTCGAAAAAATTCAGCTATTTGTCATGATACTTTAATTTTCTACCGTTTTGCAGGGGAGGGTGTTGCTATACTGTCTTTAGGAAGGTCATCCTCAAAAATTCTGTGACCCAAGGTTTCCTGTGAGTAGGCCCTCTGCGGTGCAAGCCTGGTTACTATTGTGTGTTCCTGGCCTTTGTCTCAACCAGGGAAATGAGGGAATAAGAGTAAAGTCCTTTTCAGCTTTCAGTCCGAGTCTGTGGAGCCGAAGCGAACGGGGCGCTCCATGAGCTCGGAGTCACAGCGTGGCTAAGCCAAGCTAGGTCTCTTCGAGATCCTGCTCCTTGGCAGGAGGGCCCGGCGTCAACGGAGCATGCGCGCTCGGGGCGGGCGGCGGACGCTCCGCATCCGGGGCCAGAGGCCGGGGAAGGGGGGGCACCGGATCCCGGAACCCGAGGCAGCGCGGCCAGCTTCCGGCCGGGCTTTTTAGAACGGCGCACCGCGCCGCCGGGGGACCATGAGAAGGCCGGAGCCGGGCCCGGAGCCGAGCATGGAGGGTGACGTGCTGGACACGCTCGAGGCCCTCGGGTGAGGGGGTTGGGGGGCTCTTCCCTTAGGGAGAAGCCGCGCTTCGGCCTCTTCCGCGGGCTCTGCAGAGCGGGGCCGGCCCGCGGCCCGGCGGGGTTAAAGGGGAGGAGGGTGAGGGTCCCGGCGGCCCCGGGGTCTGCGGCGAGGCCCGGGCCTTCCCCGAGGCTGGGGCGGGGCGTGGGGGGTCCTTTCTTCATTTGGGAGAAGGGGGCAGGGCCCAGCACCGCCGACGCCCCCTTCTTCCTGGCCCCCGCTCTTCTCGACCCCTTGTCCGGGCGCCCAGCCCGCGGGACCCAGGAGCCAGGCCGGGAGCCCGCGCCTCGCGGCGCCTCTGTGGGAGGGAGGGCGGGCGGGCGGCGGGGCACGCCTCCCGCCGCCGGGAACGGGAACGCCCCCGCCCGCCGCCGGGAACGCCCCCTGCCGCCGGGAACGCCCCCCCCCCCCGCCGCCGGGAACGCCCCCCGCCGCCGGGAACGCCCCCCTGCCGCCGGGAACGCCCTCCCCGCCGCCGGGAACGCCCGCCGCCGCCGGGAACGCCCCCCCGCCGCCGGGAACGCCCCCCCCGCCGCCGGGAACGCCCCCCCGCCGCCGGGAACGCCCCCAGACCTTCGGGTGGGGGGGGCTTTGCGAGAGCAGCTCGGGGCGCCGAACCTTGGCCGCCCCACAGGCTGTCTTAGTGCAGCCTTGAGCTGTGACTGTAACTGTTAGTGCCATCACCTAGTGTTTACACCGGGGACCGAGGCCCTTGGTGCACTTCAACTTGTATTATTAGCATTAGTAAGAACTTCCCCTTGTGTCCCACAACTCGGGGTGGTTTTGAGCTAGTAGTAGTAGTAGTAGTAGTAGTAGTAGTAGTAGTAGTAGTAACATTACTATTTATACTGTGTCCCAAGACCCTTAGTGCACTTCTAAGTTTTATTATTAGCATTAGCAATATCATCACCTACTATATCCCAAAACTCAGTATGGTTTTAAGCTTGTAGTAGTAGTAGTAGTTGTGGTGGTAGTAATAGTAACATTTAGTAAATATACTGTGTCCCAAGACCCTTAGTGCACTTCTAAGTTTAATTATTAGCATTAGCAATATCATCACCTACTATATCCCAAAACTCAGTATGGTTTTAAGCTTGTAGTAGTAGTAATATTGGTGGTGGTGGTGGTGGTAGTAATAGTAACATTTAGTAAATATACTGTGTCCCAAGACCCTTAGTGCACTTCTAAGTTTTATTATTAGCATTAGTAATATTATCATCTAGTGTGTCCCAAAACTCAGGGTGGTTTTAAGCTTGTAGTAGTAGTAGTAGTAGTAGTAGTAGTAGTAATAGTAACATTTAGTAAATATACTGTGTCCCAAGACCCTTAGTGCACTTCTAAGTTTTATTATTAGCATTAGTAATATCATCACCTAGTGTGTCCCAAAACTCAGTGTGGTTTTAAGCTTGTAGTAGTAGTAGTAGTACTACTACTACTACTACTACTACCAGTAACATCTATTATTTATATTGAGTATCCCAAAACCTTAGTACATCTAAGTTTTATTATTAGTAATATCATCATCTAACATTTACAGTGTCACAAAACTCATAGTGTGGTTTTAAATTTTTTTTTATTAATACATTTATACAAATGTCCCAAAAGTTTTAGTGCAGACTATTTTGGGGACTTCCTGCATTATTCCAGCTCCTACAGTTCCCATCACCCTTTACCCCAAGGCAGAGCAAAGGCTTTTTCTTGATTAAATGAACATGAATTTTCCAAAGCAGCTATTAAGCTCTAAAACTCTTTAAGTTAAGCCAGTCTCTGCCCTCAGGGAGCTCACTCTAGACTGGGAGAGACTGTAGTATCCAGGGAAAGTTCCCTTAGCAAGTTAGATAAGTAGATGGAGCTGCTTTATTTCCTTTGCTTTTATTTACTTTTAGCACCTTGTCCAGTCAAGTTCTTTCCAGTCCTGCAAATTGTGGGTGCTTAATAGATATTTGCTGATTTGCCTTTTTCTCTTGCAGTGACCTCATTTGGTCACAGAGGATACCTGCTGCTAGGTAGTAGTGGCAGTTCTCTTTGGGAGTAGTGGAAATGAAGCACCTAGTGACAGAACTGCAGTTGAAATTTTGATGAGACTATTAGTGGACTTACTTGTCAAGGGTATGGGTCCTGATTTCATTTGTATGGTAACTTCAGATGAAGATACTCCTTGATCCAATGCTTTTTTGTCACTGAGGACCAAGAGAGCACAGTTACTTGCTTGCTTAGCTTTAGGTTACACAGAAGTTAGAACTTTGCCTGAAGTCTCCCAAACTCACAATACCAGCCCTCCATCTACAATTCCAAAAGTGACTCCCCAATATTAATAGCAATAATGGTTATAACTGACATTTATATAGCCCCTTTGATCCCTCCTTTGGATTCTTTAGTGTATTGCCTCTGTTCTCATCTTCACTCTTAAATTCAAACAATTCCAGTTTACTGTGTTCTTCCTTGCTGCCTACAAACATGTCCACGACTCCCTCTTCTTCTTTTTAAGTTTTTTTTTTTTTGCAAGGCAAACAGGGTTAAGTGGCTTGCCCAAGGCCACACAGCTAGGTAATTATTAAGTGTCTGAGGTCAGATTTGAACCCAGGTACTCCCGACTCCAGGGCCAGTGCTTTATCCACTACACCATCTAGCCACCCCTGACTCCCTCTTCTTTAAAAAACAAAACAAAACCCAAAAACCTGGTTCTGTTCTACCATCTGGCTATCTTTTCATATCTCTTCTATCTTCATATCTCTTCATATCCCCTTCTAGACTAAACACCTTGATAAATTACTCTAGAGTGAGGTACTTCCACATAACCTTTCACCTGCTCAACTAGCCCCAGTCTTGGCTTCTGCCCTCATCATTCAATTAAAATCACTTTGTCTTTTTTTTTAAGGTTTTTGCAGGGCACTGGGTTTAAGTGGTTTGTCCAAGGCCACACAGTTAGGTAATCATTTAGTGTCTGAGGTCAAATTTGAACTCAAGTCCTCCTGACTCCAGGGCCAGTGCTCTATCCACTGTGCCACCTAGTTACCCCAAAACCACTTTTTCCAAAAATGTCAGTTGTGTTTTAATTGCCAAAGCCAGTGGTCCTTTCTCAGTCCTCATCCATTTTTGTCTTTCTTTTAACTTTTTTTTATTTTTAGGTTTTTGCAAGGCAAATGGGGTTAAGTGGCTTGCCCAAGGCCACACAGCTAGGTAATTATTAAGTGTCTGAGACCGGATTTGAACCCAGGTACTCCTGACTCCAGGGCTGGTGCTTTATCCACTACGCCACCTAGCTGCCCCCCTCTTTTAGCTTTGCAATATACCTTTGTATATCTCTTGTTCCTAAGTTGTTGTGGTCGTGTTCTTTTCTTGTTCTTGTACTGGTTCTCTTCCTATTATCTGTTCACTCTATCACAGTTTCATTGGCTATATTTTCGCGTCTTTCCTACTGAAAATGGATTTCCTCCAGGCTTTTACAGGGGTTCTTAACTTGGGATCCACTGGGTACATAAATATATTTCAGGGGTCCTTTGAACTTGGATGGAAAAAATACATTTTTTTCCTTTTGCAAACATGTTTAATGCATTTAAAAACTATTCTGAGATGGAGTTCATAGGGCTTCACTAGACTGCTAAAAGGGTCCATGACACAAAAAAAAGGTGAAGAAATCCTGCTCTGTGCTTTCTCACTTGATGATCTTCCCAACTCTCATGAGTTCAGCGAGATGAATATCTAGCTGCAGTCTTTCTCCTAAGCTCTAGTTCCTCACTGCCAACTAACTTTTGGAGATCTCTAGCTAGATATCTCATAGGCATCTCAAACTCACTAGATCTAAAAGAGAACTCATCTTTCCCCACAAATGTTCTCCTCTTCCCAGCTTTTCTACTGTTATCACAGGCATTAATATCCTTTCAGTCACCCAGGCTTGTGGCATTGGTGTCATTCCAGACATCTCTCTTGTATTCACCTCACAAATTTCTCTTCAGCTATTCACCATTACCTCCTCCTCCTCCCACTACTTCTTGCTTTGTTATGAGGATTAAATGATGTGATTTATGTGAAAGTACTTTGAATTTTCTAAAAGGGGCTCCTTGAAGTCTGTGACTTTGAGAAATGAACTTTTTGCTTTGCCTGCTGAAAGCCAGGCTTGCATTTTATGCAGATACCTCACCATGGTCTGTGTGTGTGTGGGTATGGGGGGTGTGTGTCCATTTGCTTTGTCCTTCCCCCAACTTTCCAGCAACCCCTTATTTGTTGTCTTCCATTAGAATGTAAACTTCTGAGGGGCAAGAACTATTTTGTTTGCTTATGGTTATTTTCTCCAGCTTAGCACAATGCCTGCTATGTAGTAAAGGCTTGATAAGGGCTCTATCAATTCATCTACTAATAGACTAGGTGTGTGAACATGATAACTGAAAATAAGACCGTTAAGAAGATATCATGCCTACCTCCCTGTATGATTCCTCAGTTGTTATGCCAAATGAGATCTTTTAAGAAAAGTCAGTATTAACCACTCAATTAATCACTAGTTTTTAATTTTTTTCTTCTTTTCTTTCCAGGTATAATGGTCCTCTCTTAGAAGAACAAGCACTTATCAAAGCAGTAGAAAGTGGCCTGTCCTCACCTGAATTTTCAGAGCTCTGCATTTGGTTAGGATCTCAGATAAAACCTTTATGTGACTTAGAAGAAAGCATCTCTTCAACAGCTGGTATTTTCATTGAACTTCATTTACCTTTTTATTCACTTCTTATATATAGTTAAACCTTTTTAAAGAAAATAATTTCCTTAGCTTTATTTAAAATTTTTTTTTTGCAAGGCAGTGGGGTTGTGACTTGCCCAAGGTCACACAGGTAGGTGATATTAGGTGTCTGAGGTCGAATTTGAACTCAGGTCCTCCTGACTCCAGGGTCGGTGCAATATCTACATCACTCAGCTGCCACCTAGTTGCCCTCTAGCTTTATTCTTGATAGACAAAGAAGTCATTATTTAATATTTTTAGCTTTTGGTGATTGGAATGAGTTTTGCTTATTGGAAAAAATGTGTGGAAACTTAACTCTACTGGATTATGAGGATATTTTGGTTTAGAAAAAAATTATAAAAATTATCTTAATCCAATTTAAATTTATCCAAAATTGATGATTACAGTTTATATACAAGTAATGTTTTTAGATATCTTAGATGTCATTTTGGTCTTTAATTTTAAAATGAAACATAATCTGAACATGTTAATTGAAGGTCTTTTTTCTAGTCCATTTTGTTTTGAATTAATTGGTTTGGAACTTTAATTTTTAGACATATAAAATGAAAATTATGTAAAATTTTGAAATTCCTTGGGAGTTTTTCCCCACAGATCAAATTATTAGATTGTTTTAACTTTTTTTTGGCAAGACAATGGGGTTAAGTGGTTTGCCCAGGGTCACACAGCCAGTTAATTGTTAAGTGTCTGAGGTTGGATTTGAACTCAGGTTCTCCTGAGTCCAGGGCCGTTGCTCTATCCACTGCACCACCTAACTGTCCCTGTTTTAACATTTTTCCACCTCATTCCCTTCTGATCTCATGTGTCCAGTAAAGTTCCACGTTTTAATGACAGTGGGAGTAGCAGCTACTATAGCTACACATAGAAAACTTTCTGAATCAACATTGAAATTTCAAGTGCTACTGGACAGAAAAATAGACTACTATCATAGTACTTCAGAGTATAAAAGTGAGCAATTAAATTTAACCTGAGCATTGTTCACAACTGACTATACACACAGGATTGAAGTTGTTAATGTGTTTTAAACTCACTGAATATAGGATGGTGGTCACACATGGTTTTATGTAACATATTAACATAAAATTTTCAAATTATCTCTTTATTTGGAAAAGTGTGCTGCTTGTTTAAAAAATTAAACTAATTTAATTAAGAAAATGCTTTTAAATTCTAACTTATCAAATTACTGTCCCCTTTGCTAAATTGTCAAAACAAGTGGCTAGTCATTCTTTAAAGAGATTAAAAACTTTAATTTTCAGTTACCTTCACCTAAATTACTTGGGCAGTGTGCGTGTGTGTGTGTGTGTGTGTGTGTGTGTGTGTGTGTACATATATATATATATATATATATATATATACACATATATCTGAATATGTACATATATATGTGAGAATATAATTTGAAACAAGGGGGAAAATGTAAGTTTGTAATTTACAATTAAATATGAGGGTCAATTCAGTATTACAGAATTTAAAAGTTGGGAGATATTCTAGAGCTCTCTAGACTAATCCTACCCACAAAAGGAATCCTTACCAAACAAAGGAAGTACATGAGCATCTGAATTCTGTCTGGAGACCTCGAAGTTGGGGGAACCCCTGTTACCTTTTGCAGTCTATTCTACTTTGTACTGCTTTAATTAGTCAGCAGGTAGTCAGATGACTCAGTGTATTGAGTAGTGAATCTGGAATCAGAAAAACTTGGGTTCAGATTTGACTTCAGACATTAATAGCTATATGACCTTGGGCAAGTCATTCAACCTGCTTGCCTCAGTTTCCTCATCTATGAGCTGGAGAAGAAAATGGTAAACCACTTCAGTGTCTCCCAAGAAAGCCCAATTTAAGGTTACAAAGAGTCAAATGTGACTGAAATGACACAACAATGGCACCAAATTAGTAATTTTTTTCAGGTATCAAACCTAAATTTGATTCTTTGTGATTTCTACCTATTGCTCTATATTCTACCCTCAGAGGTCAAACAGAACAAATTGGATTCCTCCTCCACAACACAGACCTTCAGATTATTGGAAACCTATCATGTCCCTCCTTGAGTCTATTCTTGGCTAAATAGCCCCAGTTTCTCAAAGGTTTTCCCCATCCTGGTTATCTTCCTCTGGATATACTCCAACTTATCCTTCTTAAATGGTGCTCTCCAGAACTGGAAAAATACCTTATTTGAAGTCTGACTGATCAAGATACAGGGGAACTATCATTTTTCTATTCTTTTTTTTTTTGAAAGGCAGTGAGTGGGGTTAAGTGGCTTGCCCAAGGCCACACAGCTAGGTCATTATGAAGTGTCTGAGGCCGGATTTTTGAACTCAGGTACTTCTGACTCCAGGGCCGGTGCTCTATCCACTGTGCCATCTAGCTGCCCCTCATTTTTCTATTCTTAGTATCATTGTCCCCCTTAACATAGCCCAAGATTACATTATAGTTTTTGGATGCTATATCACATTGTTGATTTATTGAGTTTGCAGTACACTAAAACTGTAAGATATTTTTCAGAAAAAATTATTATCTAATCATTCTTATGCTTGTGAACTGGAATTTTTTTTTGGTGGGGGGAGTAGGTATTCAAGTGCAATACTTTACATTCATTCCTTTTGAATTTCATTTTTTTTTTGATTCAGTCTAATGCCCATCACTTTAATCAAGTATTATCCACTGCTCCCCAGCTTAGTGGAATTTGCAGGTTTTGTTAGTTTGTCATTGCTACATTTTCCCAAAACATAGATTAGAAAATGTTCAACAACAAAGGACCAAGCTCAGATTCCTGGTGTTCTCCATTGGAGCCCTCCTTCAATTGACATTCAACTATTGACAACTATTCTTTGACTGTCCAATCTATCCTGAACTTGTTTCTTTGTATTATTGTTTAATCTATATCTTCTTTATCTAATCTATATCTAATCTATATATTAAAAATAATCCTGTCTTAAAAGGAAATAAGTTGAATTTGGCATTACCAGTTTTTGATCAGTTATTTTTCCTCTTAGTTATCTCTGCTTCCCTATCTAGATATTTCCAACCATTCCTTTAATGAACTGTTGTAGAATTTTCCCAAGAATCAGTCATGCTTAATGGCCTGCATTTGGCACTTTCTCCCCATTTTTTGGAAATTGGAATATATTTGCCCTTCTTCAATCTTTGGTACCATTTTCATTTTCCGTGATGAGTCAGATGGCTACACAGTCACATTTGATGCCTCTTTTTGGGACTTGAGAATGTAGTTCATCTGCACCCAATGACTTGAATTTATCATCAATAGCTAGGTGCTCTCTTAGTATGGTCTTCTTTTTTTTGGATATCACCTCTCTAATTCATTTTTTGTTTTGTTAATTTTAGTATAAAAATCATTCTCCTTTGCTTAGAAAACAAAATAAATATTCAGCACTCTACCCTTTCCTTGTGTCTCTGTCTACCTTAAGCAAAGAACCTATCGCTTCTTTGATGTTCAGTTTTCTCTGAGATTTTCCTTAGCTTCCCCATGTCAACCTTGGTTTATTTTGAGATTTAGCCTTCCTGACACTAACTTTACATATTATAGGTAATAGTTACCTTTGAGATTTAGCCTTCCTGACACTAACTTTACATATTATAGGTAATAGTTACCTTATTGTTTTATGAAGAATTTCAGAGTTTTAAGGGAATTCAGAGGCTTAGTCCAATCCCAATCTGAAAGGAAGTCTCTTTTCAGTATTCCTGACATGGGATTGTCCAGCTTCATCTTGAAGTCCTGGACAGATGGGGCTCCTCTCTTAAACAGTGTAGCCAACTTTTGGACATTTGTCTCTGATGCTTTTACTCCATTGTTCCTGGATTTATCCCCTGGAGTGAAATGAAGGTAGTCATACTAACCTTTCAAATAATTGAAAGAGCTTTGTCTTCACTAGGTCTTTTCTCCCCATTGGTAACTTCAGTTGCTTCTCATATAATGTATGACATGGTGCTGTACCCCTAGTTATTTTTAGGAGATGTTCTGGCACCTGGCAGTGGCTCTGAGAATCAGACCCAGTGCTCAGAGATGCTGTTAGTGGGCCATAATATGTTGGGACTTGCGCATATGTACATGCCTTCATTAGAGCTGGTAGAAACTTATCTAACCCAACCTTTTCTTTTTACAAATAATGACCTCCAGTCCAGAGAGTCTTTTTCTGATTTGAACTTGATTACAAAGTGAGTTAGGAGTAGAACAGAATCTCAAATAGGATTCCTGGTCCCCCGGTATAATTTGTACTAAGTAACATTATTGCAAAAGAATTTACTGTTAGATGAAATGCTACAATACTGCAGTTCCTGTTTTTGAATGGTTTATATTCTCTACACAGAAAGACAAAAGATCTTCCACCCACTGGGGCTAAAACCTACCTGGAGAACCCATTTGTAACCCATGAAGCAGATAGTATGTCTGATAGATCCCCCGGTCTAGATACTTTTGGTAGTTAATGTGCTTATTAAATACTTATTGGCATCCAGGTTATTCTCCTTTCTGACTCAACCAATCAAAAAGTATTTATTAAATACCAGATATGTATCAGGAACTGTTTACTCTCTAACTGAAGCAAAGTAGTTAACTATTTTACTCACTGTCTTCATCTCAGTCTGTTTTTCTCTTGTTTACAAGCATCAGAATTCTTGCTTCTGGAATAGAATACTGGAATACTGGAATAGAATATGAATTCTAAGGCCAAATTCATCAGTTTCCTTAATTTCTATAATCCTGTCTTTTGTTCATTCTTACCACACAGGTGTGACCATGCCTTGACTGCTATATCATCCAAAGGTATTCCATTTCCATGGCCAAGAATCTGAAATGCCTTTATCCAACCATAATCCCCTGTTACACTCCTTCTAAATATGTATTTACTTATTATTATGGTTTCTAATCCCTTCACTCCTTTGTATTCTCACAGAACATCTTTCACCCCTGTTTCTGCTTCAAGATCCTTTCTTCTTAAACTTGACACTATAGTTACCAGTTCATTTATAAAAAAAAGATCACCATTTTTGAATTACTTATCCTACCATCCCTTATCTCTTGCCAAACCCTACCTTAGATTAGTTCCACTTTCTAATTTTCCTTCTACTTTGTAAAAACCTTGTTGTCCGGGTACACTACATTTTGGTTATCCAATCTCAGTTGTTACTTTGGTGTGACAAGGCAGTACTTCTACATCTTCTCCGAGCTATTTAAAATTTTTTTTATTTCTTCAAGTCTCACACCACTTCTCCCCACCTCAGCAGAGGTCCTTACTGAAAAAAAACCAAACACTTTTTTTTTACAAGGCATTGGGGTTAAGTCACTTGCCCAAGGTCATGCAGCTAGGTAATTATTAAGTTTCTGAGACTGGATTTGAACTCAGGTCTCCACTCCAGGGCCAGTGCTCTATACATTGCACCACCTAGCTGTTCCCTCAAAACCTTTTGATATCATTCCTTATTCCATTGTCCTTTATTCCAGTGTATGATTAAAAGGTGACTTAAAAAAAACAGACTTTTATTTTTTAACAACCTGATCTTGTATCTATATCGTTATACCCTGAACTTATCTAGCAGAGGATAATGTGAATATGATGTTCAGTCTCCCAGTATAATGATGTTTTTTCTTTTGCTTTCAAAAACATGTCTGGGTCTCCTGCAAAAAACTCCTCACAGGAGGACCCTACTATCTTCCAACTATCTCCATAGCTTGCCCTATATCTCCATAGTTGCTGGTGATCTCTTACTGCCCTTTTCCCGATCCTTGTCTTTGCTGACTTCTCTGAACCATTTGACTTTGATGGTCTGATCTTTCTGGATAGTTTCTCCTTTTTTTAAAGTTTTTGTGAACTCTTCACTTATATAATTCATCTTTAGTCTCTTTTATTAGTTTTTCATCCATGTCATGCCCCATAATTGTGTTTGTAAACTAGGGTTCTGTCCTGGGCCTCTTCTCTCTACAGTGACTTTACCTTCTATACATTCAATTATCATGTCTATTCAAATATTTACCAGATTTGTTTTTCCAGCCCTAGTCTCTCTTGAACTTGAGTCCTGCATAACCAGATACCTCTTAATCATCTCAAATTGGATGTCCCTTACTTTACCTCAAAGTCACGTGTGTGAAACAGTTTCTCCAATTCATTGATCTTCTGAATTTCCCTATTGCAGTCAAAGGCATCTTTCTAATTGCTAAGGTGTGTGACCTCAGGTTATCTCTCTAAGTTTACCTCTATATAATTACTTAGTTAAAAGGTCTTAGATCTCATGCATATGACCTTTTTTTTCTATTTGATGTGCAGTCTGTCATGCTTAGACTAGTGATCTTCTTACTCTTTCCCCTCTCCCTGTACATACCTGTCAAAGTAATTTTTTCTAAAGTACAAGTCTGAACATGTTAATCCTCTTGCTTAAATAAACAGCAGTGGTTCCCTCTTACCTCTAAGATCAAATAAATATTCCTTGGTTTGGCATATATGTGCTTGTTGTCTCTATCATTAGAACATTAGATCCATTTCATTTTGTTTCTGCTTCTCCCAGGACATAACTCAGGCACTTAATAAATAAATGTCGAGTAGTCCCTTTTTAAATAAGAAATCCTGCTTTGGCACTATAGGTCAGTTTAATTTTTACCTCAGTTGGCATAGCATTTTATTAATTTGCCTCAGCAGTCAATATATGTTTGATAAATTACTTTTTATCTTTTTTTTTTCTTTAAAGGAAGTGAAGATATAGAGAGCTTCCAGCTTGAGATAAGTGGTTTTCTAAAAGAATTGTCCTGTCCCTATTCAACACTCATCTCAGGAGACATTAAAGATCGTTTAAAAAAGAAAGATGATTGTTTGAAACTCTTATGTAAGTTATTTTTTACTTGAGATTTGTATTGTTTTTAACCTGTTATTTATATTTGTTCATGCCTGCACATGTGTGTCTTCATTTTCAAATTAACATGTTAAGTGTTTTGGAGGTTGATAGTATTTCTCAAGACTTTTCAGGAGAGCATTTGAGTATAGACCAGAGATGGACTGACTGTATGTTATCCAAGAATGGAGTTTAGGCCAAAAGGTGAGCCACCAAGTGTTGAAAGCTTCCTATTTAGAATAGTAGGCAGTCTGTGGAAGGAGTTATTACCCCCAAGGATGAAATCACAGATTTTTAAAACAATTACATATATAAATGTTGCTATCTTTGAGGTCAAGATTATGATTAAATTTCAGTTGAGGAATGTGGGTCTTTAATCATAATACAGTAGATCTTTGGTTTACAAATTTAATTCATTCTGATAAATCTGTTTGTTGTGTGATTTGTTCATATTGCAAAGCAGATTTTTCCATAGGAAGTAAAGTTAGATGATCAGTACCACACCCCCCAAAACATTCACCTTAAAATAATTATAATTTTAAGTAAGTTTTTTTGTCCCTAATGAGCATACAGTGGTAATGATTAATATACAACATAAACCAAAAATCAAACAAATTAAACTGCACTTTACCTTTGAGGAGAATCGCGGCTGTCATGAGGGAGAGGAGAGGGAGGAGGAGGAAAGCAAAGGAGAATCTCCTTCCATGAGAACATCGAGGATTTCAATGTCAGGAGTGTTCTCTCATGCTACTTTAATGAAAATTAAGTCTAACACTACTACTACTTCACTTATTTTTCACTTTTTGGAATCACTTTCATGTTTTGACTCTGATTTTTTTTTTTCTTTACATTTGTTTCTGAGTGAATTGGAGTGGGGAGGTATGGTACTTGAAACAGGTAGACTAATTAGGAGACTATGCAGTAGTCCAGGTAAGAAGTAATGAGGGCATGAGCAAAGGGGATGATTGTGAGTAGTGAGAAGGGGTGTCCATGGAGACAGTATGTCTGTCCATGGAGTAGTCCATGGAGTAGGAATTGTGTATTAAGTGAGGTTCCTTTGTTTGACATATGAAAGCAAAAAAAAAATCTATTGCTCTAGTTGAGCATCATCTCTTCATGAGCTGTTCAAGCCCAAGCATGATTCGTACTACTGATTTTTGTTTGTCCAGCAAGACAAATTTTGTGAAAAATTTTTCCTCGTCCAGCAAAGCTGGATTGAAATTGGTTTAATTTGCCCTCTTTCAATAGGTAATATATTTTAGTTACACTTGGATTTCTCTAGTTATGGTAATAGAATATTAGCCAGGATTTGTAAGACTTTTGATTTTATTTTACATAGCTCTGTGGTAGTTTGTTATATTTAGTCTCTTCATGTTTATCATTTTGGTATGCCATATATTCGGTATTTTTAGAGGTCTGAAAATAACGCAACCTAAAAAAAATGAATGAAGGAGAATGGGAGATGAGAATACTACCAAGCAGGGTGAGAGATTGTTTGACCATAGCAGCTGAAGAAATCTAAGTACTAATTATTAGAAGATTTATGTGTGCCATTGGAAAGATTATCTAAATGGACAGAATCCCTGATGCTTCACAGTAATAAAAGCAAGTCCTTGTTCATATGTCTTAGTTCCCAAACTATAAATTCTTCAAGGCAAGTGATTTTTGTCCTACTGTATTCTTGTTTTCTTGAAGGGCTTGGCACAATGCTCAAAAGCCTCATTTTCTGACTGATTCAAGTTGAGAATGCAATTAAATTTTATTGGATTTCTCTGATGTATAAAGCACGGTGTTAGGCTCTGATGGAACTACTCAATGGTAGCATATAATGGTCCCACTCAGTGGGCATAAAATTTTGTGGACTTTTAAGGAGCAAAAGATAAGATATTTGTACAACCATTAGTAGGACATTTGAAGAATGAAATAACATTTTTCCATTTTTTTCCATTTCACTTTATGGAAGTATTCATTGTAAACTTTATATTTTCTTTTGTGCATATAAAACCATTTAGATATTAAAATGATGATCCAAAGAAGACAATTGAATTATTTGTTTTCAAACTTTTTATATATGTTATTGTGTTTCAAAAATAGTCTGAACATTAGCATTATCTTTGTTCCTCTTGAGAAAATTCTTATCTTAAATAAAATATTTTTAAGGAACAGAAAGTTTCTGTTTACATGTTTATGTTTTCCTGTTTTCCTTCTAGTATTTTTGAGTACAGAACTTCAAGCTTTACGGATTTCACAGAAGAAGAAGCTTAAAGGTTCGCAGTTGAACAAAAACAATGAAATTTACCAGGAGGTACAAGCTATCTGTGATACCCTGTGCTTGCCAAAATCCACCACTTCTGACATTCCTGTTGTGCTAAGTCATGTAGAATCAAAGGTACTAATTTTAAATAGTTCTGTTAAGTTTTGGGGGGATAGAAATTTAACTATAAATTTAAAATTTCATAAAGTTATGTTTTATTGAGATTTGTTTATAGAGATCTCATCTATCCCAACAATAATTTCTTCTACCTTGACAATGGAATTTTCAAACCAGTTTTCCTCTACATGATCTGTAATTCATTTATATAGCTTAAGAAATTATTTATAAAGCATTTACTTTGTGTTAGGTACTGTGCTAAGCATTAGGATTACGAATATATGCACAAGTATAGTCCTCATTCTCATGGAGCTTTTGTTTTAACGTGGAAAAACAACACAAAGAATTATAGGGAGTACATAGAAGATAACCTTAGGGAATGGCACTAGCAACTAGGACAACCAGTGACCTTCTGCAGAAGGTAGGGTTTGTTCTAATGCAAAGCCATGAAGATAGGAGATAAGAGATGGAGTTTGAAGAGCAACAATAGTTCATTGCCTTTGGTTTTGTAGAGTGTATAGAGGAGTAAAACATAAGAAGACTGTAAAGGTGGGAAGAAGCCTGGTGATGAAGGGATTTAAATGTCTAACAGGACTTTCTGTTTACCATCCTTAAAGTGATGGTGAAATTTGTCTAAGTAATGTTAAAGAATGAGAAGGGAGAGCTTTTATTGAAGGGCCATTATGAAGTGTGATGTTTGAAACAAAGTTCTTAGCTTAGAGGGTGGGGAAAGAAGGTGCCCTGGAAAATTTGGAGAAGAATGAAAAACTTTTGAAAATTACTATGGTGAATGGGATAATCAGTTAATGAGGGAGGAGTAGAATGACAGTCTTGCTATCATGGAGGACGAGTTGAGATTGTGTATCATAAATTTCTGGTGGGTCAGTGGACATAGTTTCCTGATTTCTTCTAGCTCTGTTCAACAGCACATAAATAGGAGTCAGGAAGATGGATGTAATCTGTGATTGGACTTTGGCTACATGTCATTGGTAATTGGACAAGAGGGCAGGTGATAATCATAGGATTGATATGGTGTCCCTAAAGAATCCATATAGGGAGGGGAGAAGAGTGTAGCCAATACATGATAGTTGGTTTGGGAAATAAATGAGGGAGTTGAGACTATGATGAAGATGAAGAAAAGGTTTGGGGTCATAAGGCAGAGAAAAGATTATGATCAGGAGAATTTTGGAGTTCGTGATTATAAAAGCAAAACACTTGGGGGTGATGATAAGATCAAGAGTATGATATTCTCTGTGTAGCTGGGGTGGTGTTGAGATCATAGAAATTAAATTGAATATATTGAAGTTATGTATATGTTGAAGTTCCTAACATGGACTAGGGAATGACTGTGAACCAGACTGAATTAATTGAAAAATGAAGGAAAATAATCTGGAAATTCAGTAGATATTGGCTTCAATATGAATTGGGTGATAAATGTGGATAGTGTTGTTGTGGAGAAATTGCTGAGCAGTTATGATTAGAGGGAGAAACTGGAAATGGTGATAGGGAATGAAGATTATTTCAACTCCCCCATTGTCTTTTTTTTTTTTTTTTCTTAACAAGGCAACGGGGTTAAAGTGGCTTGCCCAAGGCTCCAGGGCCAGTCCATTGTGCCACCTATCCGCCTCCCTCCCCTCCCCTGGCTTTAAAAAAATTTTTTTAAATTTTTTTATTTTTCTAATTTTCTGTAAAGATAATTTTCAGTATTCTGTTTTGTAAAGTTTTCTTCCTTCCATTCTAATTATACATATACAATTGCATTACACATATTTCCATATTCGTAATGCTGTAAGAGAAGAGTGAGAACAAAAAGGGACCATGAGAAGGAAAAAAAAATTAAAAACAAGTGAAAATAGTATTCTTTGATCTGCATTCAGATTCCATAGTTCTTTCTCTGGATGCCCCACTGTGTCTTGATGGTCTGGGAGTAAGGAAAAAGTGTAGTTAGATCTGGAAAGGATGGTAGTGTCCTTAGAGAGAACCAGCTCTCAGACCTGGAAGATGAAGGGGAGAGAGTGAGAAAGAAAGATTTAAGATGAAAGGGGGTTTATCATTTATAAAGAAGTCATTCCAGAGGGCACAGGGGAAGGGCTGAAGCATCAGGAGTAGGACATTGTGGAGATAGGGTAGAGATACAAAGGAAAAGAGTGAGCACTTGGGATGGGGAATGACATTAATTCAGTAGTGGGAATGAGGGGGTTCAAAACCTTTAGGATTAAGAGAATAGGCAATGGAGTGTGCTAACTATACAAGTGTAAGTCCACAGTTTATCACTGGAGGTTAGGATTGGACAATCCTAACCTTTGGAGAGGGATTGCTGAGACTTGGGTGGTTATGTTGTTTGAAGTCTAGCCTTGTGGCAGGTGTGATGTGTCCTGTGAAACTTCAGGAGGACTGTCTCACTGCAGGCAGGAAGAGGAGCCAGACAGAAGGCAGAGAGATCTTGTCCTGGGACGGACTGGCACTGGAGAAACCCTCTGAGGCCAGGAAGTGAGAGGTGGGTGGTGTTGTCCGGATCAGGCACTGGAGGTGGCCCCAGGGCAAGACCTAGAGAAGGCTATAACCATGGGACGACAGCATTTTTTCAGCTGTTGAAAAGTACTGATGTTCCCTCTAGTTTAGGTTGAGTCAATAAGTAATTGTGCTAACTCTAGGGATAGGCAAAAATCTTGTCCCTCAGGAGCTCACACTCTTATAGGGGAGACTAAATGCTTAACCCTGTACATAAAAGATAGGTGCAGGCATGGAGGAAAGCCGGGGAAAGAAATCATATGGAGATGGAATACCTTGGTGGGAGAAGGAACAGTAAGGAGACAAGTGTCATTGTATTATTTAGTTGTGGGGGAGAAGACATAAGAAAATCAGAAAACTATTAAGAGCCTGGATTGTGAAGAACTTTAAATGCCAAAGATAGGATTTTACATTTGATCCTCAAAGTCCTTTGGAGCCCCTTGAATTTATTGGAGGGGCATGAAGCTGATGCCAAGTTGTCTGACCTGCACTTTAGGAACCTCCCTTTGGCAGCTAAGTGGAGCATGGATTGGCACGAGGGAGAGGCACATTCTAAAGTGATGCTGTGCCCAAGGTGGTGGCTGTATCTGAGCAGGGTAGCTCTATGACCTGGGCAGATCACCTCAGCAGTAAAATGGAGATAGTAGCATTGATCTCATGGGTTTGTTGTGAGGATCAAAGGAAAGAACTCATTTCAGAACTTAAAGTTCAAAGTGTTAGCTGTTGATCCTCTTTGTGCCCAAGTGACCTTCTGTCCTGTCTTCTTTGGCATCTTTCCCCTCAGTTCTTCCCCCTCTCCTTCTTTTGTCTGCTTAGCCACTACCTGCACACACACCCATCCTGAAAACTTTTACTTCCTCCATCCATCTATACTAGCTATCATCATCCTGTGTCTCAGTCATTTTTTGTGGCTAAATTCCTTAAAAACTTGGTGTGATATTGCCTTTCTTTTCCCTCCTTTCTTAACTTTCTGTAGTCTGACTTTAGAACTCTATTCATCCAAAAGCACTTTCCAAATTTGCCAGTGAGATGTGGGGGGGTAGGATGGGAGTAGAGAGGGCCATCAGGGTCACATAGCTACTAGGTGTCTGAGTTTGGATTTAATCTTAAGTCCTTTTGACTCCAGGGCTGGTGCTTTATACACTACACCACCTAGGCAACCCCAGTGATTTTTTTAAAATGCCAGAACAAATAACCTTTTAATCAGTTTTCATCCTTCTTGACCTCCCTGCAGCCTTTGACTCTACATTTCTTCTAGGCTTTTCTTTTCTAGACTTTTGTGACACTTCTCTCCTGATTCTGCTTCTCCCTGTATGACCATTCCTCGTTAGTCTCTTTTCCTTGATTTTCATGTCAAACCTGCTAAATGGGGACATCCCTAGAACTTGGTTCCGAACGCTTTTTTCCTTTTTCCAGATCTCATTACTTCTCATGAATTCAACTAAGGTTTCTATGCAATTGATTCTCGGATCTGTTTGTCCAATCCTAACCTACAGTCTTGTACCGTGTCCCGTGTCCATATTATTCAACTTGTCTGTAACTGAATAAATCTCTTCCCTACCTCCCTTCTTCCTAATTTCTCTCTTGCTGTTGAGGGCTTACACAAGCTTACAACCTAGCTGTCATCTTTGGCTTATAACCATCCATGTCCAGTCACTTGTCAAATGCTATCAGTTTTGCCTTTGTAACATCTTATTGGCTCCATTATCTATGGAGGGAGCCTGCTGGCTGTTCTCTGCCATTAGTCTCTCTCTCCAGTCCAGTCTATCCCTAAGCTCAAACTTGACCATGTCATCTCCTCTACTTTCTGTCAGTTCTGGTGACTTTCTGTTGCCTCAAGGGTCAATTGCAAATCCTGTGCTTAGTTTCTCCAACCCTTCCTGACCCTTTCCTAGTCCTGACACTCCATATTCCCCAGAACAGATTCTGGATCTTCTGACTGTTCTCGCTCCTCACTCCAGGCTTATTTGTTTGGTCTCATGTTCTCCCCTTCCCTCCTCCTCTTGGCTTCCCTTGAGTTTTGGCTCAAGGCCCCACCTTCTCAAAGAAGCTTGCCTTAATTTGTGTGCCCCTTCTTAGAGACTCCCCTATTTGTCTTGCCTGGGTCTTGTTTGGACATGGCTCCTTTCTTTGTAGTCTTGGAGTTCACTGCCTGGCACATAAGAGATGGACTTGGACAAGCAGGATAACTAGAGCGGGTCATGAAAATCTAGTGGGGAAAAAAGACCTGAGGAGAAGAGGGCAGCGCCATGCCAGATGGTCCACAGAGAGCAAGAACGAGGAGGACCCAGAGAAGCCATTGAATCTGGCAGCTGAAAGAGTATTCACTTCTTTGAAAAAAGTGGTTTCAGTGAAATGATGACCAGAAACTAGTCTGCAGAGAGAGGTAGAGTGCTAGAGGTGTAGCCACAAATGCTAGGAGACCCCCTCCAAGAATTTAGCCTTCAAAGGGAAGAGCTATAGGACAGTCATGCAAGAATGGGGACATTGAAGTGTTTGTAGGCAATAGAAAAGTAGCCTGTAGAGGTAGTGATATTGAAAATTAGTTAGAGAGTGAAGTGATTGAGAAGAACTCCCTTGGAAAAGACAGGATGGAATGGGATTGAAGTTACATGTAAAAAGGTTGGCATTGGCTAGGAGAAAGGCCACCTCTTCATTTGAGAAGAAGGAAATGGAAGAAGTCATGAATTACATGAGATGAGGGGGGGACAGAAGAAGGGAGAGATCTCATTAAATAGCTTCAATTTATTTGGTAAATTTCCTTAGTGCTAACTTATGTGAAAACATTTCTGATCATCTTTCCTTAAATACCGGTGATGACTACCTTACAAAATCACCTTGATTTAATAAATCAGTTGATTAATAATTTATCAGTTTTGTACATATTTCATATATGTGGTCTCCCCCTATAAAATGTAAGCTTCTCGAGGGCAGGAACTGATTGACTTTTGTCATTTTACCCATGGGCCCAGTACCTGGCACATGGTGGTAGACTCTTTATTATAGGCTTGTTAATTGATTTAAGAGTGATTATAAACTATAGCTTTTATATTTAAGTATTAAGATGAATAATCTTTCTTATACTACAATTGTCTCTTCTGTAATAAACTACAATGCTTTACAACATTTAACTCAAATATAGATCTAAAATGTATGTTAATTATAAATCATAATTGAGTTCTTGTGGAAAACCAACTTATATTTGCTATTTATAAAAACCTAAGTAGATATGCTGCAGTCCCCTTCAATTTAACATTTTTAGTAAACAGTGATATTACGAGATAATAAGGGGAGGTTGTTTTTCCTCAAAGAGTAGGAGTATCTTTACAAAATGGAAGCTGTCCAGAGGATAGTATTCATTCATTCTAGTGATGGTTTGTATAATTGGACTGCTTTTTTCCCCAGTATGTTAGAACTGGGTAACTGGCTGTAAATATTGCTTGCAGTTTTGAAACTGGCATTTCCTTTAGGTTGTTAAATGTCTACAAATAAAGGAGGATGAACCCCACAAAGGCTGTCATTTGTCAGTCTTTTTTCTTCTTGGTGAATTATGATTGCTATGTGACCCCTAGGTTGCTAAAGGAAAAATGAGTGCCTCATTTCCTGTTTGCCAAACTGAAAGTGTACCCCATAGTTTGAATCATTGACCAGAAGACCTCTTTGGCATTTCAGTAGTTTTTGAAAACAAAAATCTAATGTGCAGGCAGTGACCAGGCAAAACAGCTCCCCCATGTGGTTGAAGTTTGTATTCATCTTAGTGAACCATGAATGCTGTAATGAAGCATGTGTGATGAGGGCAGAAAAGTCACCTGACAAAAATGTTACTAAAACGTTGGGATTCAATTAGTATGCAGAGAAGTTAGGATAGGATTTTAAGAAATTAAAAATCCAAAATTAATGATATCTTAAAAACTCCAGAATTTTTTATATTCCCTGTAGTCTGTCCCCTTAACAGGCATTTTTCTAGTTCTATATATAAAGATATTTATCAATTTTGAAGGAGAATATAGCCTTTAATCTTGAAATAAATTAACATTTCTTTAAATGAAGTAGCTTATATTACAGTAATAAGTTTTTATAACATTTAAAAGTACCCTGATAATGCTCCTCTAATTATACAATCTTTTAATTTTACATTTCATTAAACTTGTCTTTTTTTTTCAGAAGAAAACTTAGAATACTAAATAAGATTATTGTGAGTTTTAATGACTTATGTTTTTCACAATGAGCATGTTTTTGTATATTTCAGATGAAGGATATTCTCTCAAAAGTTCAAAATAACCACATAGGAAAACCATTGCTGAAAACGGATTTAAGTCCCGAACAGGCGGTAAAATCTTTTCCTCTTGGGTTTATGTTATTAAACAAGTATATATGATTAAGTTTTCCAAATCATCACCCAGATTTTAAAGTATTACTTACATATATGACTTTGGTGTGTAAAAGTTAGAGAGACTGAATACATTTTTATTCATATGTTAATTGTTCATTAAAAATACTTGTCATTGAAATGTTTTTAATAACTCCTAAAGTAAAAGCACTGATATAAACACAAGCAAAAAATGCTTGATCTTTCCTTCTTCTGCAGAGTGCGTTGGAAGCAAGTTTTTAATATGACTTAAGATGTTTGACTAAAAATAGATTTTACACCAGTAAAAAGAAATAGTTTGCACAGAACTTAGGTTAGAAGATCATAAAACTAGATCTGTATAGACCTGTAAGGGACCTCAGGATCATTTAGTCTAATCTCATTTTATAAATTAAGAACTTAAGACCCAGGGGAGATGACACTCCCCATGCTTATAATGGCATTGGACTTGAGTGATGGTATCTGAGTCCAAATCCTCTGACCCCAGAACCAATATACTTCAAGGCTTATTTGAGGGTATTAGAGAAGGACTTTAAGCCAGACATAAAGTGAAGTGAATCAGTCCAGAATTGTTTCTTATAATTTCTTATTCATTACTATTTAAAACTGCTTGTTTTTATTATTTAAATGTTTTAGGAACAACTGGAAAGGATCAATGATGCTCTCTGCTGTGAATATGAATGCCGGCGGAGGATGTTAATGAAGCGATTAGATGTTACAGTTCAGTCCTTTGGATGGTCTGATAGAGCCAAGGTAAGAATGCTTTCTCAGGTGGGCTCTGTAGGTAGGTAGTAGCCTGTAACCGTTCTCAGAACAGTCTCAGGTAAGTGTATGTTAATTGCATTTACTGGCCAGTAAAAGTGCTTGAATTCCCCATCTACCAGCTCTAATGATGAGTATAGTTTGAAGTGGTTTCCTTTATTCTTCTCAAATCCAAAAGCATAAATTTTAAAAAAAGTTTAAAGTGAGATGAATATATGTGAGATCCAATAACTAAAAACAAAGCCTTACATTAAAAAAGGAGGCCTTCTATGCTTGTAAAGGAGTTAAGTGATTTGACCACAGTTGTAGGCGTACTTAGTTGGCAGAGCCAGGATTTATACCCAACTCCTTTGACTCAAAATCCAGCATTTTTCTTTCATTGTACTTCCCCACATCTGCACAAAACAACAGTCTCGTAAAATAATTTTGGAGAAGAAATTCTTAAGAGATGGTATTTCTCTTCCCTTGCCCCTTGAAACCTACTTTATATTCCAGGTGCAAGCAGTACATACTGTCTCATAGGATGTGTTTAAAGGTCCTGCTATGGGAGCTCCTCCCCAGTTGCCTCATGCAGTAACTTCACTTGAACCCTCCCTTACTCTATAAAAGCTGGCAGATACTGACTTTGTCCAACCATCAAAAGGAAAAGTGGATTACCCAGAAGTTAGGGGTAGCCATTGCTGAGACAGAGTCAGCTGGGGGGGGGGGGGGGAAGAGCACATATCCCTGAGGGAGAGAGGGTACATTACAGTGTTGCCAATGTTATCTTGATAAAATAACAGTTCATTTAGAGAAACAAGATCTAGAATTATCATGGAAAATATTGAAAAAAGTTGGAATAAAGGTGAATAGAAATTCCAGACAGTAAACTAAATTATAAAGTAATATTCATGAGACCATTTGTTATTAATTTAAAAATAAAGGAAATCAGTGAAATAGACTAGACAAGGGAAAATAAAAAATAATGGATTGTAGTATGGTAGATGAGCAGTTCTCCCCCCACAACTAGAAATATATATTTGACCAAATTCTGATCAGGAAATTGGGGGGGGGGGTCATAGTAGGTCATTTTTTCAGCTCAGGTCTGCATAAAGATGACAGACATGATCAAAGACATTGAGAATAGAATCTAGCTAGGGATGGCATACAGAGCCTACCAGTACAGAGACTGAAAGTTGATAGAGATTGTGCATGAGGTCAGGAAGAGGTCCTAGACCCTCCACAGGAATAGGGTTCCTGACCTTATTCATGATACAAGAATGATACCAATTGACAGTGTTGTTACTACTTGGTTCTGAGTCACAGATGGAATGTGAACTGAGGTGAGGAGATATATGCCTTAGGTCTATGTTCTCTAGTGAAGAGTTGTTGCAAACTATAGGCTATGTACAGAGCAAATTTAAAAGCAAGCAATAACTGTGTGACTTACTTCAGAAACAGAGTATGGTCTCATTTCCAGCTTCCAGATCAATCTGAAGCCCACAGCAGAATAACCAAGACAGGAATCCCAGAACAAAGGGGAGCCTAGGCTGAATTTGGAAAGATTTTAATGGAGCTATAAAAGACAGAAGCCCACAGGTGTGTCTTTCAGACTTCAGACCAAGAGGGCTATAATCAGCCCTTTTGCCTATATCAAAACATTTTGGGAACACTTAAAACTTTCAGGTCATCAACCCATGTTTTCACTGAGATTATGGAATAACATAACACTCAACATTCCAAGTAAGCAGCAGCAGGATCCAAGAGGACACAATATAACCCAGCTATTCCATCCAGAAGTATACAGAGCCTGACCCTTGCATAAAATCCCAAGTCAGGAAGTAGCCTGGAAGAATGAGCAAATTAAAAAGTAATTCCACCCTAAAGAGCCATTATGGTAACAGGAACACTCAAGACACAAACCCAGAAGAAAATGAGTCCAAAATATCTGTAAGAAATGTCTCAAAGAAGAATACTTGGGAAGACTATATGCATGTCTGTTTAGCACCCTGTAATCCTCAGGGGTCATAAAGGGACCCCAAAAAGAAGAGCACTTGGGAGTAGTTTTGTTACTCTTTGATGATCTTAAAAAGAAGATGGGAAAGGGAGGGGTGGGAAAGAAATACAGTGGAGTGGGTGGAAAAGGAGGAATGGGAGACATTAAATAATTGAACTTAACAGGTTGAAGACCATACAAAGAAGAAGGGGTGGGAGTAGTCAGCAACACTTGAACCTCACTCATCTGTACTGGTCAAAGGAGGAAAGAATTCATAATCTCACTGAGCTGAGTAAAGAAATTTATTTCACTCAGGGAGACAGGTGGGGATGATAAGGGAAGGGAGATTAAAAGAAGGATTAAGTCTGAGCAAAACAGTTGATAATGAGAGGTTTGAAAGAAAGGTTAAAAACCTATGATTTAGCTCTGGGAGAAGGAAAGAAGAGCAGGGAGTAGAAGCTTGTTGCATCAAACTTAGAGCCCTTATGCTGAGCACAGTTTTATTTTAAAAGAGAGTAAGGAGCAGAATGGAAATCATAAGAAAATAGTGTGGAAGGAAACATACAATTAACCATAACTGAATGCATAAACAAAACAGCTAAATTTAAATGAGAAGCAGGTAATAAAAAAAAAAAATCTTTGCAACCAAGTTTCTCTGTTAAAGGATTTATTTTATAGGGAACTCATTCAAATTTCTGAGAATAAGAGCTATTCCACAAATGTTAAATGATCAGAGAATATGAATAAGCAATTATAAAAGGAAAAAAATCCAAACTATCAATAGCTGTATAAAAATGTTCTGAATTACTAATAATTTGATATATGCCAATTAAAACAATTCTGAGGTTCTACCTCACACCTATTATATTGCTAAAGTTCATAATAAACAGAAATAACTGGAACATCTGTGGGAAAAATAGCTATGTTACTGTTGGGATTTGTGAAATAGTCCAGCCATTCTAGGAAGTAATTTAAAACTATTCTTCAGAAGTTATTAAACTTCATACCCTTTGGCTCAGTGATAGGAGAGCAAAGTCTGTCCTCAAAAAACAGGTCATCACATTTACAGCAGCTATTTTTGTGGAAACAAAGAATTGAAAACAGGGTTACTCATCAGTTGTGAAAGTCATGATATAGAAATATGATCAAATATTCTTGTTCTGTAAAAATTGATGAATAGTTTGGTGACTATGAACTGACAAGAGTTAAGTGAATAGATAGAAAAAAGTTTATACAATGTCAATACTGTTATAAAGACAAATAATTTTGAAAGACTTAAGGAACTTTGATCAGTTCCATGATCAACTACAGTCCTAGAGGACTCAGGAAACATGCTGTCCACCTCCTGATAAAGACAAAGTATTTTATAATAGAGTTTGATTTTTCTTTCTCAGTTGAGAATAAAATAAGTTATTTTGGTAGGGGGAAATGAAATTTAATTTTTTTAAAAAATGGAATTCACTAATTCAGTGTTCAATAAACATCAAAACTAAAACCAAAATTACTTAGGAAGGATCCTCTTGGTAAAATAACCTGAGAAAATGGAAAGCATTCTGACAGAAAATAGATGTAGCCTAATGACTTAGACTATATTCCACAATAAATTTAAAATGTATATACATTATCTGAGTATAAATGTTTCATAGTAGTCTGATATCTAAGATAGATATTTTATATTTATTTATATATGTGTAAAATAAATATATAACACCAAGAGCCTATTATAATAATAACCATTCTCTAATGAATAGGTAGGCAAAAGATCTGAGCAGTTATCAAGTAAATTATGAACTATTAAGCATATGAAAGATTGTGCCCAGTACATTTTAAAAAGATGCATATCAAAACATATTTGAGATTTTACTTCATATCCAATAAATTGGGCAAAGATGACAAAAAGTGGGAAGAGTCAGTTTTGGATCAATTTCAAAAAGCCACAGTAATAAACTATTGGTAAAGTAATGAATTGATCTAGCTATTCTTGTAAGCAATTTGGAATCATGCTTTTAAAAAGTTACTAAAAATGTCTCCCATTCTTGGACATAAGAAATATGACTTCTGGGTATATACCCTAAGTTCAGAGACAACTAGATCTCATACCAAAATATTCATTACAGCACTTTCTGTTTTAGCAAAGAACTGGAAACAAAGGTGCATAATGATTTTGGAATGGCTCAAATTTATTGTGGTATGTGAGTGTATTGGAATTTTGTACCATTAAAAAAAAGGATGGATGTGAACAATTCAGAAAAAAATTGGGAAGATTTGCATAAATTGTTGCAAAATAAAGTAACCCAGAACCAAGAAAACGCTATTCTCATTTTCAACAGTAAACAAGCCAACTGAAAACTAATTATTGTAATCAAGACGAAAGAGTTGAGAAAATGTGGCATTCTTTGCTGAGGTTGGGGAATATGGGTGTTGAGTTACAAATACAGTCAAATTTGATTCTTCATTGATGTTGGTTAGTTTCACTGAATTCTTTTCTTCTTTTAAAAATTTTACAAGAGATGACTTATTGGAGGGTAAGGTTGAAATGACATTTGAAAATGAATATTAAAAATGTGATATCAATGAAAGTAAGAATTAAATTTAAAATGTAAAAAAAATCTTAATATTGGAAAAAATGCACACTAAGGATGAAAAAGATAAGACATTCTGCTTTATAACCAGATGTCAAATCCTAAATTAGATTCAGAAGCAAAGAAAATTGCTTTGTCCTATTTGACCAAAGGGAAATTTTGTGGGAGCAACTTCCACCACTGTCTTTACCATTCTGCAACCTCACTTTTCTGATTGGTGTCTGTTTGCCTTGACCACCATTTCAGGACATGCCTCAGCCAAGCTTCACTTCACTTAAATCTTTCCTCTTGGATATGTTCCTTTTCCCCTGCCCAGGTTGCCATCTCTCTTCCCCTCTACTCCCATTTGTATCTCTTCTACTTATGTCTGGCACATAGTAAACATTTAATAAATACTCTATCCAATTCAAATATTGTTAAGGGAATTTGATGGCATTTGAAATTGATTTTTAATTCTGTAATATATATATATATTCAAAAACATGAAAATTCCATTTTTTAATGAATAAATACATCTAAACTTTATGTTGATAATTGTTAAAAATAATAGTAGAACCATTTTAAATCAAGATAATCTAATGATCATTATCCTTTATTTGAAAAAAAAATAAATTAGTTCTCGCATTCTTCACATATTTTGTATCTTACATTTAGCTTCATGTAAATAAAATAGAATCAAGTTTCCAAATAACTCTCAGGTTCAAAAACATCTAAAAAAATTGCATAAAATTTGGAAAAGTCAAATCTCTGGAGACCACTCACTATTGCTGATCATGTGTCAGAGGTAGAACTGATGCTTCTGAATGTGCTGGGTATATAGGAGTCACATAATAATATATTTATTGACTGTCCATCAATTAAGGAGAAGGGATTGCATTAAGGCTGTGCATTAAAAATACAATTTTTTTGGAAGCAAGATATTGAAGTTTATTTTTGCCATTCCTCTTAATCATTGTGGTTCAGTGCCCAAATAATAGTGCTATTAAATTATATTAAAACAAATGTGGCATGTCAAAGCACAACTGTCCTTTGTTTTATTTTAAATGATTCTATCCTCCCAAAATATGCCTTCTCCCTAGCAAATTAAAAAAGAAAGGTACAGTTAAAACCCTAGAACATAACTAGTTAGCCTGGGAAAGCAAATTTCCATATTTGCTGTATACAAAAATATACCTCCCTGCATTTTTAAATTCATCACTTCTTTCAGGAGGTGAATAGTGTAGTTCATCTTCACTCCTTTGGTCTTATAGTTTATCATTGTGTTGACCTTTTCTCCTATTTCTGACTTCATTCTCTATTCATAGAGATCTTGCCAGATTCTTTTGAAATTGTTCATGTTTTCATTTTGTTGTTGTTTTTGAGTTGTTTTAGTGGTATCTGACTCTTTGTGACCCCATTTGGGATTTTCTTGGCAAAAACAGTGGAGTAGTTTAGTTGTTATTCCTTCAGCTCATTTTATAGATGGAACTGAGATTAAACAGGGTTAAGTGACTTGCCCCATGTGATACAACTAGAAAGTGCCTGAGATCAGATTTGAACTTGGGAAGATGAGTCTCTCTGCCTCCAGACCTGGCTCTTTGTATACTGTGGCACCACCCAGCTGTCCCTTTGCATTTCCTTTGGCTTGGTAATATTCTAATACATTCTTTTGGTATATGAAAAAAGGAGGATCCCCTTTTTGGCCACCATAAAAAAGAACTACTCTTTTTTTTATACATATAAATCCTTTTGCTATTCTTTGAGGTTTAGGTGTAGTAGCAGCAGCAGCAGCAGCAGCAGCAGCAGCTGAGTCAAATGGTTAGAATAGTAACTTGAAAGAATAGTTACAAATCCTGGACCAGTTCATAGTCTTACTAACTGTGCACTAGTACCTTTGTTTTCTTATAGCCTCTTCAACACTTAGATCATTTTTCTCTTTTTTCATATTTGTCAGTTTGTTGGGTATGGAATGAAATCTCAGTGATCCTTTAATTTATCTATTGCTTGCTTCCAATTAGATGTGATAATAGAATGGAGTTTGAGTCACAAGATTGTTGTGGGTAACTTTTAGTGAAGTGTGACGAGTTTATTATGGGACAGAATTGAGCATACCTTGATATACCTGGTATTGCCTACATCTTGTTCTGGTGGAAACCCAGGGTTTATGTAAAATTCTTAGACTTATGTTTGTCTCGTCGGCTTAACATATAACTGATGCTTAATTCTTTCCTGTATATGGTCATGTTCAACTCTCAACTCAGGCTCAACTTATTCGTCCCCCATGTTATGTACAGTGTACTGTTAGGAGAATTGTTGGGATTTAGAAAATACACTGTATAAACCCTGCCTTCAAAGAATTTATTATCTCTGATGGAAATGATAAAAAAGGTCTAAACTATGTGAGGGCACAAGGCACTGCTGTGTAACCTAGTTTGTGGCCAGTAAAAGACAGCTTTAATATTTCAATATAGTAATTCTTGGACAAATTTTCAAAGCTGAGTCCTAAGTTGCAGAACATTACACAAGAAAATTCACCTAAACCAGTGGGGTTTTGATATTTTGGGGGAGTTTTGGATATATAGAAGATCTGTTTGAAGATCAGACTGCAACCCTGATCTGAAGGGTGGGATCTGAGTTTCTACATTGTCCCAAGAATCATGTGTCAAAAGGTATCAAGTGTGATCTGTATTCTTATCTTGACCTTTTCACAATGACTGATGTTCTCTCTATTCTTTCCCCTTTTTTAAACATCTTCTTTGATTTGAATTTTTTTTTTGTAAGGCAGTGAGGTTAAGTGACTTGCCCAATGTCACATGGCCAGGTAATTATTAAGTGTCTAAGGACAGATTTTAACTTGGGTCCTCCTGACTCCAGGACCAGTGTTCTCTCCACTGCACCACTTAGCTGCTGCTTTTGATCTTAATTTTTAACTCTCTTCATTTACTTTCTGGAGTTTTCCCATTCTGTTTTTTTAAGTTATGCCATCTTTTTTTTTTTGCTCTTTTTCTCCTACTAGTTAAAATTTTAGGTATTGTTTAATTTATCTTTTTACTACTTTTTTTCTATTTTTATTTTCCTGATTACCATCCTCAAGCACATCAATTGCAAAGCCATTAATCTTTTCCCTATACTATTGTTCAGTTTTTAACCTGCTCTTGTCACTCCTTAACTTAAGAATCTTGATTTGCTATTACTTCTATGATAAAAGTACAAAATAGAGAATATTTAAAGTTCACCACCGCAGTCAACATAGAAGGAGCTAGATGGTGCAATAAGAGTGCTAGACCTGGAGATAGGAAGCTCTGAGTTCAAATGCAGACCCAGATATTTTCCAGCTATCTTACTTTGGCAAGTCACTTAACCTCTATCTGCCTCAGTTTCCTCATCTGTAGAATGAGGATAATTGTATTCTTTTCTCAGGGTTGTTGTAAGTTTCAAATGAGATAATATTTTGTAATAGTGCAAACCTTAAAGCCTTTCACAAATACTGGCTATTATTTTTAACAAATCTCCTGTCTGCATTTCCAGATTGGTTTCATAATATTCTTATTTACTTAATTCTATCTTCCAGCCAAGGTAATTTAATACATATTCTTTGAACTTGATAGTCTATCTCCTATCTTTGTGCCTTTTTATAGTCTGTCCTCCTTCGATTAGTGAATTTTGCAGTTGGAGCTTCCTGTCTACCTCTCAGCATAGGCTCAGCATATCTTTGTAGCCACAGTTGTTAGTTTTTTTACCTTATCTTTGTAGATGTTGTTTTCTTCTTTTAAAAATAGAAGCTTTTTGAGGGCATTGCTCCTTAGTTTTTGTCTTTGAATCTCCACAGTGCCTTGCACATAATGGGTTCTTGAAGAATGTTTCATGACTTGAATACCTGGGTTGTAAAAATTGCATTTTAGAGAGTTTCTATTTTTTTTTAAATCACCTTGTTAAGTTTTCTAATACATTTGAATTCAGTATTGTGTTAATAGTATGTTGAAGTAGAAAGCTCTGGGTGGAATAGGGAGCTTCAGTTATAATCCTCCATTTACTAACTGATTTATTGGGCTTAATCATATTTATCTTTAGATTTCTCCCCTCTAAATCCAAAGTTGCTGTACCTACCTCATAGAATTGTTAGGGGGAAATTGCTTTGCAAACTATAAAATTCTTTGGAAATGACACCCTTTATTTTGGTTGTCTTTTTCTTTAGTACTTGATTTAGCTCAGATTTAATTGTTCTCAAGGGTTTTTTTGCTTTTTTTTTCCAATTCTTTTAATATGAATTTTCTTTTTTTCTTATCTGATTATTGTATTATTTTGCTTTGGTTGACTTTTTTCCCCCCCACTTTTGCATTTAGGCTAAAACAGATGATATAGCAAGAATATACCAGCCTAAACGTTATGCATTGTCACCGAAAACAACAATTACAGTGGCCCATCTTCTTGCTGCTCGTGAAGATCTGTCCAAGATTATCAGAACAAGCAGTGGTTCTACCCGGGAGAAGACTGCATGTGCTATCAATAAGGTCTGCTTTTCAGTTGAGATTTGCTGAATGTAGAATCTATATTGAGAAGTTTTTGTCTCTTGGTTCTTTTCACAAATTTTCTTTTTTCCTTTACTCCAAATCCACTTTTGGCTCTGGAAAAGAAAGTACTTCAGCACATCTCCTCTTGGTTAGAGATATTTTCCCATCAGTTGTATGTCAGTAAAGACTTATTGATAGTTTTTCAGTTACTGCCTTCTTCCCTCTCTAAGAGATTGGGGTGTGGTGACTACAGCAGGAATGATTTTTCCATTCATGTGGAGTTATAGTCAAGAAAGCAATTATTTTTATAACTTAGCATTTATTGAATTGTTTCATGATTAAGAATTTATAGACATTATCATAAACATAATTACATGAAAATTTCTTAAAGAATTCAGAGATTTCTTCTTCCTTAAAGCTATTGATAGGGAAAAATAGTTTAAAAAATTACTATTGCTTAGGCATATTTTTTTATTTAGGATTTTTTTGTGTTAATGGTACTTTACTGCATAAGTTTTAGAGTAATTTAAAATAATTTTGAAATAATTTAATTTTAAAATTATTTTAGTTTAAAATTGTTCAATTTTTAACTTAATCTCATGGCTAAATCAAAAATAAAATTATTTCTTCAACATTTCTTACTATTGATGATATACTTCTCAGTGGAAAAGAAGGAATTGATATAAATTTATTCCTTTTTCTGAATCAGACTTTGCATTTGCTATGTAAGTAATTTCCTATGGTTAGAATTTCTTCATTTTTCAACAAATATTTTTTTTTTTTGTCATGTATAAGGCGCTGTGTTACAAACTGTCAGATACAAAGGCTTATAAGACAGGGCCTTGCCATTAAAACTTAAAGGCTAGGAGACAGCAAGATACATAGACATTTAAAAAGATAATAAACATATGCAGGCAGTACATGTTAGATAGGAAATAAATGTTTCTAACATTAAACTGATCAAGGGAGTCTTCACAGAGAAAGTAGTACTTTGAATTAGTTTTCAAAGGTGGGGGGGAAAAGGAAGGCAAGGAGGTAGGAGTATAGATATTCCTTATTGCCCTATTTTTCTGATCTGATTATATGTACATGATCAGGAATTGTTCTGTAATAATAAAATGGATCTCCTGTTTATTTTTAGTGCTCTATATTAAGGCTTTATTTCATTCTCACCTGCTAGACTATAGAGACAGGAATCTCATAAATTTTGCATGTTTCCTCCAGTTCCTAAACTGCTCTGTGTATAGTAAGTGCCTTAATAAATATCTTGAATTGAATTCATTGCCATGGTTCACCTAAAGTTGACTACTTTAAATAATTTAGAATTCTTTTATTTAATTTCAGGATTTATTAAGCCAAGCCTCTGTTCTATTGATTAGAAATGCAATGGTAAATGTGACACAGGTCCTGCTTTTAAGGAGATTATCATTTGATAGGAAAGATAGACTATATACATAAATGAATGTGATATAATAAATAATATGACAAGTGCACAGATAAGACCTAGGCAAAATATATTGAGGAATTTGAGGTAGGAGAAGTCACTTGCCATGTACTAGGCACTATACCATACAGATAAGAATTGGTTGTATCTAGGAATATTTGGCTTGAGGAAGAGAAGGCTTGAGAGAAACTAATAGCTGCAGAGTGGGAAATTTAGGCATTTTTCCCTAAGGTAAAACTTCTTAACAATCAGAACTTGAAAAGTAGATTGGGCTGTTTTGGAGCCTGGTGGATTCTTCAGGTTGAGAGTAGTTACTACTTATGTATATTATAAAGATTCTTTTGTTAGGTATAAAAGTGCATTTAGTTGCTTTCTGAGATTCCTTTCATTTATCAAATCCTGAAACTTTCACCCAGGAGTAGATTGAGATTATTAGGAAAGTCATCGCAGAATGGTGGTGCCTCCTCCTCTGGGCTTTGAAGGAAGGGAATAATTTTAGTAAATGGTGTGGGAAGAGAGAGACTATTACATGATGTTCAGTATTAGTAAAAGCAGGTGACAGAAGAGGACAGGATCAGAATGGTCGGATACTAATATAGACTTGCTGTATAAAGTGTGAGATATGCCTGGATAGGAAGTTATGAGCCACGTTGAGGCATTTGTCAGTGGGGAGCCGACGAATGTGTAAGGAGAGTAGTGACATGATGAGAACAAGAATTTGAAATAGCATTGTGACAGAATGTGGTTTGGAAGAGGGATTAGGATGGAGGCAGAAGATAGGTGGAATAGTCAAAAGAAATAAAACCTGAACTCAAGTAGGGAATGTAAAGTAGGGGACAGATTCAAGAGACAGGATCATCCAGATTTGGCAGTTAATAGAATGTTATGTTAAGGGATAATGAAGAGTAAAAATTGACTCATAGGCTATTAGTCCTTGGTGTCTAGAAGGATGGTCTTTACGTTATAAAGAAATTAAGGGAAGAGATGTTATTTGGGGAAAAAAATAGGTTGGTTTTAAGAAGTTAAGCTTGAAGTTCTAGTAGAACATTTTAAATGGAGATAGCTAGCTGGACATTGGAAATATAGAAATAGCTCTGGAAAAATAGAAAGAAGAAGGCCAAGATTAGTGAGAGTTTGACAACTCTCTGTACAACTATGTCAACTATACAAATTACTCTTTTTTACTTGATTATTTAGTGGATTTGTTCTCATTCATGTGAGCACTCCCTTCCAGGATGTATGTCATAATTTATCCCTGTGTTCTTATCTATGCCATTCAAGGCCACATTTTCCCATAAATCTTCCTTATAGAGCCCAGCAGTCTTCTGTCATTCACCATGCTGCTCACAGAGACAGCTGGGTGACTGGGCAGAGAGGGTCATCAAGACGAACTGAGCCCTTGCCCAACCTCAGACACTCTTGGTTGTGTGACTGTGGACAGGTCACTTCACATGCTGCCTGCCTCAGTTTCTTCATAATACCTCCCTCCCAAGGACGTTGTGAGGATGAAGCAGGATGTTGGTAAAGCACTTTGTAGATCTTGTGCTCAGCACAGTGCTTGACCCAGAGCAGTTAGTGAATATTTATTGACAATGACTTTCTTTTATTATCAGGAAAGTATTAGAAAATATTACAAAGCTTTCACTCTTACATTATGACCTGCCCTCTTCCTTGTCTAATCACACATTTCATCTTACTAATTAATCAGTAAGCACCTCTGGTGTTCCAGACACATACCAGGTATTTTGTCATTGTGCAGCAGGTCTTCTCTTAGTTTTGTGCTTGTTTGGGATCACCTGAAGTTTTTATTCATGAATTAATATCTGTAGATTGTCAGAAAAATTGGTTTCTTTTGACAAGAGAGCAGCTTGGAATTGTTGAAAGGACTGTGAAATTTCCCAAGTACAGTCCTGTCAGCTTTCTTCCTTTCTCTGGTTTTTGATGCAGTTCACCATCCTTTTGCAGTTCTGTCCAGAATATATGTATTAAAGGACTATTTCAGTGGCTGGCCCACCCATCCTGGATATCATTGATCTGGACAATAGGCATTCTTTATCTCTTTGGGTTTTTTCTATAGAATTATTAGGTTGCTCTCTGGTGAAAGGTTGTAGATATCATAGAGTAGTTGTTCTGAGAACTAATGGAATCAGTACCTTCTGCAAACAGCTGTATTTGGAGAACCTCTTTTTCTATAAAGGTTTCTTTTTCCATTTATATTCTGCAGGTGAAATTCTTCTTATAGACTTGGTAAAAACAAATTTCCTCTGTTTTAAGCCTTGTTTAATATTAATGAAAGATCTTTGAACAGAATTTTCTCTGTGGGTTGTATCTATCAAGGAATTTTCTTTTAGGGTCTTGACATGCATGGGGGATCATGTTGAGGGAACCATCCAGGTTGCATTTGCTCTCCTGAATCAAACTTCAACAAGGGGAGCTAGGTGGCACAGTGGACAGAGCACCAACCCTGGAGTCAGGAGGACCTGAGTTCAAATTCAACCTCAGACACTTAATGATTACTTACTGTGTGACCTCGGGCAGGTCACTTAACCCCATTGCCTTGCAAAAAAAAAAAACTTTAATAACCAAAAAGTGGATTTTCCACTTTTAAGTCAGTTGTGCAACTATAAAATTATGATCTACTTTTAAAAATCATTTGTAAAAACCTTTCTGTTACCTTCTCTTATCTTTATGTGCATAGAGATCCGCTTGAACATGCATAGATTAGTCTCAAAACTTTTATAGACATAAAGTATTTGTGTAGATTTGTAATTAACAGTCTCTTGATCACATTTTTGGGAGTGTAATACTGTAGGTTTTTGCTAATTGATATCTTGATCTCTTTCAGATTGAAAATTGATCCTTCTCAGTACTTTCAGAATTTTCATCTCCAGCATGTATATCTACTCTTTGTGTTTGATCTAATCCAGCTTGATGTTTCCATTTCCAGTTCTTCATGTTTAGCATGTTGTTTACAGATTGATATTTGAGTCTCCTTGGGATGGTTCCACTGTCTTTAATTTCTTAGTGTTGACTTTGATCTTTGTTTTAATGTGGTCTGACAGATAGTGAATTAACATTGGCTCTTGCATTTGTAAAAGTAATTTTTCTGTTACAATAGTGTCCATTTCATTTTTTGTGCTGATTTTTTTTGTTAACCAAGTTCTGTACTTTTAGACTCTTTTTGTTGTTTTCTTTGTGGGGCAAGAGGATTAAGTGACTTGCCCAAGGTCACTCAGCTAGTATCAAGTGTCTGAATCTGGATTTGAACTCAGGTCCACCTGACTTCAGACTTGGTGCTCAATCAATTGCATCACCTAACTGCCCCTAGACTCTATTCTTTTTTTAACCCTTTTTTTTGCATTTTATTTTATTATTTTTTTATTTTTAATGTTCTTTTCTTTCTTTTTTCCAGTTGATATTTTATTTTGTTTTTCCAGTTACATGTTATGAAAGTTTTTCAACATGCATCCTCATGCATATGTATATTTATGAGTTACATAATTTTCTTCCACCCTCCCTTCCCACCCTCCTGCTCTCAGCAGCGAACAACCTAGACTCTGTTCTTAGTAGTTTATAAGCATTGGGTCTCTTGTTTCTTAATCTTGAACTCTATTTTCCAACAGTTTTCATCAACCTCCTTTGTGCCCATCTTTATGTTGATGTCACTGAGTATTACTATGTCTATTCAGATGGATACTCTTTTGAGTTCTTTTCTACCTCTTCATTCGCTATTATAGATGTTGACCCATAACTGGTTTTATTTTCATTATTATCTTTTTTGCTTGTGTTTATCATATATAGTTTTTGTTTATGATAACCAATACCCAAAGCTCCTGTGAAATTTTTTTTGTTGCCTTTGGTTCCTTAATGAAATCAATCACATCTTTATTTGAGAAGCAAGTTAAAGACAGTTAAAACATATTTGAAATGAAAGGAAATAAATAGGTATCGTAAGTAATGGAAATATTCTCCCTGGCAAAATATCTTAAATAATGGAGACATTCTCCCTGATTGTTCTATTTGACAAATTAGAAATAAAATCATACTCTGAGAGTTATCAAGTCATATTTGTGTATTTAGTATTAATAATATATATTATTTAAGTTTTAAGATAATCAGCATATTCTTATATATTTTATTTCAATATCATTAATACTTATATGATACCATTAATAAATCATTATATAAATAAATATTTATATATCAGTAGAACTGAAAATTTCCAGAATACTTCAGAAATTTAATTTCCCCCCCCCTTTTTTTCCCCCAATCATAAATTGCAGGTGCTGATGGGAAGAGTTCCAGACAGAGGAGGAAGACCAACTGAAATTGAACCACCACCTCCTGAAATGCCTCCTTGGCAAAAGAGACAAGAAGGCGGAGGGAGGGGTGGCTGGGGTGGAGGTGGAGGTGGAAGAGGAGGTGGGGGAGGGGGTGGCCGGGGTGGTTGGGGAGGAGGTGGAGGTGGAAGAGGAGGTGGTGGTGGTGGTGGTGGAGGAGGATGGGGAGCCAGTGGGGGTGGTGGGGGAGGTGGGGGCTGGGGTGGTGGTGGTGGTGGTGGTAGAGGTGGAAGTTTTCAAGGGAGGGGAGATTATGGTGGAAGAGGAGATTATGGTGGAAGAGGGGGTTATGGTGGAAGAGGGGGTTATGGTGGAAGAGGAGGTTATGGAGATCCATATGGAGGAGGAGGGGGTAGTGGTGGTTATAGGAGATATTAAAAATTCCTTTATAGATAAATTAGTTGATGCCTGTTTTCTAGTAGAAGAATGTGTTCGGTACTTTTAGGCATAGTATTTTAAATAACAGATTTGAATATGCTCTGTGAGGTATACACCATTTAGATCACCTGATAACCATCACTATTGAATCTGATTAATACATAAGAGCATTGTTTTTATATTGGATTTTGATCTCTTAAGGGAAATGGTCCCTATCCTCAATATATCCTTGAGCATGTTGGAGCTTTTTTCAGAAAAAAAATATGATGATGAAAAAATAAAACAAAAAACTTTTTAAAAATGTAAATATTTATTACCACTAATCTTAGAACATGGAAAGGGAAGCATTTTAGTATTTTCCTGATCAGAGTTTAGACTTTAAAGTACCTATATTTTATTTGTTTCATAGAATTGATCTTGCTTCCCATGAAGCTATAGATTATTGTCTTCATCAGTATTTTTTTGTACATCTTTGTATTTGTTTAAACCCCTGCCTCCCACCATTTTTTTTTTTTTTTTTTTGCCTGGGAATAAGTAGTGAAGAGGTCCAAAACGCATTTCTCTAGTTTTGCTTTTTCTCTGCAGGAGGGACTTCATTCATCTCCATTTTTGTTAGGGTTTCTTTTTTCTCTGTAGTCCAAACCCATTTGTACAGTGAAAAAATAGCAGATTTTTTTCATTCCATAAAATTCCTCCTTAGTATTTAAAATCATTTTCTGATTTGAGTTTAAAATCTTTAGAATGTTTTTATCCTGCTAACAAAACAAAATTGAAGTTTGAAGTGAAAATTATCTTAAATTGACAAAAGTTGTATTCACTATCTGTGTATAAAATTTTGAAATATCTTTCTTTGGGATAAAGGGAACAAGCCTTCAAAGAAAATAATCATTTTTGCCCCATTGTTAGCCTTAGAACATGAACACACACACACACACACACACACACACACACACACACACACACGATAAGTTATTACATTTTAAGTGAGGAACTGGGCTGAGCTCTAGGTCAGGTTACCTTATTAATTGGTTCTTTAATGTTAAATCTGGGCAAAAATTAGATTAGATTGGTAGATCAACACAAATAGACTGAATTGGTTTCATGGATAGTACCACTTCCTGAAGGAAAGATCTCATCTTCTATAGTATTTTCTATAGAAGTGATACTATAGTATAGTATAGTATAGTATAGTATAGTATAGTATAGTATAGTATAGATTGTAAATTGGAATAATTAGCCAGGGAGATAGCCCTTTACTTCTAGTTAGAATGATGGTTAGAACAATGGCCTGGGAATTTAGAATCCAGAGTTCTAATCTTGGTACTATTTACTGGAGTCATTTGAGAGGCAGAGCAAATGTGCTAGTTCTCAGAAAGAAATTTCCCATGTATTGTATTCTGCTACTTGCTTCACATATACTTGAACATTAGTGAAATAATGTGAAGTCTTCTGAGGCAGTCCCTTTTATTCAAAGAGCAAATTGTGAATGATAAATCTCTCCTTAGAAATGTGGTTGGGCTATGCAAGTTTTTCTCAGGCAGGTTGTAGAACCAGTGTCCCAGCATATGGAGAAAAACTTTTTAGTCTCTGTTTAATTCAATAGATTTAATTCAATAGATGCATAAACATAGGTTAATCAGAGAAATGATATGATTGCTTCTTGAGACTTTTTCAAAAGAAGTGATGGAGTAAAATCCTAAAGAAATGTAATAATAAAAAGGGGATAATTCTGTGTGTAATTCTGTGTTTTGAAAACTATTTTCAAGTCGACCTTGTAAGGCAAGATACTTTGCAGAGGATAAGAAAATGTTATTTGTGGGCATTTTGTTTAGGATTTTTTTTGTATGTTTACATTTAATGGACAAAAACACTCAAGTTCTCATTTGTGACAATAGAAAAAACCTTTCCATATTTAAAAAAAACACCTTTTAGTAACAGCTGTGAACACTGAATAAAATACTGTTTTAAGTTTTGCTTGTGTTATTTATATAGAATCTGACAAATTCTTCTGTACCAAATGGTTGTCAGACTGTACCTACCCTGAGTAAATCAGAAAGGATCACTTAAATAAAAATAACTTAAAAAAAATTAGTTGCTTTTATTACTAAATAATTTCCCCATTTCCCCCCTCTCATTACCCCTCTCTCCCTCCACCCCCCATAAATTATCTTTAAAAAGTTTAATTTTTCTAAGGTGTGCCTGGGAGAGCACCAAATTGTATTGAGACTAATTTAGTTCTTAGTATCAAAAACCTTCTTGGGGTGGGGGAAGCTTGGGGAATGCTTAGTTAGCTTACTAATGTGGGCAAGTCATTCACTTCTTTGAGACTTGTTTCCTCATTTATGAACTTGGATTAGATAGTCTCTTAAGGTACCCTCCAACTCTTTAATGGATTTTTTGGATGTCAGATTCCCAATTTACTAAGTTTGTTCAGAGTCAGTGATCAAGATTAACCAGTTTTGAGGTAACTTCTACCATAATCTTCTTAGAAGTATAGTTAAACCTTTGGACTAGGATTGGAAGGAAAAGTGAGATATCACTAGTTACTCCTGATCAATCGTAAAATAACCATTATATCCAATGCACTATCCTGGGGACATGAAACCAAAATGAAGTACCTTTAAACGTTTAACATTTTCAAGTCCTGGAAAAGGTTTTTCCCTTTATATCTTGCCCTCAATTTCTTCAATCTTTCCTTCATAAGTTTGTTGAAGGGGCAGCTAGGTGGCGCAGTGGATAGAGCACTGGCCCTGGAGTCAGGAGTACCTGAGTTCAAATTCGGCCTCAGACACTTAATAATTACCTAGCTATGTGGCCTTGGGTAAACTGCTTAACCCCATTTGCCTTGCAAAAAAATCTAAAAAAAACTAAAGTTTGTTGAACCGAAACTATGGCATTAAAGGTATAAAATTTTAACTCCACTAAAGCCCTATTTTGCTGACATCTTTTCATCATCTGTGCATCCTCCAGACTTTACCTAAAAACAATCCCACTAATTTAACCAATTTAGAAGTTTACTCTGAGACTGAGTCGTTGAACAATTCTAGCTGACTCTAGAGAATGTTTCACGTTCCATCTAACCACTGACTCATATTACCTTGGCTCTTCATTCTGCTGAATCAACATCCTCTGGACCAAACCAGAAACATCTGTTCTGGCATGTCTTGCCACCCCCCCTCTCCCTACACTGCCTCCCCTCCTTTCCCCCTCTTAATCAACTAAGTTTTGGAGTGAATTCTTAATTTCATTCAGTAATTTTGAGTTCTTTAAGTCTAGACCAATGAAGTACAAACTTTGGCCCTACAAAGCTAGAGAAAAAGTTATCAGATATGGATTTGGATGGTGATTGAGTGTTAGTCTTTTGACCATTAATAGACTAGCTGTATTGGGAGAGGCATCACTATTGATGACAGGGTTACCTTGGCCCTGAATACTAATTTAAGATATTGTGATGTTCTATGCTTAGCATGGACACATGTGTTCATGTACTGATGTAGTAAAAGCTTGTTGAATGGGTTAAGTACCAACATTGACAAAACTGCAGAAGGTAGAGCTAATGTTCCTAGGTGTATATAACCACTTTTCAGTTTGTACTTGTATACTTAGCCATTCCTTATCCCAATAATTTTCAGGCAATTGAAAAATCTAATGTGAAACTTTTCTGGTTTTGTTAGTTACAAGAAATACATGTGATGATGGTCCTAATATCTTTTATCATACAAATATTAAACAAAACTTACATTAGGTATCAAAAGATTTTACAATCTGTACATTTGATTTTTCTGTCAGTTCTTTTACATTATACAACTTTGGACAGGGTTACAAATTACAACAAGGAATGATAAACAAGTACCAATGAGAAATGAGACTGCCTATTAACTGACAATGTTCTGAGGATAGTCATCTACAAGTAAGACCCAAGGTGGTTAAGTCATGATAAAGGAAGTATTAACCAAATTGCTGTTTCACTTCAATCTTGTAATTTCTACAGCTTCATAAGGTTTAATGCAAATAAGCTTCCCAAACTTTGTTCATTGAACCCTGGGGTCTGTGAACTTGGTTTTTTAAATTAATATTTTGCTTAACTTGACCCAATTTAGTTCCCTTTGTAATTTTATGTATTTTATTTATTTGAAAATATTATTCCAAGAATGGTCCTTTTGGCTTAGCCAGACTACTGGCTAAAGGGTGTCCTTGACAAAAATAATAATACAAACCCCTTCAGGCTTAGTGGTTCTGGAAAAATTTGTGGTAAATTAGTTACCTGTCATCCGATTAACTTTCCAGTACCCAATGTTTGGGATCATCTGGAGATGTTAGTTCTGGCTAATGAGGAAGGTTGAGTATTCAACATTTAAAAGTAAAGAACATCCCAAGAGAAAAGATAAGCCAGACTTCTATTTGTTGGAATGAAAGGGAACCAAAACAAGCATTTGCAAATCCTTGTTCAGACAAGCTAGAATGAGTTAAATGATGCAAAATTTCAAGATTGTGGACAAAATATCAACTCACATTTTCATTATACTTGACAAAAATTTATCTTACCATACTTTTCATGAAAGTGTAGCAAATAACTACAGATCTGTGTGCAAGATATTTTGCTATTTTTCTAGTTTCAGACTATCCTAGTGTGGGATAAATGTAGGCATGTTCAAAAATTGTACATATTTCACATTCACATTTTTACACAGGAAGGAGGGGAAAGCCTCAACCCACATGCAGGCACAATATTTTCTGTACACAATGTATACATATTTACAATGTCATCTACTCATTTAATTAATATATACCTCACAGTTTCACTAATGAGAGGGTATACTTTTTTCTCCAAAACACATACATTGAAACAAAAAAGAAAGGAATTTTGTCATGACCAGCTGAACTTTGAAAGGTTTCCTTAAATTAAAAATTAATTACAGAATAAACATTTCTTTAAAAAAAGGGCATTTTTTTGGGGCAGCTAGGATGCAGCGGGTAGAACCCCAACCCTGGAATCAGGAGGACCTGAGTTCAAATTCGGCCTCAGACAATAATTGCCTAGCTGTGTGACCTTGGGTAAGTCACTTAACCCCATTGCCTTAAAAATAAAAAAGGACATTTTTTCGCTATAGTACAATGTAAATCCATGTACCAATGCTTTTGTTGATTGTGCCATACATCTTTTAATGCATGCTCTTATCAAAGGCAAAACTATGTATAATCTTTATTTCAGCCACCACTGATGCATAAGCCATAGGATAAAGTAATATATTCCCAGAGACTTAATCAGTTAGCAATAGACATAAAAGTTCTAATATCTGACCCTGCCATTTTACTAAGTATATTACCTTAGAGGAAATCACTTCTATTTAAGATTCCATTTCCTCAGCTGTAAAATATAAATAGCAATTCTATCCTGCAGTGTTGTCCGGTATGGTATAGTGGGAAGAAGCCTTCAGAAAGAGCCAATTTTAGTTCCAACTTCACTGTTTATAAACTGTGTGAGCCTAAAAATGACACCTCTATATGAGTGTTGTTTTTTTTCCTCAGAAAAAAATTAAAGTATTGGAAAAGAGGGTCTTTTAGATCCTGCCTACTCTAAACATTATTATTATTACTACTCTAATATTTCTACTCTAAAAGAAGTGATGAATATGCTTTCTCTGTAATGTATATTGTGCTTTGTCAATGTTAATGTAGTATTTAAATGGACAGTCATGAAGTTTGAAGACAGGCTCTCTGGTCTGACTGTGATCATACAGCATAGATAGTTGAGATGATGAGATAACTTCCCAATTACTCATAGTGATATTTTGTTAAAAAGCTATTAAAATGAGGACAAATGAGTTCACTTTCAGCTAGAAATGTCTAAGGATAAAGGAAGGGGAAGTGAGATTAGTAAGAGTGGGAGAGCAATAGAATGATCACCCTAATGGGATACCTATGGACACCCAAAGAGAATGATTAGCCAGTCTTCTCCAAAGTCATGAGATACTGGTGTGGAGAGATGATCCATAATAGCTCACTGAGATTAAGGATGCCAGAATTGGAGGAGGGAGGTGTAGGACAAGGCTAATCTTTTGACAAGACTAACAGATTCTCTTCCTTATCTCTGAAGGAAAGGAAACCATTGCAGACTTGAAGTGGTTTTAAAGAGTAGGACAAAATGAATTCTATTCTCAGTTAAAGTAGTTTCTGCGCCACAGGGAAGGGAATTTTTTTAAAAGAGTCTTCTTAGGGCTAAGTTTAGAATTTAGTTTGATAGATATACAGATAATTTGAGGTCATAAGAGCAGTATTTCAAGAAAAAGGTTGTGAACTTTGTCATGATCCTGTAGCCAGGCTTTCAATTCCCCTGGACTGGCATTGGAACTAGTCGGGGAGACTGGTGGTAGGAGATGTCTGTTGTACTGAGTGCTAACATATATTGTCTAGTTGGGTTTTTTTTTTTCAGCCAGGAGAAGGGGAGGAGAATATTTCTGGATAATACTCCACTGCAGACTATTTCCTCATCAAATAAATGGGAAAAGGAATGAGGATGTGTGTTATTTGATGAACAATTTTTCAAGTTGAGGTGTAATTTTAAAAAGAGTACCTCTCTAAAATCCAAACAACCTGACTTTCCCCCATTCCCTTGTGTTTGGCAGCTCTGGAGAAAGTTGGGGTCTATCCTTATCCATGACATGACTCCTATGCTTTCCTAGCTTCAGGGCTAGGAGCAGTCTTGATGTTCTCTGAGACTCAAGACATGGTTGTTGCTTCTTTCAAGTCGGAGAGACTCAATCTTCTTCTGAGCAAACCTTAGTTCAGTCCTTAGAACTTCGTTATCTGCCTTGAGGGTATTTATTTCCTGAGGAGAAAGAATGAAGAACATATTATAAAAGTTGCAATGGAGAACAAATCTAGTTTGGTGGTGTCCCATTATGCTTATTTGATTGATATATCCCATTCACCCTAGGGAAAATTAAAAAGTAATTTTTTTTTTGTTAGGCAAGGGTGTTAAGTGGCTTGCCCCAGGCCATACAGCTAGGTAATTATTAAATGTCTGAGACCGGATTTGAACCCAGGTATTCCTGACTCCAGGGCCAGTGCTTTATCCACTGCGCCACCTAGCCACCTAGCCACCTAGCCACCCCCCCTCCTTTTTTTTAGGTTTTTGCAAGGCAAACGGGGTTAAGTGGCTTGCCCAAGGCCACACATCTAATTAAAAAGTAATTTTCAAGATAGCTGTTTTTAAAGTGGAAAATAACTTAAATATATCTTAAATATCAAACTAGTATTGTGCAAACAACAATTAGTTCTTGGTTTCATGTCTAAAAAGAATGCAGTTGGTTTCCAGGAAAGTTAACCCATTAAAACTGGAAAACAGATTCCCCAGACTTATCTGCTTATGTGTCAGACCAGAAGTTAGTAAAAGGATCAGATAATCAAGTCAGCAGGAGCCTCCTATGATCATTATTAGGTCATTGATGAGAGATCCCTAGGCACATGATGAGATTTTTCAGAATTTAATTAGAAAAAAACCCCTCTCAGGACAGAGTGAAGCTAAAACTGGGGAGGGGGGCGGGAATGACTAGAAAAAGATCACAGGAGGGTTTAAGATGGTTGTGGCTGTTTTTCATTCTGTTCCATTCTCTTCACCTCTGTAATAATCTATGTTGCTTCAAAACATTTCACATCTTATTCTACCTACTGCTTTTTTTTCATTTAGAAGCATCTGCTAGAATTGAATTTTCCTCACTAGTGAGAAGCAGTCAAAGGTCTTGAAGATTTCTTGAAGCTTATTCACTCCAGATGCTGAATAGATTTGTCTTACCTAAATTCCCCAAATTTTCCTTTCATAGAACTTCTAATTCTCAAAAGTGGCTTTTGACATTTTTCCTCTTGAAAAAGTCCATTACCCAAATTATATTTTGTCATATTGAAGCAACATAGATTACAGACTATAGCAAGAATCCAGTTGTTTCTATGCCCCTAGTTACTTTGCCCAAGAAATACCACTATTAGAGCTATATCCAATGAAACAAAATATTTAAAAAAATATTTGTAGCAGCTTGTTTTTGTAGACAAAAAGAACTAGAAACTGAGAGTGTATACATCATTTGAACAAATTAAGGCAATTGACTGTCATAGAATATTTTATTGTACCTTAGGTAGGTGGAGAAAAGAAACTCATTAAGCAATACCATTTATCAAGGTTTTATGCTAAATTCTTTAAAATAATATTTCAGTCTTTTCAATAACTCTGAGATAAGTGATTTTTTTTTCTACAGATGAGAAAACTGAGACGAGATTAAGAGGTATGCCCAGGTTATATAGCAAATAAGTCTTAAGAGGCTGGATTTGAACATGGGTCTTCTTGACTCCAGGCCTGGACTCTATATATTGTGCTATCTAGTAATGAAAGAGGAATGCTTAAAAAAATTCTAGGAAGAGTTTTGTGAAATTGATGGCGAATAAAATGAGTAGAACCAGTATAACAATTTATATAATAATATCATCATTGGGAAGATAAACAACTTTGAAAGACTTAAGAACTTTGATCAATGCAATCACCAACCATGATTCCAGAGAATCGATAATGAAGCACACTTTCCACTTCCTGCCAGAAAGGTGATGGACTTGAATGAAGCATGGCCAATGTGGAAATTTATTTTGTTGACTATTTTTTTTTAACAAAACAGTAATGTTTACTAAATGAGATTGAAAAGTTTTTATATAAACAAAATTAATGCATCCATGCAAAGGAAGTGATCTTTATATTAAATTTATAGGATAAGATAACTAAATGATTAACTAATGACTAAAAATCATTCCCCGGTTAAGTGGTGAAGGGTATGAACAAATGGTTCTGACAAATTGCAAACTGGTAATGGCCATATGAGAGAATCTTCAAATAATTAATAAAATAAATGCATATCAAAAGAAGACTGAGAGTTCATTTCTCAACTAACTTTTTTTTAATCAAAGTTTTATTTTGTTTGTCAATGGGGGTTGGGGTAAATGAGAAGAAGGTGGGAGAAAGAGTAAATAAAAGGTAGGGCAAGTATCTTCATTTTGTAAATGAGGAAGAAGGATTAGGAAAGTTATGTGAGTTGCTTAGTCTTGTAACTGTGATGGGATTCAAACAAAGGTCTTTTGAGTCTAAGTCTGGTTCTCTTTTTATATTCCAAAAGTAGTTTCATTCCCTCTCTTTTACTCTCTAACTGTCCAGTGGCTGACTTGGCTCATATCCCAAAAGAGGCAATATTCCTAGGCTATCTGACTTCACTTCTCCCTATATTCTTCATCAGGAAAAGGGATAGGGACAGGGTGTGGGGAGAGGAATACCTGCTCCAGATCCTGGTACGTGGGGAGTCTGAGGTGTCGGAGGTCCTCCTTTGATTTTGTGATGGATTCCTTGTTCTCCCACTTCACAAAGGCCCGCTTTCGAACCAAGACTGGACTGGGACAGGGAGACATGGAGCTGGGCAGTAGATAAAGAGTGTCCTGGGCTGCCTTTCTTGGGGAAGAGAGCAAGAATGAACCACTAGGGCCTTCAGGGCCAACCCAAGTGACTGACTCTGTCTGTGTACCCTTGTGGGCCATGGCCCGTTTCAGTCTGACAGAAATCTTCTGAGCAGATACACCCATCAGCATGATTGTCCGATCTTTGCTCTCCTCATTGTGTTCCATTGTCTCCCCATTCACCAAGAAAGGTCCTTCTTCAGATCCTAAGAGAAGACATACAACATATCAAATTTTTAAAAAGACCCTAGCAGAATTATAACAAATTTTTGCAACTGGGATAGCAGAAAACAACCCAGGAAAATCAATGCAAAATGTACTCTCAAATCAATTTTTAAAGACAAATTCAATATAGGGAATGGGGATGACTGATGCATCCAACCATCCCCTATGCCAGTACCACAAGGCTTGATATGTGAACAGAAGGCTTTGGCGTGGGATTGGGGGGAAGTCAGTCCTAGACTTGGTTAAAATTCAACTCAGTAGTAGCTCAAGCAGAGGCCTTAAAGTCAAATGGTTCTTGGGTGAAATTCTATCCATAGTAGGTGGTACTTGATAGGATCTTGCCTCTCCTTCCCCATTCCATTTCTTTCTCCCAGATCTCAAGATGGCAGCTCCAAGTCCCACTCTCTTACCATGTGGATCTTTGACTCCTAGGGGGCAGAGGGTAGATGCCAACCCAGCAGAGGTGCTATTCTCTGCAGGCAAAGCTGGGCTCTTGGATCTCTTCTTGCATTCAAACACAACCAGATCCTTGCATTGTTTGTGGCAGTTCATCCCACAATCTGTAGACAAAAGTCCTAGTCAGTGATTCAGTTTTCCTCCCTTTCCTCCAATTTAATTCAACAATTATTAAGCATTTTCCCATGTTCATGGCTCTGTGTTGGGTTCTGGGGACATAAAGACAAAAATGAAATAGTCCCTGCCCTCAAGAAATTTATATTCTATCAGGAATAAATTTGCATACCTATTTTCTGCAATGCATACACTAAATGGCATAATATATGGAACATTGAGGAAGAAAATTCTAATGGGGGCATTGGTAAGGAGGTGATGACTTCATGGAGGAGATAACACCTGAACTAAGCCTTGAAAGAAGTCAATTACTCTGAGGTGGAGAAGAGGAGAAGGTGCATTCTAGGCATGAAGAGCGACTTGTACAAAGTCAGGGAAGCAGGAGGAGTGTTAAGTTCAGGTAGTGCTGGTGAGTAGATAGGACTAACTCACTCCTGATTAGTATTAAGCTTTTCCAAGCTCCTTCGGTTTTCTGAGGCTAGAAAATTAGTCTCTTCACTTGGAAAATTGGTCTCACTGCAATAGGTAGCAAGGGTCATTCTTAATGAACTAATCCATCAAGTCAAGTAGGTATTTTGTGTCTCCAAATTAAAGATTTTCTTGGCTTCTTTAAAGTTAGGAGATTGGGGGCAAGATGTGAGGGGAGAGCCCTGGGATATTTCAGCCACCATCTCTTGCTCCTCATTTCTGAATACTGCATTCAGAATTCTTTCCTAGGGTATGATGAATGTAGACATGCCATCCAAGGTTTGGGGCCATCACTTTTAATTTTAAGATTCAATGATTCTAAAGTGATGGCCCCAAACCCTATGGTCTAAGTGACCCATATGGTCTCTTCCAATTCTGAGATGGGGTAGGGCAGCACCCCTACCCACTGAACCTATCCTGACAATAATTTATGTCATCTACCTGAAGAAGCAATCCATTCCATTTACATAACACCTCTAAATACTAGAGGTATTATGTTTTTCCTTACATTCAGTTGAAATCTGCTTCTCTAGAATTTCTTTGACTGTAGAATGGGTCAAAGGTCTGTTTTTTGGGGTCAAGTTAATTTAATCTAATGCTTCTATCATATAACACTTTCTATATATGAAGACAGAAATTATGTTCAACTCAAGTCTTTCCTTTAAGTCAAATAGTATCACTTCCTTCAACTAATTGTCATATATTATGGTTTCAAGTCCCCTCATCATCACAGTCACCCTCCTTTGGATTGGCCCCAGTTTGCTGATGTCCCCCCTAAAATGTGATGCACAGAACTGATCTGAATGTATTCTAGATAAGCATATTCCAACACAGACTGTTAGGGAACTATGTCTTCTCTTTTTCTGTATACTAATTTTCTAGTAATGCAGATACACATTGAATTAGCTTTTTAAAGCAATGGTCACCTATTCTATCAGTGGCCCTTCCACTGGAACTGGAAGTTTCCTCTAAGCCCTCCGAGAGAAGTAGATGTGGACAAGAGATATCTCTATTTATCTATACTATACTTGTATACAAAATATACATATGTATATATAGCATATGTATATATATAGATATAGGAACACATTTAATATGTATACACATATATATTCTCACACACATATATGCATATATTCATATTTTTTCCACATCACTACTTTCCCTTTCATAGTTTTGATATATCACAGGTTGGCATAAGAAATTAAATGGGAATGTTTTGAAAGTTTTGAGGAAATTGCTGATGATCACTAAGGCCAGCAGATGACACAGAAAAAATTTAGAAACTCAGAGTGTATAAAATATGTGTTTAGCATTATATAACAATCAACACATTTTATCTTTTAATACTATAAACATCCCATAAAAGAAAAAGAAAAAATTCAAACTTCTATTATATAAAAAGGTATCAACAATTTTTACACAGATATTGCAGATTCTGAGGGTGCTATGTTCCCAACTCCTACAGTATGGAAGGGATAACTGTATACATAGATGTGTGTATATACATATATACATACACATAATTATTGTAGATATAGTTATAATTGATCCTTAAAATATGGTGATTATCACTCCCCAAAAGGTGGAATACTATTCAATATCGTATTAGAAATGTTAGCTTCAGCAATTAGAGAAGAAAAAGAAATCGAAGGATTAGAATTGGAAAGGGAGAGACAAAAACTCTCACTCTTTGCAGATGGCATGATGGTCTACCTAGAGAATCCCAAGAAATCATCCAAAAAACTACTGGAAACAATTAGCAATTTTAGCAAAGTTGCAGGATACAAAATAAACCCTCATAAATCCTCAGCTTTTCTATATATGTCTAGCAAGATACAGCAGGAAGAGCTAGAAAGAGAAATCCCATTCAAAGTAAGCTCTATTTGCCAAGGCAGACTCAGAAACTTTTTGAAAACAATTATAAAACACTTCTCACACAAATTAAATCAGATTTAAATAACTGGGCAAACATCAACTGCTCATGGATAGGTTGAGCTAATATAATAAAAATGACAATTCTACTAACTATCCATTTAGTGCCCTACCAATCAAAATTCCAAAAAATTACTTTAATGAATTAGAAAAATTTGTAAGTAAATTTATATGGAGAAAAAAAGTCAAGAATTTCCAGGGATTCAATGAAAAAAGTGCAAAAGAAGGTGGCTTAGCCTTACCAGGTTTAAAATTATATTATAAAGCATCAGTCATCAAAACTGTCTGGTATTGGCTAAGAAATAGAGTGGGCCAGTGGAATAGACTAGGTGCAATAGCAGAAAACGATTATAGTAATCTGCTCTTTGATAAACCCAAAGAGTCCAGCTATTGGGATAAAAACTCTCTCTTCGATAAAAACTGCTGGGAAAAATGGAAGTTAGTATGGAAAAAAACTTAGACCAACACCTCACACCTTTTACCAAGATAAGATCCAAATGGATACAGGATTTAGACATAAAAAAACAATACTATAAGCAAACTAAAAGATCAAGAACTAGTTTACCTGTCAGATCTATGGAAAGGGAAGAAGTTTATGACTAAGGAAGAGATGGAGAACACCACTAAAAACAAATGATTTTGATTACATTAAATTAAAAAGCTTTTTGCACAAAACCACTGTAACCAAGATCAAAAGAAATGTAGTAAACTGGGAAACAATCTTTACAACTAATGTTTCTGACAAAGGACTCATTTCTAAAATATACAGAGAACTGAATCAATGTAAAAAAAAATAAAGCCATTCCCAATTGACAAATGGTCAAAGGCTATGCAAAAGCAATTTACAGATGAGGAGATCAAAGAAATCCATAGTCATATGAAAAATTGCTCTATATCATTATTTATTAGAGAAATGCAAATTAAAGCTTCTCTGAGGTACCACCTCACACTTCTCAGACTGGCCAGTATGACCAGAAAGGATAATGATCATTGTTGGAAGGGTTGTGGGAAATCTGGGACATTATTACACTGTTGGTAGAGCTGTGAACTCATCCAACTTTTCTGGAGAGCAATTTGGAATTATGCCCAAAGGGCAACAAAAATGTGCATACCCTTTGATCCAGCAGTACCACTACTGGGTCTATACCCTGAAGAGATGATGAAAAAGGGTAAAAACATCACTTATAGAAAAATATTCATATTCAACCTTGTTTGTGGTGGCAAAGAATTGGAGATCAAGTAAGTGTACTTCAATTAGGGAATGGCTTAGCAAACTGTGGTATATGTATGTCATGGGAACACTATTATTCTATTAGAAACCAGGAGGGATGGGAATTCAGGGAAGCTTGGAGTGATTTGCATGAATTGATGCTGAGTGAGATGAGCAGAACCAGAAAAACACTGTACACCCTAACATGGGGGTGATGTTCAACCTCGATGGACTTGCTCATTCTGTCAGTGCAACAATCAGGGACAATTTGGGGCTGTCTGCAATGGAGAATACCATCTGTATCCAGAGAAAGAACTGTGGGGTTTGATGAAACACTAAGGACTATTAACTTTAATTTAGGTAAAAAAAAACTGATATCTTATTGTCTGATCTTTCCATCTCTTATACTTTATGTTTCTTCCTTAAGGATATGATTTCTCTCTCATCACATTCAATTTGGATCAATGTATACCACGGAAACAATGTAAAGACTGGCAAATTGCCTTCTGTGGGGGTGGGGGGAGGAAAGTAAAATGAGGAGAAAAATTGTAAAAGTCAAAATAAATAAAATCTTTAAGTAGAAAAAATAAAAAATAAAAATCACTGGAATAGAAGGAAATTTTCATAATATAATAACAGTATTCTAAAAATCAAAAAAAGGTGAAATAGAGAAACTAAATTGGAGATGAATTTAAAAGCTATAGAAATGAACAGGTGACTGTCAAGAGGATTTCTTTCCTTAGAAAAAGGTTCAAGAAGTTATATAAGTTGATTACAGCTAAGTCACATTGGTCAGCACACAAAACAACATAGAAAGCTACAATTTACCTTTGCATCGATAACCTTGCTTTATCACTCCCCAGAGCTACAAGACAAATAAGAGACATATTAGAAAACCTTCCTCAATAGTCTACTTTATCTATCTAGTTTAATTCCCAAAGTTTTGAGACTTAGTATTTCTTCTCCCTTATCTCATTTCCCTCCTTTGTATTTTTGTCATCTGGGTTGTCACATTGAAAGAATTTGTCATCAAGTGATAAGTGATAAGTGATAGTGGTAAGAATCTCCATACTTAGCTAGGTTGGTCTTTAGAAAGCCAATTCAGTACTACCTGAACCATACTTAAACCTTCCACAATGGATAGAACCTGTAAGAATATACTTGAATAGTCAAGGATCCCCTCCATAGAGAAGAGGCATCAGACTAGGATTTGTGAAGATGACCTGGAGAGAATCATCATTTCTCAGATGCCTTATCCTTATGGCCCTGAATGATCAAAAAGGAAGCTTATGCTGTTTCAGAGACTAAAGTTCATAGAGAAAGTCAGTTGCAGGATAATAGTCCTTTTTTAGCCTCAAGGTACTGAAAGTCCTAGAACAGTCTGCCTTGACCTTTCAGATAGTCAGGGACTGGGTGAGAGTGAGCCCACTCAATTCTTCTTTTATATGGACTCCTTTTAGCTCAGATTTCATTTTTTTCCAGTTCATCTTGTATCTGAACACCATTTACTTTTTTTTTTGTTACCTATCAAAGCCACCTGCCCATCATCATATTCCTCCTCAAGGTCTCATGCCTCAGAAGCAGAAAGCAAACCATTTTAAAGCTGTTTGCTTTAGGTAAAGTGGTAAAGCATAGCAGGGGCTTTTGGAGATCAAATTGGGAGTTAGAATCTGATGCCTGACTGTTCATAGGATCATAAGGTCGTGGACTGTCAGCAGAAGGGGATTTTAGAGGCTATGGAGTCTAGCCCATTCATTTGGCAGATGAGGAGACTGAGGCATAGGGAGGCTAATATAGACCAAAACTGGAACTTGAATCTAGTTCCTCTGATTTCGGATGGAGTGCTCATTTCCACTATACTACACTGCCCCGTGACTATCTTTTAGTTCCTGGGCTAAGACAAGAATTCCAATTCTCTCTTAGACACTTAATAGCCGTGTGATTGTAAGCAAGTCACTTGAGCTCTGCAGGACTGTTTCCTCATCTACAAAAGGATTGTATCAATCTCACCGGGTGTTGTGAAGATCATATGAAATAATATGCAAATTGTTTTGTAAACCTTAAAAGTTCTATGTTAATGGTAGCTGTGATTATTGTTATTGTTGCTCAGGGCATCTAGGTAGTACAATGGATAGAGCATTGGGCTGGAAATCAGGAAGACCTGAATTCAAATCCAGCCTAAGATCCTTACTAGCTATGTATCTCTGGGTAAGTCATTTAAATCTGTTTGCCTCAGTTTCCTTACCTGTAAAACAAGTTGGAGAAGGAAATGGCAAACCACTCTACTATCTTTGCTAAGAAAACCCCAAATGGGATCATGAAGAGTCAGACAAGACCTAAATGACTGAATAACAACAATTGTAATTAGGTGCCTATGGTCAATATCTATGTCATGGTTAGTATTAATGAACAATAACTGGTCATTCTTGTCCTCTTTTATTCCCACCACCTCTGCCCCCATTCTCCACACCTTTATTTCCCCTTTCCAACCCCAAAGCTCTTGGAAGAGAAACTCACAAATCCTGCACAGTTGTCACAGAAGGTGGGCTTTAAGTAAGTTGTCTCCTGGAAGTTATGAGGAAAGCCAAGACCCAGCTTGGAATAGATTGAACTGGCCCTCATGAAGTAGGCGGTGATTTCATCCCGACTGATCAAGCCTTCCCTGTCAGCAGACCAAAGAAAGAAAGGGATGATGAGTATAAGGGTGGATTGTTTGTGGTGATTTTAGGAGAACAATTGTTATAGAAACTCCCTTCTCAACTGGCCCTTGACATTTCCCATCTTTTTGTGTGTCCTACACCTCTTTGGCAGCCTGGTGAAGGCTATGGATGCATTCTGAGAATAATGTTTTCAAAATCACAAAAATTATCAAAATATTAAGAAAACAAGTCTGTGAAACCCTAGGTTAAGAACTTTTATTCTAATGGTAACCCACATGCCTTTAGAGTTAGATTCATTTTATGTCCATGAGTTTGTTCAGAGAATTCAGTTCTCAGGACAGTGGGACACAATCAGGGTTGAAAGACAGACAATCTTGACTTCATGGCAAAAAACTCTTTGAGATTTTGAGCTTCTTCTCTTTTCCTCCTCTTCCTCCCGCTACCTTGCTCCTTTTATCTCTCTCTCCCCCCCTGAATTTTTTCTCTCTCTCTCTCCCCCTCCTCTTTCTCTCTGTCCACCTCCACCCCCTCTCCCTACACACAGTTTGTGTCTGATAGCTTTTTGACAATTAGATAATAGTCCCTCCACTATGGAGAGTAGGAAAGCTCTATCATTATGCACTTGCCCCCAATTCTTGTAGCAAGACTCTGATCCCACAAATTGGTTTCCTCTCTGTTTCACCCCCATCCCAGAAATATTTAACTAGAAAAATAGGTGGAGAAGGTAACAAGATATTAGGAGATATTAAGTACTAGCTTTCCTCTTTATCTTTTGTGGGCAGAAAGGGGGATATGCTATATCATGAGAAACTTAAATTGGGTATAAAAAAGAATTTTTTATCACTGGAATGTGGATTACTCAAGTAGACAATGGAGTCTCTTTCTGAAGTCTTCTTAAAAAATGACAAGCTTTCCTCCAAGTTTAGGATGGTTTTGATGACATACTGCCTGAAAGTATCAAAGATGTCAGAAAGAGTCTTTAAAAAAAAGTTTTAATTGATATCAACTATTTTTATGTCATCATTGTTATCCTTTCCCAGAGAGCCATTCCATATAATAAATAGTAGTTTTTAGAAAGAAACAGTCAGCATAGTTGATCAATACTTTGAAAAAGTCTGAAAACATATACGATATATTAACACCTATAGACCTTCCACTTTCACAAAGGGGTAGATTGAGGATGTCCTCTCATATTTTTTATCTCATCTTTTATTCAAGTCTTACTTTACATTTTATTTTTTGGGTGTATAGTTCTTTCCATTTACATTGTCATAATTCATTGTGTAAATTGTTTTCTTGCCTCTACTTCACTCTGTATTAGTTCATATAGATCGTATGTCTCTCTGTCTTAATCATACACATCATTTCTTTTGGCAAAGTAATAATCCATTACATTCATGTGCCATTATTTGTTAAGCCATTTTCCAGTCAATGGATATTCTTGTTTCAATTTTTTGCTATTACAAAAAGTGTTAAATATGTTGGAGTATATGAGGTCTTTTTTCTTATCAATGACTTGGAATAATAAGCTCAGCAATGGAGGCTCTGGCTCAAAGACATTTTAGCCATTTTATTTGTATAATTTCATATTGTTTCCAGAATGACTGTATTATTTTATAGCTCCACTAACAACGTATTAGTGTGTCTATCATTCCACAACACCTCCAGCACTGACTATTACCATTTTTCAAAATTGGCTAACATGTGAGGTGAAACCTCAGGGTTGTTTTGATATTAATTTCTCTAATATTTAGGGATTTGAACATTAATTTATGTGGTTGTGAATACTATGCAAAAGAAATGATAATGATAAAACAACACACTAAAATTTCTGGGATATAGTTAAAGCAGTCCTTGGGGGAAATTATGTCCTTACAAATATAGATTAATTAAATAGAAAAGGAGAGGATAAATGGATTGAATATATATTTTTTAAAATTAGGAGGCCAACAATATACAAACCTAAAATAGCACAAGAAATTAAAATTAGAAAGAAAATATATAATATGGAAACAAAAAAATAACCTTATAGAAGTGATAACGCTAAAAACTGTTTTTTTAAAAAGACTAATAAAATTGAGAAATCCTTGGTAAATCTGGTTAAAAAGAAGAGTGGAAAAGCAAAAAAAAATGATCAAGGTGAAATCACAGCAAAACTAAAAGAAATAAAAAGAATAATCAGGATATATTTTACACATTTACTTGCTAAAAAAAACTAAGAACAGAAAAGAAATAAATGTATACATTCAAAAATATAAAATATCAAACTATCAAGAGACCAACTAGAAAAAGGAAATCATTCTACTTTTAAAGGCATTAATCAAAGAAAAAACTCCTGGCCCCAATGGATTCACAAGTGAATTCTATTAAATTTTTAAAGAAGAGTTATTATTCATACTTCACAAGTTATTCTTAAAAATTGAGAAAGAAAGCTTGTTACCAGAATCCTTTTTGTGAGATAAATATACTTCAAATACTGAAACCAGGCAAAGATAAAATACAGAAAGAAAACTGGGCTAATACTATAAATGAACATTGCCCCAAAAAATTTTGAACAAAATTCTGTCAAATCAACATAAATTATTAAATGGAATTTATACCAAGGATGCAAGGTTGACTCAATATTAGGAAAAATAATTAATTATTTTAAAATCCAAAGTACCTCCCAAATCACGAGACCACCTCAATAGATGCAGAAAGAGCCTTTGATAAAGTACAATGCTTCTTTATGTAAAAAAAAAATCCTACAAAGCAGAGACATTGAGTGACTTTTTAAAATATGATAAAAACATCTATCTAAAGCCAAGGCAAATATCATATGTAAGAACTTTTTTTCAATAAAAACAGGAGTGAAGCAAGGATGTATGCTTATTTGTTATAGTTCTAGAAATGCTAACAATAGACCAGAGAAATAAATTAATGGCATAAAATCTCTTCATAGACCACCTCTCATCACCCCAAAGAGCAGTCATGAATAGAAATCCCTGCCACCAGCAAACCTCCTTCCTTCTTTCCTCTTTTAATTCCCCCCCCCCTTCACCCATTCCAGTGTGGTCATTCTTTTTCTCATAGTACAGGGGCTACCCCTTGGCTAGTCCTTGTTTTGATACTAGCATATCACACATTCCTCTCTTTCTGTTTCCTTTCACATTCCCCTCCTCCTCTTTTATGCACTCTTCCATGTTGTAATGTCTGTCCCATGAATAAATATTGATTCACCTGTAGGCAGGTTGTTACCAACTTTTGTCCATAATGACTCATGCCCATCTTTTCACTATTATCTCCACCAGACTTTTGCCTTTACACTTGTCCCATTGTGCACATTCAGAAAGGAGTTTTTAAATATTTATTCTTGCTATTACGGTCCTTGTTTGATGCATTTATTCATTCTTCCTGCATTTCTGCTGTTTTGAGGTTTTCTAGAAGCAAATAGTGTCTTCAGTTTTGTTTTTCTTTCTAAAAGCACGCCTCTTAATTATTCAACATCCATCTTTTTTCCACCATGTATGGTTAAGGTCAGATTTGTAGGCTGTATCCTGAGATACAGCTCTTCAGAGCACAATATTCTATTCCCTCCTATATTTTCTGGTAGATAAAGAATAGTACCTACATTATTTGAATTTCTTTTCTTTTGTATTTGAAAGTCTTTTGCCTAATGTTTTGCTGAATTTGCTGTTTTTGAATTAAATTGTAAAACTTGACCATTATGTCTTACAGTTTGCAACCTTGGGTTTTTATTGTTGTTGTTTTTTTTTCTAGAGGTGATCTATGAATTCTTTCAACTAGAATTTCATTTTCTTTGTTCAGAAGTTCTGAGCAGTTCTCTTCTATTATTTCCTGCATTGTGATAGCAAGAATTTTTTTTTATCCTGTAGTCTTTTACTGGGAGACATATTAGGTTGCTTGTGCAAATCCTGTCATTGAGATCAGTATGCTTATATAATGAGATTATTTTCCTTTAATATTATTGTGTTTTGTTTCTCTTCTGCTAGATGAACTTTCATTTTTGCATATTTGCATTTCCACTCTACTGTTCTCTGTTGTTTTTATCATGAGACTTGCCTTTATTAGATGCCTGTTTTTCTATTCTGCCTATTATTTTTACTCTATAGGACAAAAATGTTGTTTTTCATAATTCTCATTTCTCTTTAGAACATGTTGGGAACAGCATGTTGTGTTTCCATGTTCTCCTCACATTCCACAGGATCCTCTGGCTCATCAGGTGTGGCATTATTTTCCTTTGTTTTGTATCATTTTGCCATGGATGGCTGAATTCATTTACTAGCTCTGAAGGTCATGTTTCCTTCTGTAGTTAATGTGTTCCCTATTAATTTATCTGCTTATGTTGAAGATCTTTGAATTTTCTTTTTCCTGAGATCTTTGGTAATTTCAGTCTCTCCCCATCTTTCCTCTCTCTCCTAATTCTTCCCTATTCTTTTTCTGACTCTGTCCCTTTTGATGTTTGTTTGGAGGCTGTATTTCAGACTGTTTCAACCTCCTCTCAGGTGGGCAATTTACAGTTTACCAGTCTTCATCTCTGCCTCAAGTGACTTTTGGGTAATTGGAATTAGTCCCAGTTGGAACTGCTCTTTCCCTTAGGCTTAGTGGAGTATTCATAGTGCCACCTTTATATAGATGGCCTGTCCTGGTGTCTTTTCACACTACTTCTGTTCCTTAGGTCTCTGACCTGATGGGCTCTTCAGAGAGCTGCCCCATTGATGCTAAGGGGCTGTCCACCTAGTGCCATCAAATAAGAGCTTTGTTCTACTGATATTGTTGTGAACATTGTCTATTTGTTGTGGCCTCAGCAAACTTCTACAGTCTGAAAGTGGGTCTCCATGCCAATGAAAAAAGAGAGGAAGGACTGGGGGAGGGGTTTGTTGTAAGTCTGTGTGTTTTTTGAGTTCACTATTGCAGCCCTGCTGTTAGCATAGGAGGTCCGGAAGAGGAACTAAATGAGCTCTGGGTCACTGATCATCAATTCTGTTTTTTTTTTTTTTTTTAGGTTTTTGCAAGGCAAATTGCCTTAAGTGGCTTGCCCAAGGCCACACAGCTAGGTAATTATTGTGTCTGAGACCAGATTTGAACCCAGGTACTCCTGACTCCAAGGCTGGTGCTTTATCCACTACACCACCTAGATGCCCTGTTTTTTTTTTTTTTAACTTTCTTTTGAATACTGGTTGTCTTAGATTTCAGAGATGGCTGAAGTTGCTCTAGGCACATAATTTCTGGAGAAGTTTGAAAGCCCACCAGGATCTGAGAAAATTGTTAATGCTACCTAGTAGGGAGTCTTAGCTGAAGGAGGAGGAATTGACTTCTAGTATAAGACCATGCAAAGAACTTACTCATCTATAGTAAGCCTTGAGTTTAGCATCTATATTAGTTGTTTGGGTGGCTTTGGGAGCATATGCTATCCACCAGATAATGAAAAAAAAAACAAAGGAGTGACCTGCACATATATTTGTGTTTATACATATTCCTTTTGTAACACACTGGTCTCATCCACTGGTATATATATATATATATATATATATATATATATATATATATATATATATATCCATATATCATGCACCACACACCTAAGGACTCACCTGTCTTTATCCATCACACAAAAGGAGAAGGGGAAGCTGGCAGCAATCTTTTCAAACTCTTCCTGGGAAATATATCCATCTTGATCATGATCATAGTTCTTGAAAACAGACTGGAAGAAAGAATAAGAAAAGGGAATTTTCTGATAATTCTCAAAGAGTCATTGATGATATTTTTCCAGACCACTGGCCAGGAGAAGTCAGATGAAAGCCTCTTAATTCCGAAGTAACTTCCTCCTTAATCATCAACAAAGTAGATGTGCAGGTCACTCCTTTGTTTTTTTTTTTTTCATTATCGGGTGGAGAGCATATGCTCCCAGTGCCACCCAAGCAAGTAATATATATATATATATATATATATATATATATATATATATATATATATATATATATATATGTATGTATTCTAACCTCTGGCTCACTATAGATGAGTAAGTTCTCTTCTTCCCTCCCATATTAGCCCACTAGGGGATCCCTCCTACCATAGAACTCCAAGAGCATTTTCTGTCCTTACTGATTGGTTCTTTTCATTCAAGGTTTCATAGTGAAAGTTTTTGGGGTGGAAGAATGGGTTCCATCCATTCATCCATCCATCTATCTTTTGCAACTTTTTTGGAAGGAAGGGGCTATGTCTTGCTTTTATATCAACCTTGAAACTAGAGGTAAACAATCCCAAACACTGTATCATTTAGCAACTACCATTTATTAAATACACACTATATACAAGATATTGTTCAAAATGGTCAAATTTATATTTTCCTCACTTAATGTCTTTTTTGCCCTCCTTTATTATTTGTCACCTCACCCCACCCCACCCAGAGGGAAAAAAATCCTCAAATAAATAATAACTCTTGAGATATGTGGGAAGATTTCCTTGTCTGGATTTGTTAATCTGAGGTGCATCTATCTTGGTGCAGATACATCTCTCTCTGCACTCAGGGGCAATAGAATACTGAGTGAACTGTTACGAGACATAGTTCTTGAGGTTTAGAGTCACTTCCTCTGTTCATTCTCATGGCTAGTTCTGCTGATGGCTCTTTATCTATTATGAGGAAAGTGCTGTTATGATTTCAAGCTCTCTCCTATAGAATCTCTTATCAGAACATTAGCAAGGAGTAATAAAGACTGGTTTGAGTTTCCTAACCCTTCTATTCAATTTTTTAAAAATCGGGCAACCTAACAAAGAGGGAAATAGCCCAAGACATGAGAGAAACAGAACAGAGGTGTATTGACTGTAATTTAAAACTTAAAAAATGTAAATTTATTTTTTTTCTTTCCTCCACTCCTCTCCTTTCCTAGAGATTGCTACCATTAGGCACAGATATGCATATATTATCTTTTTCATTATACTATGTTATGGAAATGCTTGTTTTATTTCATAAACTCATTCCACCACATCTCTTTTTCCCTCCTCTCCAAGGTCAGACAGTTTCCCATGACTTGCTTCAGGATTTCCTCTGTAGGAATGACTTGTTCTGTAGGAGTAGATTTGTACTTACATCCACCATCCTCTGCACGTGTTTGCTGATGGTCTTTGGATCAGGTTTGGGAGATATCCCCGATGCCCAGTCTACTACAACTGGAGGCTTTGAAGGTGTGAGAGGCTGAAGTAAAACATCCAGAGAGAATACTATTTGTCCATTATCAGATAAAGTTGTACATATGAGTTCTTCCCATCATTGCTCCACCAACCCTGGCCCTATGCACAGACTGATAGCAATTCATAGTTAGCTTGTAATTATCCACAATGTGAGAGTATGGTACAGAAATTGCTCAATTATTGCCCATTTTTGTATAGTCCAGGAGCTAAGATTATCTTTTGCTTTTCTATTTTAAATTTTGTTGTATTTAAAAAGGTGAAGCATTTAGGTAGTGTAGTAGATGGAGTACTGAGTTCAAATCCAGTCCCAGATATTTATTAGTTGTGTGGTCCTGAGCAAGCTGGTTAAACCAAATTGCCTCCACCAAATAAATTAACAAACAAATAAATAAATAAATGTGGAAACCAGTCTTAGTTCTTGGAAGTACCAAAAATAGTAGGGAGGGTCAGACTGAGACTTTAAATCAGAATTTGGGAACCTATGGCATAGATAGCAGTACAGAGAATATAAAAATCTAATGTAGACTAAGGGCCAAACATTATTTGGATAATAAGGTGGAATTTAAAAGAATAATGGCCTTGGAATCAGAACTTTGGGTTAGAATTTTAGATTTTCTATTTACTGTATAACCTTAAACAACTCAATTAACTTTTCTTGACTTCATATTTTTTTATATGTGCAAAATGGGGATAACTAACTTTTCCTTAACTAAGGAAAAGAAGGGGGACTGCCTGGCCTGTGATTTCATTAGTATAGGTAATTCTTGGATGTAGAAACTCCCTTATAAATGCAAGCTGGCACTTTCTTTGCAATTCACCATTTTAGAGAATTGTCTAGTGCACTGACATGTTAAAAGACTTGTCCAAGGTCACACAGTCAGCATGAACACAGATCTTTCTTGTTTTGAGGCTAGATCATTATCTGTTGTTTTCATTGTGAGAAAAGTGTTTTATATATATTATTCAAATTTCAGCCTTTCTCCTGTTGACTCTTTGATCAGAGCCATCAAAAAGGAATAGTAAGGACTGGTCTGGGTTTCCTAACCCTGCTGTTCAATGTTTTAAAAACTGGGAAACATTAACAAAGAGAGAAAGAGTCCAAGGCAGGAGAGGAATAGATTCTAATTTAAAATTTAAAAACATGTAAATTTATTTTCTCTTCCCTTCCCCCCCAGATGGCTGCTACCATTAGACATGAATATATTATCTTTTTGGATATATATCATCTTTTTAAAAATTATACTGTGTTATGGAAATTCTTGTTTGATTCCATAAATTAAAAAAAATTATTGAAAAACAAAAACAAAAAAATCTTAAAAAATGTTTCTTTTTCCCTTTCTTTTATTCTTTTCCCTGCTGTGAGATGGCTACCATTAGACACAAATACATACATACATACATACATACATATATATATATCTTCTTTTTCTTAAACTTTGTTATATAACTGCTTATTTTAATCCATAAATTAAAAATTAAAATTAAAAAACCCTTTAATATTAAAAGACCCAAATTCAGAAAAACCGAAAAACAAAATCAAACAGGGAAAACATCCCTTTAAGTATCCTACTGGCAGGGTATTCCAACAACTTGCATATTTTGAGATGTGAGATACTGAAGGTGGCTTTTTCTTAAGTAGACATCCTCTTTCCATCCATCAGGATTAATGGACTCAATCTCTGTTTACACAGAGAACATGAAAGTCCTCACTTCAAGGTAGTTAGTTCAGACTTCACATGGCCTTCCCCACTTACATCAATTGGTTTTTGCTTAAGACCCTTTTCAAAGGAATGAGACCCAATCTTACCATCACAGGAAGCTCCTTCCACATAACAGTTATCTCACAAGGATTCAATAGACTTGTTAAACTGAACTGCATTAGCATAAAAAGTCTGGTCTTTACAATGACTGCTCTAAGATCGACCTATATTGCATGAATACACATTAATAGGAACGGAAGAGTCAGTAAATGAAAAATTCTTACTGGAGCTTTGTGATTTCTTGGTTCTCGGGCATATGAAAGCTCATAGATTTCATCTTCAGTATAGTAGAGATCCAAGGATAACTGCAGATTAAACAGTCAGGTTAGCTTGTCAGATACTCCTTTGGTCTTTTTTCCTAATTTAGATTTGACAGAACTTATCTGTTCTTAGTCTACTCTCCCTTATGGGGTTTGCTGGCACAGTGCAGTAGATGTTTAACAACTATGATTATATGGGATATGATCCAATCGGGGGTGTTCATTCATCCAAGTAAATAGTTGTTTGGAATAATTGAGCACCATCCCCAGTAGGTGAGATCAACACGAGATCATCTTTTGCATATTGGGAACTTAAACTTTTAGGAGTTTATAAATAGCAATATGTTCATTCTCACTCTGGGCAGTGTGTCAGATTTGGTTTGGGTCGTAGAGAATATTGAGTCCAATCTTAAAGAAAAGGAAAGTGGCAGAGCAAAGATGCCCACCCTGAGGTTTTTTTTCCCTACTATAATCTTAAAATACATAGCAAGAAGAGGATCTTTAAAGCATCTCTGCTTTTATAGATGAAGCAGAGAGATTATGACTGCCCAAAGTCAAACAGGGAGCAGAGGTGGTTTTTGAACTCAGGTCCTTTGACTTCATTAGATTGTAAATTCTTTAAAGGCAGACCCTGTCTTTTGTTTCCTTCTGTGTCCCTGGTCTTTATCATAGTGCCTGGTGTTTGATAAATGTTTATTGATTGACTCCTAACCTGGAGTTCTTTCTATTTCCCCAAGTTGAGGAGGCTATGATGATCACTATCATTTTAAAATTAAAGAAATGAAAGTACAGAGTTTAATTCATTTCAGAATTATAAGGACCATTTGTGCTTATTCAGTCATTTTAGAAGTATCTGACTCTTTCTGACCCCATAAATGGTAAAGATAATAGAATGATTTGCTATTTCCTTCTCCTGCTCATTATACAGATAAGGAAACTGAGGTAGTGTTAAGTGTCTTTCTGAGGATCACACATCTAATAAGAGCCTTAGGTAAAATTTGATCTTAGGTCCTCCTAACTGCAGGCTTATCACCTTGCTCTCTATCTCCTAACTGCTTCTGCACAATGAATTAATAGTAGAGAAGGTATTTTAGATCTCAGGTCTTGCAGAGAGAATCTTGTCCTCATCTCTTTCTAACTACTGGCACCCTCTCTCCAAAAACTACTTTGCATTCATATATATATACATCTTCTCTCCCCCTGATGAAATTTAAGCTCCTTGAGATATCAGAGACAGTTTCTTATCTGCATTATCTCCTCTGTTAGGACACAGAATTTGGCACAATAGTTATTGACTAACTGAATAGATCACAATGCCATTCTCTGTCCTGGTTTGTCTCCGGGCTGTTTCCTAAGGTTCTTTTGTTACATGGCCTGGAGTCAGAAAGACCTGAGTCCAAACCTGGCCTCAGACACTTACTAACCCATCTGTCTCAGTTTTCTCATCTGTATAATGGGAAAAACAGCAAACCTTGGTTGGAGTGAGAATAAAATGAGGTAATATTTATCAAATGCTTTTCAAACTTTATAGAGCTCTAAAACTACTATCCCGTGATTATTGTAATGATGATGATTGGGAAGCTTTACCGTCAGTAAGTGCACCAAGTCCTTATTGGCTTCCAGGGGTGGTGCCACCTCCTGAAGTTGGACCAGTTCATTGATGTGGTTGTAGAGAGCCAGCAGCTTGTGGAAATTCACCTTCCTGTCTTCCAGGTAGTCAGGCATTGCCTCATGCAGTGAGATCAGGTCCTTGAGGTGTACACCTAGGATGGGAATCTTGAAATGGGTGCACTCCCCATAGGCTCTCCGGTAGTTGTCATAATTTCTACAGGAGGACAGTAGCTCAGTCATTTCATTGAGTACCTAGGGAAATATGAACATCAAAATCTGTTCAGATCAAGTGAATGGGGGAGAGGGACAACTTATTTTTTAAGGTCACCTTGATTATAGCAAGTATTTACAATTTTTTTTCCTAATGCTAATCCACAGGATGAGGGCAAGAGGAAGAAGTAACCCAACATAAACACTGAGGTCTCTATGTTTTAGAAAGGAAGTATATATGCATGCTGTGATGGATAGAGCACTGGACTTGGGAGTCAGGAAGATTTGAGTTCAAATTCTGATTCAGACATTACTGTGTGACCCTAAGCAAGTCACTTAATTTCCCTTAGTCTCAGTTTCTTCACCTGTAAAAAGGGATTAATAATAGTATCTATCTCACAGGGTACTAGGAAGGATCAAAGGAGATAATAATAATAATAATAATAATAATAATAATAATAATACATGTTACAAACCTTCAAGAGATTTCATCCCTTCCTCCCTTCTCTCTTCTCTTCCCTCCTCCTTCCCTTCTTTCCTTTTCTTCCTTTCCTTCTTTCTTCCCTCCCTTCTTTCTTTTCTTCTTCCCTTTCTTCCTCACTTCCTTTCTTCCTTCTTTCCTTCCTCTCTTCTTCCTTTCCTCCTTCTTTCTTTCTATTTCCCCTTTCTTCCTACCTCCCTTCTTCCCTCTCTCCCTTCTTTCTTACTTTCCTTCTTTTCTATCACATCACTTTTTTCTAGAGCAGACCTTCCTCAGTCCCTCCAGCTGCTACTACCTTTTTTTTTTCTGAGATTACCTATGATTTAGTCTATAAATATATTGTATATCCAGGGGCATTTGAATGGTGTTGCCTTTTTTGAATGAATGCATGCACACATATATATTGCATTTTTTCAGGTTGGGGAAGACTTAGGTGTTTTGGGGGGATAGTCGTGAAGAGGCCATTATATAAGATGATATTTAATAAGGAGGAAGGGAATGAGGGAAATGAAAAGATGAGATGTGAGCTCTTTTAAGGCAGAAACCTTGTTTTTAATCTTTCTTAGAAATCTGGCATTTAGCACAATATCTAGCTAAAGTAAGTCCCTAATATATTCAAGCCTATTTAATAGGGGTCTTTTTTGCTCTTCAGGGCTGACATGGCAAACCAAGTTTATCATAAATGGAAGAAAGTTCTACACAATATTCTATCCTGAGCTTTCCGCCAAGCACCCATGGAGTAAAGACGGTAACACTGACCTTAATAATCTCATGGGGAACATAGGAACTTGTCTCCTTCAACCTGGAGATGGAGCTGTGACACAATCCTCCGATCACGGCCATCAAAGTGTTAAAGTTCTGCAGCTGATGGAGTTTCTGTATTATAACCCCAATAGAACAAGTGGCAGTTAACAGCACGTATCTATCCATCACCCAGTGTGAAAAGAACCTGCCTCCCCCTTTCCCTCTAACTCCCACTATTTGTTGCCACAAATTATTTTTACACAAAATGGATGACTAAGAATCCATTTGCAAACTCCTCTGTTTTTCCCTCCTCAAATCTCATTTGAGATTCTGGATTATGGAACCAAAAACATATTTATAAATTGTATGCTGGTATTTTCAATGGCTGCTGACTTTGAGGGGTCAATCAGCTCAGACTTGCTATTCTTAATGACTATTAAAACCCCTAACAGTATAGCTCAATTAGACTCAAATTGGAACTCTTCCTAGGGAGAAACCCAGTTGGACAGGAAACAATCTCTTTTCTTAAATGTCCCCTACTCCCAGCCTACAAATGCATATACTTATTAAACCTATCAGGTAAGATACTTGAAAATAACTATGACATTTTAAAAAAAAATCTATAAATCCCCAGCAACATGGCAAGTAAAGAATCACCTCAAGCCAGGAGACCAGATTTCCATCATTGATAGCTCCTGGCTATGTGACCCTAGGAAGTCCATTAATGCTCTAGACAATTATCTAAGACTGCAAGTTGTAGGTCTAGGTGCCAATGGACATTCTGGAAGTTTCCTAACCCATTGAAATCATAGGCAAGCACCTAGTACAGCATCTGGAGCATAGCAGGCCTTCAACAAAGGCTTACTGTATTGGATTTATTGAACAAAAATGAACAGTTTCAAGGCCCTGAAATAAACCAGGTCTATCTTTATCTTCCTAAAGAGATCAGAAGGACATGAATTCAGGAGCTGGAAGGAACAAAAAATACCTTCAAAGAAAGGAGTGGAGAGGAGCCTCAAGGCTGATACACATATTTTGAAAAAATGAACTATTTTGAAAAAAAACAACCATTGGCTAAAAATTGTCTTAAGCCTTGTCCTGAGAATTGAGGCAGATTATTCACAACATAGCACAGAGGACTTGCTTAGGCAGGAGTATAGCATTCATTTCTAAGGTTCTATTGAATAGGTTAAGGTTCATTAGCATCAAAATAGTCATCAAAGTGGCAGCTAGGTGGAGTTATGGATAGAACACCAGACTTAGAAGCAGGAAGAATAGAGTTCAAATCCAAATTTGAACACTCATTAGCTACTTGACCCAAGGCAAGTGGAAACTCATTTCAGTTTCCTCATCTGTAAATGAACTAGAGAAGGAAATGGCCAACCACTCTAGTATCTTTACCAAGAAAATCCCAAATAAAATCAAAGTCTTGGAACTTTATAAGTTTTACTGATGCTGTTTGCTTTTCACAACATATCTATTTCCCAATTTCCCTGCCCTAAACCCTTGGAACCAAGGGAAACAATGAAGCAAAACCAACCCATAGAAAACCTGCATTTTAATGCATCAATAATTTTCAGCATCCCTAACTAAGAAGAAAGTATACTTCATCTTATTTTTGTGATACTTCTTTGTGAAGATAATATCCACTCTTCCTTGCCTCTTTGTCCTTAAACTTCCAAGGAAAGTACATCTTAGGAGAAGACTAAGAGACTGGTCATCTCAGAGACCAAGGTCAAGGATTTGAATTGTTACTCACCTGTGCCACCTTAATGAACTTGATGAAGACTTCAGCCCGGAGTTGTGGTGTGGGGCGGCTGAGCACCATCAGTTGTACCCATTGGGAGATGCCATTACATAAGGCAATGGACCGTTCCATGGTGGGATTCTCTTTCACACAGCTATTCACAATGTAATTTTGATAATCGGAGAACTGACAAGAGAAATAGAGGAATCAGGAAGACTGCTCTAGTTTGGTAAATTGTGTTGCATTTGATGCCTGGGAGGCCAGAATCTACCAATCATCAGATTTATGGAATGTTTTATTGTGAGGAAAGACCTTTCCCTCACCAAGGACATGGGAGGCAGGGTCAGTAATGCACTTATCATTTCCCCAATTAAAAGGTGAGGTTCAAAGAAGTTATACAACTTGCCTAAAGTCACATAAGTGACTAATATGAGTCATAAAAGTCAGTAAGAGGCAAAGCTGGTACTCAGTTCCAGGACTGATTCCAAGTCCTTTGCACTTTCCGGTATCCAGCTAAGTGGTATAGGGCATAGAGTATTGGATTTGGAGCCAGATACTTGAGCTCAAATCCTGACTCAGATGCCTAATAGTAATTGTGTAACCCTGTGCAAGTCACTTGACCTCTTTCAATCACAGTTTCTCATCTAGAAAATAGGGATCACAATAGTTTTAGCATCACAGGATTGTTGTGAGGATCAAATAAGATACAATATATGAAGAGTCTTTTATAAACCTTATTGAACTATGTATATACTAATTATTATTATTATTATTTCCATTATGTGCCATTGGAACAAAAACCCACTTTACTTTGATTCCAAGTTCATAATAATAGCTCTTTCATGTAGAGTTTTAAATGTTTACAATGACTTTTCCTCACACCAACACTCTGAAGTATTAGCATTATTATCCCTAGCAAGTAAGGAAAGGTGAGGCTCAAATGATCCTAGTCACACAGTTATTAAGTGTCTGGTGGACTAAAACCCAGGTCTCTGATTCTAAATTCACTGTGCTTACCTGTTCCCTGACTCTCCCACTTCTTACCACTATGTGATGTAACTATACATCCCATAGAGCTAGAGAATTACAAAATCTCATCAGGAAGGGACCTAAGAAGCCATTCAGTATTCAGTCCATTTTATAACTGAGCAAGAATCTATTCTGAAAATCATCCAGATTTGAGATGATTATCAATACTGTGAATATAAGCTAAGCAAAGGGTAACATTTCCCCCTCCTGGTTCCCCCAATTATTAGTGTTTCCTGAAATTGAGCCCTCTCTCTCTCTCTCTCTCTCTCTCTCTCTCTCTCTCTCTCTCTCTCTCTCTCTCTCCCCCGTTTCTCTATCTTTGTCTCTGTCTCTCTTCATCTTTTTCTTTCTCTCCTTCGCTTCTCTATTTTCCTCTCCTTTTTCTAATGTATATATTAGCAATTCATATATATTCTATATATCTTTTCTATATATCTATAAATATGTTTTTAAACTTATCTGTATACATCTGTATTCCCCTCCTCCAGTATAACTATCCGAGTTTTAGGAAACTTTCCTTTTTATCTTTGTAACTCTAATGTCTAGCACAGTGATTGATACATAGTAAGTAAGTACTTAATAATTGTTTGCTGAATCATAGTGAGTTTGATACAATGCAGTAAATTAGAAAAGGTTGTGGATTTGGGATTCAGCAACACCAGGTTTTAAATCTTGCCTCATACACTTAGTAGAGTTTTAAGTAAGCCACATAACTTCTATGCTTCATTTTCCCCATTTATAAAATTGTGTGTGTGTGTGTGTGTGTGTGTGTGTGTGTGTGTTTAGCAAGGTGGGGGGTGGACTCAATGGTCTCTAAGGTCCTTCAGGTTCTAAAACAGTGATTCTATCATCCTATAATTATTTACCTGCTTGAAAACAAATGTTGCATTAAGTATTTGCTGCCTAATTGTAAATCCCATATATATATGTATATATATATATATATATATATATATATATATATATTCTATTTCCTTTTCCCTCTTAATGAGGGAAATATTTTAACATTTTAAAAAGAAAATAGTAAATGTCATTATCTATTATTAACAAGAGGATAGTGCATATGACCTCTTGTATTCTTTCTCCATCCGATCTTATAGATCAGGTGAATTATAAAAAATTATCTAGATAAAACACAGATGGTTTAGAGAAATCTGCTCTGTCATAAAAAAAGTTGAATCTTGAGGGCAAGGACTGGCTTTTTATTCTCATTTTAAACATTTTTCTTTGTACACCCAATTCCAGTCACATAATAGGAGCTTAATAAATGTTTGTTGAAGGAACGAATGAAAAGCAGTTGGAATATGCCAAGGAAAATGCCAACTTAGAGTTGTCACTTTTGCAATGCTTTCTTACTTCCCCCACAATTTATCTGGCCACTGTCATCAAATGTAGCTTCAGTAGGTCTGATTAGGAAGGCACTGCCAGTTCAGATTCCAGGGGTGATAAACTACCCTTTTCAGTTCCCCTCTAATGTGACTGGTTGGAGGGCCTGCACCCTGCTGGCAGGTGTCATTGGCAGATGTTGTCGGTTGCCATTTGTTTGAGGCAGTTCCTTCTGTTTGAAGGCAGGGGGTGGGTGAATGAAGGGGTCAGGATATGGGGGAGTGACACTCTGTAGTTTGGTGATTTACCAGGTGGGTATGGGGCCAGAGGTTCTTGATGAAGGAAGCTGCCTGGCAGTGAGGTTTCTTTTGTCCTGCTGTGATTGCAGCAGGGATGTTCATGTTCTGAGGAGAGGAAAAGACCTTCCTTAAGCTGCCCAACCATTTCCAGTGACAACACAGAACCTATTAGGTCTTTCAGCTTTAAGTGCAGATATTTTCCCATTGCACCAGGCTGTTTGCCTGAGTAACAAACACTTTTACAATGTGGTGTAAAGGAAGGGAAAGTGGAGTAGGAACCCAAGAACCTGTTCAAATTCTGACTTACAGCCTATTCTGATCTAGTCATTTTACCTTTTCTGAACCTGAGTTTTCTTACAGATAAAATAGGATGAGGAAGGATGTTGGACTAGATAAATTCTGGGGTCCCTTCTAGGTTTAAATTCATGATTCTTGGATCCCTCATATCTTATAAGCACCACAAAGTATTGGGTAGTGGCAAGGTTTGGAGGGTAGACAGTTTGGCTGACAGTAAGTCACTGAGCAAAATTGAAAAGAGAAACCTGCTGCCATGTTGGGATCTAGAAAGCTAAGGAGGGATTGAGTCAAGGTCATAGAGGTAGGTGGCATGGCAGTGACAGATACATCATCTAAATCTTTGTGATATATTTTTGAAGAGGACACCTTGACTACTGTGCCAAGATGCAGGAATTCTTTAGGATTAGAGGTATCTTAATCTAATGTTAATATTTAAGTTTTGAAGAAGACCACCTTTTCAGGGAGGTGATACCATGACAAGCATGTGAATCAGATTTGAGTTGAGGGGGTGCTATGTTAAGCCATTAACCTCACTTTCTCCTCCAGAGCCATCTGGGTCTGGTGACCAGATATGAATCAGGATGACTGGAGATGGTTCTGGATGTGAGGCAATCAGGATGAAGTGACTTGCTCAAGATCACAGAGCTAATAAGAGTCAAGTGTCTGAGGCAGGATTTCAAACTCCTGTCCTCCTGACTCCAAGGTCAGTGCTCTATCCACTGTACCACCCAGCTGCCCTCCAAGATCATCTAGTACATTTTTCAGACTATGAACCTGAGGCCCAGGGAGGTTACATAATTTGTCCAAGTTCACACAGATTCTAACTGCGAGCATCAGGATTCGAATCTAGGTCCTAGAGAACAGGATTCTTTTCACTTTACCTTGAGTGAATGGCAACATGTATATGCACCCATCCCTTGTTCCTTGTTGGTTTATGTCCTGCTCCCTCTTCTTGAGTCCCAGCATTGCACAGATCCCAAATCTCAATTATGTGTTTTTCTTAGAAGTCCCAAAGCATTCACCAGAGTCCCAGAAACATACCGATATCCTTCGGAAGGATTTAAATTCAAGGTAAGTAAGGTGCTCAGACAGCTCTCCTGGTTCCAGATGGTCAAAGAGAAGTGAGACTTTCCGTTTTTTGCTGGTATTGGGCTTTATCCTTTGAGTAAGCTTCCTAGACCAGTCTCTAGCATTGCTTTTGTTGCATGAGTTTAAGACGGATAGGCAGAAAGAGACAGGAGGAAATGAAGAGAGAGAGAGAAAAAGTCAGAAAATGAAGAAAGGAAAACAGAGAGAGAGAGAGAGAGACAGACAGACAGACAGACAGAGTCAGAGAGAGACAGACAGAAACAGAGAGATAGAGACAGGAGATTGTGAGAGGAGAAAGACAGGGACAGGAGGAAATGGAGAGAGAGAGAGAGAGAAAAAGACAGGTAGTATTGGAGAGAGAAAGTCAGGAGAAAGATAAAGATAGGAGGAAAGAAGGGAGAGGAAAGAGAAATAAATCAAAGTTACTTTTTTCAAAAATATTAACATTTTCCACAAGAATATAGATAATATTTATTTGGATAAAATAATTTACCATCAAATTTACCCAAATCAGTTTTTTTTTAAGATGACTGTAGGGTAAAATGAATTTATTTCAAGCTAATGGAAGAGCCTAATCATAGGCACTAGTCACAGTTTCAACTTCCTATTACTAGATCTTTTGTCTAAGTATGTCGTATTATCTGCTCTTCTTGCTCCTCCAAAGCACTCCACATAATAATGAATGACTTTTATGGCAACGGATCTGCTTTTGAACCTTAAATGTAACGGCTAGGTGTACAGAGATAAGAACAATGAGGTAGCATCTTTACCTGACTTTCTTTTTTCTTGGAAAGAAAAAAATCCCCATTCACAGGTACAGTATTTCCAAAAAATTTCATTAATGAAACACTTTAAAAATTGTAATAGATTGATAAAACTCGAATGCTAGTATAAAGTATAGAATAATCCCAACCCCCCCTAAAAAGTAGGAAGAAAACAATTCCTAATGAAAACTTGGTACACATATTTTTGATAAATACAGAATTTTCTAACATTTTTTTTAGGTTTTTGCAAGGCAAATGGGGTTAAGTGGCTTGCCCAAGGCCACACAGCTAGGTAATTATTAAGTGTCTGAGACCAGATTTGAACCCAGGTACTCCTGACTCCAGGGCTGGTGCTTTATCCACTGCACCACCTAGCTGCCTCATCTAACATTTTTAAAGGAAAGTATTGTGAACATCAGCATTTTCTTTGAGCATCTCTATACCCATCACATGGAATGATAGTGTTCTTAGTTACTTAGCTGTCTTTAGTAAATATGCAGAGAACTGCTTTAGCATTTCATATAGTGATGTGGAAATTCCTTTGAATTTCTTAGGACTATCAAGGATTTTAGATTGACTCAGTTGTTCAGTTCTTTCAGTCATGTCTGACTCTCTATGACCCCATTTTGGGGTTTTCTTGGTAAAGATACTGGAGTGGTTTGCCAGTTTCTTTTCGAACTCATTGTACAGCTGAGAAACTGAGGCAAACAGGGTTAAATTACTTGTCCAGAGTCACACAGTAACTATCTGAGGCCAGATTTGATCTCAGGAAAATGAGTCTTTCTGATTCCAAGTATAATGGTCTATTCATTGCACCTAGCTGCCCATTCATTCTTATTTACTCTTCCTCTTACTTGGTCATAGTGTGTATTCTATTCTTTTAGTGCTACTTTTCCACTCTGTATAATTTCATAAATTTTTGCAGACATTTTTATATTACTATACTTTTTATTACTTAGAGTTGCAAAGGATCTCATTGACCAGTTTCTTAAATTTACAGATGAGAACCTGAGATGTAGAGAGATTAGATAATTTGCCCAAAGTCATAAGGCAAAGTTTAGCACAGTATTTGAATCTGGTCCAGTGTCTCCAAATCCTGCACTTATCCAACTGTAATATGTTATTATTGATTTTTAAATGATACTATTTCATTACATTAATGTATCATGGCCCTTCTTCAATTGTTGGAAATTTAGGTCACTTTCTTGCAATTGTTAATAATTTGGCTATGAAGATCTTTGAAAAGATAGCTTTAAAAAATCAGAAGATATTTGCTACAATGAAATTATCTAGTCAGATTAATTATTTTTTACCTTGTTCTATGTATTGTCAAATTTTCCCTCCAAAACAATTCTGTAAATGTACTTTCTGACAAGCAGAAGGTGCTTGTTCTACCACAACCATTCCTACACTGAATTTCATTACTCTATATTATTTTCTTACCTTTGGTTGGGTGGGAACTTGCTACTTAAAGTTGTGTTAATTTGCATCTCATTAATTTTTCAAGAAATTTTTAAGAATTTGTATTTTTACTTTTGGAAATTGTCTATTCTCATTCTTTGACCATATTTATCTATTATAGAATGAGTATTAACTTTGCAAAATTTTAATAGTTCCTTATATATTTTAGATGCCAAGTTTTAAATCAATTACATTTGCCATAAATGTTTTCCCCAATCTATTTTTCCTTGATTACATTTTCAATTTTTTATTTTAATGTAGTCAAACATACCTATGTTGTCCCTAATAATTATTTCTCTTTGTTAAATTTAAAAAGGTATTTTCTTCTCATAATTCATATAAGTACATTATTCCTCTGTTTTACATTCTTCATTTAAAATATTTTTTGGCTTTTGCAAGACAATGGGGTTAAATGACTTGCCCAAAGTCACACAGCTAAATAATTATTAAGTATCTGAGGCCACATTTGAACTCAGGTCTTCCTGACTCCAGGACTCATCCTCTATCCAATGCAGCAATCCAGCTGCCCCCATTCTTCATTTTTTAGTATTTGTTTTTATGTTTGCGTATCTTCTGGGTAGAATTCATTGTGTTATATGGTGTGAGATATGGGGTTGAATCAATTTCCATCGAATTGCTATCCAAGTTCCTCAAGTACATTTGCTAAATAATGAAACATTTCTCCAATTTTTATTTCCTAAAATTACATCAAACACTAATCTTCTGTTTACATTTGCTTGAAAGTCTACTATTTTGACTTATATCTTTTTTTTGGTTCAGTACCAGATAGTTTTATAAATGAGTATTTTTGTAATATGTTTTAAGTTCTGTGGATATAAGATCATTTTCTTTATCCCTTTCCTCTCCTCTACCCCTTCCTCTACAAGATTTACCTTAATATTCTTGCCAATTTGTTTTTTCATATACATTTTACTATGATTTTATTTCTTCCACAAATAAACCATTTGTTGTGTTTTTTGCTCAGTGTTCTTTCCACTATCCCATTTTTTTAGGGCAGTCAACTACCCCTAAACAGGACTATTAATATCCATATTGTGGAAAAAGATTTATTCTGCTTTGTCCTAGGGGAGAGAACTAGGAGTAATGGGTAAAACTGTAGAAAAACATTTTTTCGTGTTGTAAGGGAAAAGTTTCTAATAATGATTTTTAGTTCCTTTCCAATTCTTAATATTCTGGGAATGTCAGTGTTCACCAACATGTTGCACTTTAATTACACATGATATACTCCTCTGGGGTGGAGCCAGTGGTTCAGTGAATAGAGTGCTGGGTTTAGAGTCAGGAAGACCTGAGTTCAAATCTAGTTTCAGACACTTAGTATTTGTATGACCTGGAACAAGTCACTTAACCTCTACTTGCCTTAATTAACTAGAGAAGGAAATAGTAAACTGCTCCATTATTTTTGGCAGGAAAAGTTCATGGACAGCATTGGTCTACAGGGTCTCAAAGAATTGAACATGACTGAATAATAACAAAAAAGGGTAATGAGGAAATAATTTCTTTTTTTCCCCCCACAGGGTTTGAAAACAGGAAAGATACTCAATTTCCTAGGATGGACTAGTCAGACCTGCAGATGAGCAACCTATGGGGGATAGATCTGAAGGCCTCTGGTTTATTCCTCTAGATTGAGAATTCTAGGTTTCTGATAGTTACATAAATATCACTAGTTCTGGATCCAAACTTAGAAGACCTGTGCTCAAATCTCATCTCATCTGCTTATTTCCTGTATGACCTTGGTCCAATCATTTTATTTTTTGGAGCCTTAGTGGATGAAGGGATTGAACCAGACAACCCTTAGGGTCCCCAGGTTCTTTCCAGGAATAAAACTAAATCTATGGCCCTATGATGTGTTATATCAAATAAGTTAAATCACTGGGTGTGGCAAACAGTAGACGGCGAATCAGTGTTCCTCATCCCTCATTGCCTCATCAAATTTTTAACTAGCTCTTTCCACATGATAGACAATGCTGTTTCCATAATCACTGCTATCATGGTCATGAAAACTGAAATTTATAAATCATATTTTATATTTTTCAAAAAAGATTCATATATTATCATAATTTGAATCTCATAACAAACCATAAAGTAGATATTATATTTATTATACCCATTCTATGGATAATCAAACTGATACTCAAAAAGGTTATATAGTTGCCCATGGCTATACTTTTTATATTAATATCTATGATTTTTATTAAATATTATTATTTATATTAATAGCCATAAAAAGTTCATATCTCTCAGTCTACCTTTTAAAAAAAAAACAAGTAGAATCACTTTTGATCTTTGGACAAGGGAGTCTACAGTTCCAGTATATTATTCTTCTTTGCCTCCTGGTTAAAGAATCAGGCTTTTCCAAAAGAGAGAACTTTTTTCATAAAGTAATGTGAGTCATCCTGACAGACAGGTGGGCTTCTTTGAACAAGTTAGCTCCCAGTAGTTAGTAGCAGTTGCTGCTACTGTGGCAGCTTCTCTATGACTGTTACAGAAGCAACATGACTTTGAAAGGTTACTCCAAACCTGGACACTCACATTTGAGTTGTATCAATTAGGCGGCAGTGTAACTCCTCACCGTTAGCTTTCACCAATTCCTGAAACTCCTCCATAGTGTTTGTCAAGCTGGTATCCAATTTAAACATGACCCAGAATTCCGTTATCCAATATCTACAAGGAGGAGATTAAAAAACAGTGAGTTCAAAGTTTAAGGAAGAAAGAACTTTTCCCCTTTGGTGGATTCCCCAAAATGATGGTAGCAGGTTTGTGCATTAATAAAGAGGCCTTAAAGGGAAAAAAAGGTAGAGTCTGGTTTTTATCCATTTTTTTAGTTTTAGTAGCTGAAAAAAAATTGCTGTCACTGACATCCACTTGGCTCAATGCATAATAGCACATGAAATTCAGATGAATGTGTGTTAAAATTGAAGAGATCCTTCATCATCTCTTGACACTTCCACTTATATTTTATGTCAAACAGTTATAAGAGGATTCAAGAATGAATTTACATACTTTCTTGTGGTTAAAAGCAGTTGAGTTAATAAGCTCAGAAAAAAGAAAATTAGTATGGATTTCCAGAGTAAACATTCTGTCATTTACATTCCAACTCTGGGAAAAATATATGCATGGGATGAGAGGGAAAAGGTAGAGGAAAGATTGGGTATCATTGTCTCTCCCATTCCCTGACTTCATTTTTTCCAGTTCTGGAAAAGCATTGACATCAAACAGAAACCTTACCTTACAAAATAGCAGATCTTCAGACAAAGGCCAGGTTTATGCTTGGCCAAAGCATCCTTATATGTACAGACTAGGTTAAGGAAAAAGGAAGCCTCTATTCATCAAATTCACATAAAACCTGTCTTAACCTTGTTGAGAGTTATAAGTCCTTACAAAATACCTTTTCCTAATACTCAAGTACCCGATATTATCATTTCCCTCATCTACTCCTCCTGCCTCTCCATCTTGGAGGAAAAATATTCCCTTTATATCACATATTAGTGATTATTTTCTGTCTAACTTATAGAGTATTATTGTTCACTTGTTTTCTTCATGTATGACTCTTCTTGACACCATTGATACCATTTGGCAAAGATACTGCAATGGTTTTCTATTTTCTTCTGCAGTTCATATTACCTGTGAGGAAACAGGCAAAAAAAGGCAAAAAGGGTGAAGTGACTTGCTTGACAGCTAAAAAATGTCCAAGGTCAGATTTGAACACAAAAAGATGAGTTTTCTTGACTCCAGGCCCAGTGTTCTATCCACTGTGCCATCTAGCTGCCTCTAACTCATAATAGCTTTGCCAAAAAAAGTGTTCTAAATTAAATGAATTACAGGAAAAGTCTGTGGCATTTTCAGATCAAAAGGTCTTTTGAGGCCTTAAATTCTAGTCCCATTGTTTTAGATAAGGAAGTCTCATAGGTTATAGATCTAAAACTCAGAATTCTTCCAGTCTAAGCCCCATCATTTTATAGATGTGGAAACAGAGACCCAAAGAGGTTAAATCACATGTCTGCAGTCCCACGAGTGGCAACAGGGAGTATTTGAATCCATGTCGTTTATCCATCTCATTTTTCTGAAAGTCTACTCTGAAAAGTCTCTGCACTAGAGGATGTGAAAATCATGGAAGAATAAGGAAGGAAAAGATATTGTCCCTTTTTGCAGAGCAGAATATGATAGGGGAAATAAAATAGGTGCATATCAATATTATATAATTAGAGAGGAATAAGGACATGAGGGATAAGAGAAATAGTACGGCATGATGGAGAGGCAAAGTCGGTTAAGGAAATTTTGGATTCAAATCCTGCCTCTGATACATGCTATGTGATCCAGAGGAAAATCACTTGGTCCTCAGCATGTCCTAAACAACTTTCTAAGACATTAAGTTGTAATCTGCACTATTAGAGAGAATCTCCTCCATTCATAGGTCTTGACACCTTCCATCCCCAAGAAAAAGTTCAAAATGTTATGGGAATGTAAATTATTCCATTCTAGAGAGGTGACAGAAGTTTTATGGAGGAAGTAATATTTGATCTGGGCCTTGAAAGACAGTGTTGTACTAGGTGACCCCTAAGGGTCCTCCTAGCTTACATCTAAATCTTATCATAATATAAGGAGAATTTTTTCAAGTTAAGAAGTGGAGTTGGGACAGGGAGGGCAGTGCTCCAGAGAGGGAGTAATGAGAACATCATAATGGAGGCAGAAAAGCACTAGACATGTTTGGATACAGGAAATCAAATTTTATAGGATAGGGAATACAAAAGGGGTAATTGGAAGTTTTGTTAACTTTCAAAATAGCAATCTTACTTTTCACAACTGGGCAGCTAGGTGGTACAATGAACAAGTCTGGAGTCAGGAAAACTCCTTTTCCTAAGTTCAAATCTGATCTCAGACACTCTCTAGCTGACCTTAGTCACTTTTTCCTGTTTGCCTTAGTTTTCTCATCTGTAAAATGAGCTGGAGAAGGAAATGATAATGATATTTGAATATCTTTGCCAAGAAAATCTCAAATGGGTCATGAAGAGTTGGACACAACTAAAAAATCAACTGAACAACAGCAATAATTGGAAATAGGGCTGGAAAAATAAATAGAAACCAGGTGGGAGAGGGAGTTTGGTATACTGGACTAAAAAAAGTCACTGAAGGGTTTAGAGCAGGGAAGTATGGTTAGAATTGTTTTTTAGGGATATTATTCTGGCAGGACTGATATGTGGGGAATTCAGAGAGTATTCTATTGTTTTTTGTCCTTAGTTTTCAAAGAGGATCAATGACATCATGCAGTGATGTCTTGGACTGGTGTATAAATTGGATTTATATAAGGCAGAGTTGCACAAAGTCATCAGGGTCACTTTCTCTTTTAAAGTCATTGAAGTCCTATGGCCAGACTTAAGTCAAAACAACTGATGATTGCCCAGGATATAGTGATGACCTTAGTATCTTCGATGTCTCACCAAGTTCTAAGCATTCTATAGCTCCTGGCTTCATGACCATTAGAACAAACTGTTTTCATCCATCCATTCTGCTGGGGGATATTCTCCTGTCTCCCTGATGAGTTTGAGGCTTGTCAGTTACCCTTAACCTGGTTTAGGTCATCTATTGTGATGGTTTCTTGGGGTGAGGCCATGGTGCATTCTATGAGCTTTTTGGAGTCATAGGTGAGAATTGGGTGAAAGATGGACACCAAAGATAGATAAGCAGCCATGAGAAGGTTGTAGCAAGTCTTCACACTTATCAACTTTGAATATTTCATACACCTGGGTACATAGAAAGGGTAGAAAAAGGCTTGGAGAAGCCAATGGGGAGCCAATGGCAGAGGAGATGGTAAAGCCAGGAGGTTCTCTAAGAGGAGTCAAGCAGGATGGCTAAGGGGAAAAGCAAGGGGTAATGCAACTTTCCACCACATGATGAGAAGTAATGATGGTCTGAACTGTAGTGATGACTGTATTAGTAGAAAAGGAGAGGGATAGCAGATATTCTGGAGGCAAAATTGACAAAAATTCATCAACTGAATGGATATTGAAGGTAAAGAGAGGTGAGCAAAAGACAGGAACTCAAGTATTTTTGGCCCAGATTCTGGAAGCATGGTGATGCCATTAATGAAAACAGGGTGGTCAGAAAGAAGCAACTGGTTTGGGAAAGTGACAAATTGACTCTGGACATATTAAAAGGGAGTCACAGACAGGACATCCAGGTAATGATACCCATGATGTAGGTGGAAATATGGTGAGGAGGAAGGTCAGCTTGACAGATAAACATCTGAATATTATTTGGATAGAGGAGATAATTAAAGCTATAGAACTAGATGAGTTATCAGAGATGTGTATAGAGAGAATATATAAAAGAAATAGGGCTAAAGACAGAATTTTAGGGAAGACATATTAAAGAGTGGGGGGAAGAGAAACACAAAAGATAAACCTTCAGATAAAAAAGGAAAATTCAGAGAGACCACAGTATCATAGAGATCAAAAAAGGAGTTTCAAATAGGTAGCAATGGTTAAGATTCAAAGCTGTTCCTGAAGTTAACAATAAGCAAGAAAAAAAGTGTATCTAGGTGGTGCCTGTAGATAGATTTAGCCTGGAATTAGGAGAACCTGAGTACAAATGTGATTCCAGACACTTGACACTTACTAGCTGTGTGATCTTGCACAAGTCACTTAATCTCGATTTCCTTATGTCTCCCTTCCCGCCAAAAAAAGAGTAAGTGAGAGAAGGTCAATGGATTTGTGATCAAAGAGTAATTGATGGTAACTCTTTAGATATAAGTCAGGGCAATGATGGGGTGGAAACCAAACTGTAAGGAGTTGAATTAATCAAACACCATTTATTAAGTGTTTTTGGACAGGACTGAACATGAAAATGTTCCGGGCACCATGCTAACTTCTAAGTATACAAAATGGCAAAAGATAGTTCCAATCTCCAGATGCTGACAGTTTCAATGGGAGTTGAAGCCTGCCTAGCAGATGGGGAAGCAGATCTAACAGCTAACTCCTCCTGGGTGAAATTTGATAGTGAATAGGAGAGATAGGCTAGTCACTCAAGGGGTTATTAGGGAAGAGGAGCAAAGGAGAGAAGGAAACACATTTATTAAGCATCTAGCATGTACTAATCGATCATTGGGCTAAACAGTTTACAAATATTTTCTCATTTGCTTTGATGCTCCCAGCAACTTTGTGAACCAGATGCTATTAAAATCATTTCCATTTTGCAGTTAAGAAAACTGAAACAGTAAGAGGTTAAGTGATTTGCTCAGGGTCATTCATACAGCTATAAAAGATGAAACAAAGACTAGAAAACTGTAGCATAATCCTTTAAGAATGGTGTTAGGACTACTAAAGCTTGGAGTGACCTGAGGCTGCTGGTTAAAGATTAAGAAAAAGAGAAAATATTTTTAAAAAAATCTATATTGAGGGACAGTTAGGTGGTACAATGGATAAAGCACTGGCCCTGGAATCAGGAGGACCTGAATTCAAATCCAGCCTCAGACACTTAATAATTACCTAGCTGTGTGACCTTGGGCAAGTCAATTAATTCCATTGCCTTCAAAAAACCAAAAACCAAAAACCAACCAACGAAACAAACAAACCCCCCAAAATCCATATTGAAGGAAAAGAATGGAATCAAAGAAGGGACAGGTCTGTCACTCAGGGTGGAGGGGAAGATGATAATAGCTGACAGAAATTTTTGCTTTTTTTCCTGCTGTGGAAAGAATGATATTTGGAATGGAAAGTCAGAGGAAAAATGGCTAATAGGGAAACCGAACCTCAGATAAGTAGGGAGATAAAGCTAAGCATCCTCTAAGAATTCAAGTCATCAGGCACTGATGAATTATACATTCTGCTACAAAAAGAACTGCCAGATGAGATTTCTCATACATTTTGTGATCTCAAAGAGACCATGGAGAGCAGGAGAGAAGGCTCAGGACTGAAGAGAAGGGCAAATGTTCTGATTTTCAAAAGGAAGAAAAGAACAAATTCTGGAAACAATAGACCAGGGAGCTTATCTCTGACTGCTGGCAGAAGTATGAAGAGTTATGGTTAAGGAACATTTACTAGAAGACCTAGTCTTTTAGTGGTGGTCACAAAGACCTAGCTTGACTTCATCAGGAACAATGTGGATCATTCCATGCCAGAATTATTTTGTTCTCCTTTAATGACAGAAAGTATACTGTAGAATAGTTTACTTAGATTTCAACAAAGCATTTGACCGAATCTCTCATGCAATTCTTGTGGAAAATATGTGAGTTGGATAATACAGTTGGGTGAATTTGAAACTGTGGTAATCTCTAGACCAAAAACATAGCCACACATGATTTAATGTCAGCTTGAAGTGAGCTCTCTAGGCAACATGAGCTTAGTTCTGTGTGGTTTAATATTTTCCATCAGAAGCCTGGGGAAAGGCATAGATGGCATAATTATCAAACTACAGATGATATGAAGGTGATTAGTATAACTAATATTTCAGGTGAGAGACAGGATCCCCAAAGGTTAAAATACAGAGGAAAAATTAAATGAGATGGAATTTAATGAGGATGAATACAAATTCTTAAGCCTGGGTTTGAAAAAAATCAATTTCCTAAGTGTAAGATGGGGGGCAGTGTGGCTACATAGCATTTCCTTTAAAAAAAGATCTGAGGGCTTGTTTAAGTGTACCAAAAGCTCAATATAAGTTAATAGTTTGATATGATAGTCATAAAATCCTAATGCAGTTTTAGACTACATTGGAAGACTTAGCTTCCAGAAAACTAAGGGGGTAATAAGTCCCATTGAACTCTGGCCTTGTAAGACTATATCTGAAGTACTGAGTTCAGTTCTGGGTCCCACATTGTAGAAGGACATTGATAAGATAGAGTTCAGGAAGGGAGGGAGAGAGGGAATAAACATTTATTAAACTCCTACTATGTTTCAGACACGGTGCAAAACACTGGGAATAAAAAGAAAGACAACACTTGCCTTCAAGAAGCTCACAGTCTAATGTAAATTATATAAAACAAGTTATACACAGGATAAATTAGAGATGAATAACAGAGGGAAAGCACTAGAATTAAGGATTGGGAAAAGCTTCTTATTGAAGGTAGGAATTTAGCTGAGACTTGAAGGAAGTCAAGGAAACCAGTGTGGGAGAAATGAAGAGGGAGAGAATTCCAGGCACGGGGAAACCAGAGAAAACTTCCAAAGTTGGGAGATGGAGTGTATTGTGGGAGGAACAATATGAGGTCAGTCACTGAATATCAGAGAACATGGGAGAGGGTAAGGTGTAGGAAGACAAGAAAAGTAGATATATATGTGTGATGGTGGTGGTGAAGACTTTAAACAAACTTGACTATTTGACAGATACATTGTGGGAGAGATTCTTGTTCATGTAGAATGGTAGAATTGGTCTCTGAAATTCTCTAATTCCATTTTCTTTTATTTTTTTTACCTTTTTAACTTTAACACATCTTACTTGATTTAAAATATATGTATGTAAAACTCAAATAATATCTTTAATAAAAATTAATTAAAAATATATATGTATCTATTGTGCAGGTCAGTATAATTTTAAAATATATAGATTTACAAAAAAGTAATATATATATAAAAGGGATTGAAATTAACTCTTTTACAATCTGTGTGACCTTGGGTAAATTCTTGGACAAATTTGCCTTGGCTCAATTCTTAATCTGTTTGGAATTATTTCTTCCTGAGGTATTCATTTAGCTCAGAAGTTCTCAGAGTATGGTTCAGATTCCCCTTTCAGGGGGTTTACATGGTCAAAACTCATTGTAATGCTAAGACATTTTAACTTCTAATATAATAAATATTGTTAGATTGTGGGAGGCATTAACAACTTTTACGAATATGAAAGGGACCTGAAAACTGCTATAGCCTAGCTGATTTCTGAAGTCACAATCTCATTGACTTCCAGGTTAGAGTAAAACAAAACAACAAAAACCCAGGAAATGAGGGAGTATAGCTTTCCAGTTGATTGAGTCAGTCAGTCAGGGGCCACTGTGTAGTCTCAGGGTATGTGAAGAAATGGATATTTGCCAGAGCAGTGGCAGCCTATGGGTGCTCAGACCTTCGACTTGCTTTCTGTAGCTAAGACTTCACCTTTCCTAAGCTTTCCCCCAACTCCTGGTGAACACTTTTAGGTGTTTCCAAACGTTCCACCTGAAGACTTCAGGCATTTGAACTATGTGAGGTCTTGTTTTTTTTTCCTGCAATGGAAAAAATGCAAAGCCAATTAGACTAATTGAGTGAAAAATTCTTACACTTCTGAGTGAGGACTGTGTTTGGAAACACCCTACATGAAGGACAAACGTTTTCCTTGTTTGGAAATCCTTCGTTTCTTTTGGTGTGTCAGGTGTGACCAATCCAACCCCTATGGGTGGGGGATGCTATGATGAAAACTAGCATGTAAGATCCTACTAGGCAAGAACACAGAAAAATAAATGACAGTCATATAGTATTTGACAATTTGCAGATACATGTTTAAATCTCACAGCAACCTGTGAAGTAGGTACTAAATGTATCCAAATGTATTTTGCAGGTGAGGAAGCTGAGGGACAGAAGTTTAAGTGATCTTCCTTTGGTCACTAACTAAAAAACAGAACTTTAACTTGGTCTTCTTGACTCCAAGTTAGGGATCCATTCTTGGCTACTCAGTTACTCACTGGATCCCTCAAGTTTTAGGGCAGCTCTCTTATTTACTGTTGCTAAATAATCTCAAAACCACTTAGCAGGCTCTATCTTTTTTTTTCAGGGACCACTTCTTGCAAATGAAGCAGTGCGGAGGTGCTTGGGCAGGTAGGGAGTAGGAATAAAGAGATCATAGATCTCCTATCTCTACTAGTTTCACACAGAAAAAAATTAAAGAAACAAACAAGGTCATCTTGGCCACTTGCCAGCCTTTCTGCATGTGCCTGCACAATACAAGCTGTTGCTTCTAAAACTTGTGACATCTTCAAGTTTTCTTCAGAGTCTCAGCCTTCCTAAATAAATGGGAAAATTGAGGACAGAAGAGGCACACTCCAGAATTCACCATCTGAAAAATGGAAATATCTCTCACATACCATCTTTTCACATCTCCCTGTCTACTTCCATGGAGTATATAAGGATTTTGCCTGAGTTAGTAGAAAAGAAATCTTTCGTTTCTCTTAGTGACATGTGCATGAGAATGTCCAATGATTGGATCTCTGCAGCAACATTTATTCAGATAACAATTACAACACCTTTAAAGATGAAGGTGTATACTTCAAAGTGGGCAAGGATTTTAAATATTGTCAAGGAAATTTTCATTGAGTTGTGCTTGGGTATCTTGATGCTCATGAGAATCTTCTGAAATCTGATATTCTGGATGATCTATTGAAATTACCCTCCTTGGTGTACTGGGAAGTAATAATAATAATAATAATAATAATAATAATAATTAGACCTGGAGATGCTCCTGTGACAGCACCATCACCACCATTACCATCAACTAGTCAGTCAACAAAAATCTATTAAGGGCCTACAACTGAGCTAAAGTTAGATCATACTTCTAGAGTCAGAAGGATCCCCAGAGACCATCTTATCCACTCCTTTTCATTTTACAGATGAAGACACTGAGGGAGGAGAAATGATTTGCACGAGGTCATATGGGTAGTGAATCTCAGAGGTGAGATCTGAACCCAGGTCCACTCCAGGGTCACTTCCCTTTCCACTGGACTGAAAACTTCTGAATAAACAAAAGGAAATAGAAAGGTGTGGTAGAAAAGATGCTAACTCTTCAGTCAGAGGACCTAATCCCACCGCTGATATTGGATGACTCTGTGGCTTTGGGCAAATCTCTTATCTTCTCTCAGTCTCAGTGTTCTCATCTGTAAAATGAGGCATTGGATTAGATTAAATGCATGATCCTTTGAGTCTATGAACTAAGGTGACATCACTTTCATTGAATGTACTTTCTTGGGCCAGGTAGAAAACAATATCTCATTCATCTTATCCTTCATAAATAACATAGATACCATCACCTAACATGCTTTGGACCCAAACTCCAGCTGAGCTCATTACAACTCCACTTGTGTTCTCAGGAGTTGATTCCTCAGCTTGTGAGGTGTCTCAGGGAGGTCTTTGGTGCTCCTAAGTGACTTCCTAGGAAGGGAGTCAAGAGATCAGCAATATAGAGATGCCAAATCCTTTGATATAGAGAAGTCACATGCTTCTTTGGGTTGTGTTCTTTAATAGCATCATTACCTCTTGCAGTAATGGTTTCAAAGTACCACAGAGCCTGGTAACTAGTTGGCTTTTGTTCTATCATTTTAATCATGCTTGATCCTTCATGACTCCATTTGAAGGTTTCTTGGCAAAGATATGGAGTGATTTGCCATTTCCTTTTCCAGTGGATCCATTTTGTCTGAGATTAAGTATCTGCAGTTAAGTGTCTGAGAATGGAACTACTGAGTATGGAACTACTGCTCTATCAACTGAGTCACCTGCTGTCTCTCTAGTAGACCGTATCTATATAAAAGCTTATTCCCTTCTCTACCCCTGTCCCTTTTCTTCCCATAACACATTGTGCTGTTGAAGGATATAGAGCGATGAGTTTTTGGAGCAAGTCAGTAGAGGAGATGAGGAGACGGTGCATGGTTAGCATCACTTGTAGCAGCTGGTTACTCCGACACAGATTTCCATCTGTATCTAGAAAAGTAAATTGAAGCATATGCATTAGGCATTGGCAGAAGAGAGGGAACCCAATAGAAATTTAAGTCATCTATCAAGGGTGTGATATTTTTCAAGTTTTTAAATTATCTGGAGCCTTTGCATGCATTCTTCAAGCCTCCCCCCTCTCCCCCTCTTGCTTCTTCTTTTCTCTCCTTACCCTTTGTAACACCCATCATTTGGAGTGTTTCGTTGCTTATTAAAATCTCCTTTGAAGGTGACAAGAGGCAGGGAGAAGAGGGAAACTCTCATCAATCCATTTTTGGCCTTCGTCACCAGATGGCTGGTAAGGGAGGAGGATAAGGCTGATGGTAAATGTGGGAGCTGGGGTTATTTGTGGAATCTGCTAACCTATGGTCTGTCAAATCTCCAACAGCATATACTGTTGAGGATTGACAGCATCTTTTCAGCATTCCTAGTCCATCCTGCATTAGGATTCTGCATATTAGTTTTGGGAAAAAAGTGGCTCAATCTGTTGAATGACTGGTATGGAATATAGGAGCACTTAATTATAAATGAGCATTCAAAGTTATCAGGTAAAGAGTCTGATGTTCCTTTCCAAGCCTCATTCAAAGTCATAAGGGAAATAAAGAAAATATTTTTTGAAAGTTACCAAATGATCAAGGAGTGTATTAACTGGTCTTAAGACCTAGGGATTGTTTTCATCACCAGCTTTATTAAGTTCTTGAACAATTTGTGGATTGTGTACCCTTTTTTAGTTTTTTGCAAGGCAAATGGGGTTAAATGACTTGCCCAAGGCCACATGGCTAGGTAATTATTAAGTGTATGAGACTGGTTTTGAACCCAGGTACTCCTGACTCCAGGGCTGGTGCTTTATCCACTGCGCCACCTAGTCACCCCCATTGTATAGCTTTGATAAATTAATATAAATATTTTATTCTTCTGAGTAACTCTTTTAAAAGTTCCAAAATATGACTTTATTTTTCTTGAGTATTCATATGAAATAAATTAGAATTTTTACAAAACTTTCATTAGTTATTTTAAGCCACAGAGACAGAACATTTCAGTTTGATTCAAAATTTATTGCTATATACAGAGCACCATGTGAGATCTTAGGATCATAGCTTTGGAGGTTACTGAAGATAGCCCATGGATTTTACCCATTTTATGGACGAAGAAACCAGGGTCACTAAATAAGTACATGAGACAAGATTTGAATCCAGTTCTTCCACATTCCATGTCTAGTGTCTCTATTCATTATACCATCTAGCTGTTTAGGTACATGGGGGAAATAGGTAGTTTAGGTAAGAAATTTTATGTCTTTGCCTTCATGGAACATATATTTAAAGATGACAATTGATGCCCAAGTGAAAACAAATGCTGAAGGAAAACATCAATTGGTAATGCCCTCAGAGTACCATAGCCACTGGGTATGTTCTTCGATTCAACTCTGACCTCCAATCTTGGGATTAGCTCTAGACTTACTGTTGCTTGGGACTCCTGGCTCCTACCAAACTTTTTTCAATTGCTTTTAACATCTCCAACTGATTGTGGAATCTGTAAAAACAACATCTACTTGGCTATCCTTTAACCATGCAATTTTCCTGTTGACCATTATAACACTGTCCCTCATATTCCTTACTCCAATCAACTAAAAGGACTCTACAAGGAAACACTAGAATTCTAACAGGAGGCTATAGCCCAATTTAGTCCATAGGCTTCTCCATACTTTCCTTTGTACTTATTGTATTACTCCTGAAATCTTTCTGGTTTCTCTCATCCCTATCCAACCCAGTCATATCCTTTCTCAGGCCTTCTCCATCTTTTTTCTCTTTCCACTGGAACCCCATTTTATTGTTAACAAATAACTTTTCACCCTATAAAGGTAGTTGCTAAATAAATGTTATTATCATATCATAATTATTCCTCTCACACTCTTTTTACATTCTGGGGCTCACAGAAACCTGACTTTCTGTTAAAAATATTTAGTCTCTTGCCATCCCCTCCATTGGTTACTGTTCTTTGGATAAAGGGTCAGGAATTGACATACCATTTACTATCCATTACCACTCATAGAACTTTCCTTTTTGATGATTGAGCAACCTCTTTTCCTTTGAAATTAACTTTATTCATTTTCATATCTTCATCAAGATCCTTGATGCTATCAGTTACTGACTTCCATGTCCCTCTTCTTCTGTCACCAACATTGCCTAGCTTGCAGTTTTTCTCCAAACTATTCTCCTGCTCTCATCCTCAGTGAACACTTTAATTTTTGAGTTCATCAGTCTTCTCAATTCCTGGATCCTATGGCCATCATTGAGGCCTCCACAACACCATCAACCGCCACCAATTATCAGATAAATCAAGAGCTCCTGAAGGATCAGACCCTCCTTTCCTCAAAACCCAGCCTTTCCAGATGCCTATAATTGTGTAGACTAGACCTAGTAGCTACTTCTTTAGCTTCTGCAAGTCATAGAAGCTGAAGGATAAGAAAGAAAAATTTTCACCACCAGAGTACTTGGCATGATCAAGGGGTTCAAGATTTGAAATGGACATGATTTGTATTAGTGGCAATTAAAGAAGATGTATGACCATCTGCCTTGCTGCTATACCTAAGAAGTAGGACCTTTTCATCTGACTTGCAGCTGAAACCTCCTATATGTGCCATCCCCTTCATTAGAATGTGGGCTCCTTGAGAAAAGGGGCTGTCTCTCCTTTTCTATTTGTAGCATTCTCCCTCCCTCCCTCCCTCCCTCCTCACCCCTGCCATACTTTGTATATAGTAAGTACTTAAGAAATCCTCATTCATTCAGTTCCATTCCATCACAGTAACTCATAGTGGTGGTAATACCTTAGATTTGACCATAATTTTAAACTGTTTTAACCTTAATGATCTTAGGAAATTTCCCTTACTAACTCCCTTTCCTTTCTCTATCTGCCTTGTCTGCCTGTCAGGCATTTCCTAAGATTTTTCTTCCTCCTTCCCATGACCTCTACTGCCTTTATTATTGTCTGTTTTTCCAATCCATTATTCCTATTCTGCCTTCAGCTTTCCTCTATTCAGGCTCAAGAGAATCAGTCAATAAGTCATAACGTTTCTACTACCTTGAACTCCCTGCTCCCTGTCCTTCCAGAATTCATGTTTTATCATCCTCAACCCCTGACCATGCCATCCATCTGCCTTCTCTGCTCCAACTCTTGAATTGAAGAATTGTGTTAGAAGAGGTCATGAAACCCTGAAGCTTTGGTCCACACCAAATTCATGTTGCCTAACCTCAGCTGGGTCCTTCCTTCTGAAAGTCAACTTTTTTAGCCATCTCTGATCAACTCTAACATTCTGAAGTGTCCAGATTTTCCATTTTTCCCCCCTCCACAAGTCTTCTATTTTATACTCCCTCTCTACTAGAAGATGAATTTATCTATTTACTGAGAAAATTAATTTTTTCTTATCTATTTTCTTACCTATTTTATCTCATATCTTCTATCAACTAAAGGCAGCTAGGTGATACAAAGGATAGAGCACTGGTCCTGAAATCAGGAAGACTATCTCCTCATATTATATAAATATACATATACATACATCTATATACACACACATATATGTACATATCTCGTATATATATATGTATATATATATGTATGCACTATCATGTGTGTCTATGCATCCATGAGACATCTTACATTATGGGAGGGGAAATTTCCATTGCAAAATTTTTCACAGTTTTAATTCCATTAAATGCCTTTGCTTTGAACTGATTTTGTCTTCTGGCTAACTAGAGAAAAAACTAAACACATATGAAAGTCCTCCAGAAGCTAAATTTCTTTTCTTTTTAAAAAATTTTTTACCTTACACATTTCCTTCCAAAGAGTTTCAACACATTCATTCTGTGAATCCTCACACCTTCTATGTGGGGGTGAAGTGGTTTTAAATGGCTAAGCATTGAGAAATGATTTGCTTATAGAATGAGAGAAGAAAGAGGGAAAGGGAGAGGATGAGACTTAACTCTTCAGGCCTCCAATTCAATCTCTTTACCAATTTATCTTTGCCTTCCCACTCCATATTTTTTATTTTCTTCTTTTTTATTTAGTATTTTGTTTATTCCAAGTTACATGTAAAAACAATTTTTAACATTCATTTTTAAAACTTAGCTCCAAATCTCTCCCTTTCCCCCATCCACCCCCACTCTTCATTGAAAAAGCTAGCAATTTGATATAGATTATAAACCACCCTTCTATTTTTCACATAAGATCATTCATAGTCTGGAAGGGAAAGGAATTTGAAGTTACTCCAATTCTTTCATTTTTAAAAAGACAAATTCTTTTATCAGCTAGAAATGAGGTTAAAGAAAATGCTTGATCACCAACATGACTGATGTTCCTGAAGGGCCATGGGATCTCTTTATCTGACTTCCAATAAAATCCCATGTGTTGTATTCCCCATTAAAATGTGAGTTTTTTTGAGAGCAGGGATAGTCTTTTCTTTTTTAAAATTGTATCCTCATAAATTAACCCATTTGTACATAGTAAGTACTTAATAAATGCTTTCGTTTTTTAATACATGAGGAAGAAATAGTCTGAGGTTAAGTATCTTGCTCAAATTTACACAGGTTATAATAAATGGCAGAGCTCAGTTTCAAACTCAGGTCTTTTGACTCTAAATCCAGACTTCTTTGTACTGTACAATGTTGTTTTTCAATGCTAAAAGTTTTTGTTTCTATTTTAGTATGGTTAGAATGAAGTATGTTTAGATGGAGATGGAACTAGTAAAATGGGGAGAGAATGAAAATAAGAAAAGAGAGTGCTTCTGAAGGAGAAAAGAAAATATGAGATTAAAGGTATAAATCAAGAGTCTTAGCTTTGATAAGGAGAAGGGCTTTTCCATTCCAGAGACTCCAATAGTCTGAACTTTTCTGAGGATTATGAGTTTGTTGCTCTTATAGGACTGAAACAGAGCTATTCTCCCAGTCCATCAAGCAACCAGGGTCACAGTGGATAGACCCCTGGACCTGGAGTCAGGCTGGACTAAGTTCAAATTCAGCCCCAGATACTTGCTAGCTATGGGCAAATCACTTAACCTCAGTTTCCTCAACTATAAAATGGACATAATAACAGCATCTATGTTTCAGGCTCATTATGAGCATTGGATGAGATGATATCTGTAAAATTTTGTCATGCAGTAGGTGCTCAATAAATGGTTGTTTCCCTCTTCCATCATTATCCCAGATTATCCCATCTTTCTTTGAAAGAAAGCACTAAATTTTTAAATTGGCTAATTCTGAGGGAGTGGCTCTAGGAAAATCTCCATCCAAACTGCTTGTTTTTATTTGGATATGCTATTATTACTGCTGCTAGATGATTTAAGTATTTCAATGGATTTTTGCAATTTTTTGGTTTCCTCAGGCTTATTTTAATGTGGGGTATCATATTAAAGAGCTAATAAATAAAATGTGTAATAGTGAAGTGTGCCTGCCTGTTTGCATTACCACTCATTCCCTGCTACCCTCCAGAGAAAGAATTATTTTTAAAAAGTATTTAAGCTCAGTGAAGCACAGAAATGCCTATGAAATCTCATATGCCATAGAAGTCTCAAACTTTTTAGCCCCTTGCCTTATGTTTCTATAAGACAAGAATCCTAGCTTGAAATCCAGCTAGAGAGGAAAGACTTTTCACATAAAATGATTCCTCCCTTATGATACTAAGCAGTGACCAGGAAGAGCCAAAGTCAGGAAATAAGTCTAGAGGATCAGTGTCCTCATCTGTAAAATAATTACAAAAGGTTAAATGTTCTCGGAGGTCTGTTCTAGCTCTGAATCTATTAATGATAATGATTAGTGTTTAATATCATGCTTTAAAGTTTACAAAGAACATCAAAAATATTATCTCATTTGATTCTCTCCCAATTAGGGAGTAACCCAGTTACTACTGTTATGCCCATTTTACAGATGAGAAAACTGAAGCAGTCAGAGGTTAAGTGACTTGTCTAGAGTCCAAGTGTCTCTGGCTGGATTTGAACTCAGGTTTTCCTGCCTACAGATCCAAATGTATTCACAATTACCATTTGGATTGGTCAGACAACAGGAAGTGAAGATTGAATTGTGCTATTGTTAATTGGTGAAAACCACTCTGATTAGGATGGCCCTGACTTCCAGGATGCATATATGTTAAGCCCCAAAGACCAGGAATTACTCTCCTCCCCCTAGCTCCAGCCTCTTGCTGGATGGTACAGTTAGATTTACTGAGTTATACTCTTCCTCCCCACTCCGCATTCCTTCTTCCTTATGAGGCAATTTAGAAATAGCCTTATGTCCAAAGTGCCACCCATTCCACCCTAATGATAATGGGGCAATCTTCTTTTGGTACCAGTTGGTTCTTTGTCTAAAACTCCACATCAGTTTGAACCCTGGGGTTCTCTGAACTTTTCCTGGAATCCAAAAGCTATTGCATGAACTTTATGTCTGGAAATCAATACACCGTGTGCTGCCCTCAGATAAAGGTGATGGTCACATAATAAGCCTGTTGACATCTGTTCTCTCCTCCCCCTGAGAGCAATCATCAAGTTTAATTCATGTGTGACTCTGTTGCTCCTCATCCAAACTCTCTTGCATGGCCCTCATTTTCCGCTTCCCCATTTGTCCAGCTCATGAGTGTCCACTGAGACCCTGAGATGCCTAGTCACCCTCCACCTCTAAGCGGACCTTGCAGTCACTTCCTCATTTGGCTGAATCCTGACAGAGCTCTTCCCCTCCATCTGCTCTGAAACACTTCCTGCCAATCAGAGCCCTGTGGGAATCAGATGAAGATGGGCTGTGCTCCAAAACTCTTGGGTCCTTTCTTATATGTAACAGATTTTCTTCCTCCTTATTCAACAAGACATCCATGTGATGAACTCTTTTATTTTTCCATAGGAAGAAATGGAGCTAGGTGAAGGACCCAGGATTCTTATGTCATTATTAAATGTGCTGGATATATCTGGGGTCTTTGCACTATGTTTATTGTCATGGCCAAAAAGTCTGGTACCTCTTTTTAAATGATTCTTAGGAGGTTGACTTCTTAACAGATAAACAGAATTTAACACATATGTAAGTTTGTAATTTTCCTACCATATAATAATCACCTATACATCTTTCTATCTCTGCAACTACCATCCATATAACCTTTGACAAATCACTTATTAACTTCTTTAGGTCTCAGTTTCCTTCACTGCAAAATGAGGGGATTGAAATAAATGACCTTGACAACTCCTTCCATCTCTAAAACTGTAATCTGAGGAAGATTAAAACTACCAGTTGTAATGCAAACATGGAAATATGTGCATAACCACCTGAGAGAAACTTGAGAGCCTAATATTCTCTGACTCTCCCTTCCCTTTCTCTTTAGTTTCCATGGAAACCCATGGGGATGTGTGGGATGATGCTTAGGCTCTCTAGGGCAATAGGGGAATAGGAGAAGGAAGTGATGAGGGAGGTACAAGGTAACATTTGACAATGAGATTGTTGCTAAGTCTCCTTTGGAATCTTGCTGAGTTTCATAGTATTTTACATGGCATAGGTTTTTCAAATGAAAAAAAAGTTCATGATTCTAAAGACTACATAAAAAGAGAAAGTTACAATATTGTATCACACCCATGACCAAGCCAAGTGATTAATCTCTGACAGTGACGCCAAAGGATATTTATTTTCTGGGGGATTCTGCATATAATATGAAAAACCATATTAAAATATATTTGATGCTTATAAAATACTTGATACACCTTATGCCATTTAATTCTCACAACATCCCCATGAGGTGGGTAGGGTGTTTGAGTATTATAAGTCCCATTTTCAGTTAGGGAAACTGAAGGTTCTGGGGAAGATAATCAATTTGCATAAGGTCACAGTATTAATAATGTATCCAGAAATGGAATCCAGGTCTTCTGACTCCAAGTTTGGGGCTCTTCAAAGCATATCACCCTGTCATATTGAGCATGTTCCAAACCTACAAATTCTGGCTGTAATCACGGCCAAAATATGACAGCCAGATCTTACTTGAGAAGTGTGAAAAAAATGGTGAGTTGAAAATAAACCCTTAACTTATGGTAGCTGGGGCTGGGTCAGGATACTTAGAACTCATACAACTTCTTTCACAGTATCGATTTAAGAAATTTTGACTACCATTATCTTACACATCCTCCTGGGACACTTCCAAGACTTTTGACAGATGGATATAATCATGGCCAGAGGTAAAAGCAAGAATAGGTAATGAGATATAGTGGAAAAAGGATTCATATTGGCAGCTAGTTTTTGTTGCTGATGGAGACCAGAAGACTAGAGTTCAAATCCCTCAGCCACTTAGTAATTATGAGACTCTGGGAAAGTCACTTAACTGCTTCCTGCCTCAGTTTCCTCATCTGTAAAATGTGGACAGCAATAATATTTACGCTCCAGGATTATTGTGAGAATAAAATGGGATATTTGTAAAGCATTTTGCTAACCTTAAAAAATGATATAAATGCTAGCTCAAAAAATAGTTTTAGAAGAGGCAGACCACTCTGTCTTACTGAGCCTCATTTTCCTCATCTGTAAAATCAGAAGAAAAATACTTGAATTCTATCTCTGGAAAAATCATGGAAAGGGAAACACTTTGTAAACTGGAAAATTCTGGTTAACTGCTAGTGGTAATTATCATTTGCCATGGGTTAGACACTATATTCCAGTGGAAAAAGCACTGGGTCTGGCCTCGGGGACCTGTTGCACTTAAAATTTTTGAGGTTTTTGGGACAATTTCCCTGAGTCTCAGTTTCTCATTGGTAAGATGAGGGGGGATAGAGTTGATGACTGCTGAGGTCCCTTCTAGCTCTAAAATAAGAACTATATTCAAATTACTGAAATTCCAATGGCTGGTCCTAGTGAGTCAAGGTCATTGGGGCAAAACTGCTGGGCCTAGCCTAGTTCTACCTCTCCCCAAGCATACCTGCCCCCGGGGTACCTTGGGTTCTCAAGTTTGCTAAGACAACACCCCATGCTCTTGATTTATCCTGGTTTTCCCTTGGACAGTTTCCTGTTTAATTTCCTCAGGAAATTACATGACTGGATAAGCTAATCTGATGGACTAATTCTCCTCTCAGGTATTAATGTCCAATAATAACTTAATGGCTACCCTTCTTAGGGTTAGGGTCAGTAATTCCAGCTAACAAACATATAAGTGCCCATTTTGAACTGTTATATACTGTGCTTGGGGCTAGGAACCCAGGATTGAAATATAATGTGTTCTTGCCCCCAGGGAGCTTAAATTCTAGGGGAGATAGAACACCTACTTAAGTATCCAATAAAGGTGGAAGAGGATGGTAAAGGGGTTCCCTACTGGGAGACCCAGTGCTTTGGGCCAGTCAAACTCAAAGAGAAACTGAGGCAATTGAATTATAGAATTCCTAGAGGCTGCATATTGATTCAGAAAACCACATATTAATATTATGTTCTATTGAATTTATATGTATTTTGTCAAATATTTTCCAATTACATTTCCATCTGGTTCAGGCAGTGCAGAGAATCAATCTTTCTTTCTTTCCTTCCTTTTTTTTTTTTTTTTTTTTAGTCAGAGTCACATAGCAAGTAAGCATCTGAGGCTGAATTTGAATTCAGGTCCTCCTGAGTTCAGGTCTTCTGGAGGCCATGGATTCTTAATTGCTTTTGTGTCATGGATTACTTTGTTAGTCTGAGGAAGTCAATGAATCCCTTCTGAAATTAAAATTTTTAGAGACATAAAATAAAAGACATAGCATTACAAAGGAACTGATCATATTGAAGGTCTATTATCAAATATATTAAGCAAAATTTATGGCAGACCTTGGATTAAGAATCCCATTGAGGAAGAAGTAAATATTTCCAGCTTGGCGGGGGGGGGGGGGGGGGGGGGGGATTAGTGGCAGGATAGAGTACTAGGTTAAAGTCTAGAAAATATGAGTTCAAATCTAGCCACGCACTTTAATAACTGTGTGACCCTGGGCAAGTCACTTAACCTTGTTTGTTTCAGTTTCCTCATCTGTAAAATGAACTGGAGAAGGAAATGGTAAACTACTCCAGTATTTTTGCCAAAAAAAACCCAAATGGAGTCATGAAGAGTTGGACATGACTGAACAACAACAACCTAGAAGAATTTGCACTTGAGTTGAGCCTTGAAGGAAGAGAATTTCGAACAGAGATAAGGTGACAGCATTCAAAATTTTCAGGGGTGGGCCTGGGAGATAACCTGTGCAAAGGATAATTCTGGAGGGAGTGGTCACTATCTAGGAATCTCTGTTAGTTTGGTTTAATTCAGGGGCAGGGAACCTCCAACTGGCAGGCCGAATTGACCTGGTGTTGCCAAGGCAACTACAGACAGGACTAGAAATTTAATAAGTCTAGGGGCTTTTTAGGGGTGAATTAAATAAATGCTTGACCAAATATAGCCTGAGAATGATTTTATAAATATTCAAATGACCCTTGGCAGGAAAAAAGTTACCCAACTTGGTTTAATTGAAAACTGGGTAAGGGGAAAAAACATGAAATGAAGCTAGGTAGGCCATAATTGCATCTAGAGAAAGAATTCTTAAATAAAAGTGTATATAGTTTTACACACATACACATATATAAATACAAACATACTTTTTATATAACATATAAGTGTATACTTATTTCTGTTTAATGGTAGCATCTCTAGGGGAGGAAGGGGAAATTTACATGATAATTTTATTATATATTTAAAAGGAATATCAAGTTATACATAATAATAGATTTGCAGATACATGTGCAATCATCTTTTTTATTAGACTATGTAATAGAAATGCTTGTTTTATTCCATAAGTTAATAAAAATAAAAATAAAAAGAAGTAAAAAAAAATAAGGCTGACCAGGTAGGCTGAAGTTAGATAGTAGAGGGTTTAAAATATCAAGATAAGTTCTTATTTTGTCCTAGAGGCGATAGGAAGCCATTGAAGGCTTGACTGTCATCATCATAATAAAGAACAGTTATATAGCATTTTAAGCTTTGCTAAGGGTTTTAACCCCCAAAACTTGATTTCTAATAGTAGGGATGGCACACCAGTACAGGAGATGGTTTGGGGCTGGGAACCTTTTAGCAACACCCACCTCCATCTGAGGCCAGCCTTGCTCTTTGCACCGCATCGTCTGGCAAATCAGGATGTCTAAATATAGAAAGGAGAATTGAGAAGCTGACTGCTTTGGTGATGAGGGCATGTACCCAGGCAGAATATTTTTCTACTTATTTGTGACAAATAGGAACACAGTGTCATAGATCATCTCTATAACTTAATTTAACCATTAGCTGTAAATTTAACTTTCTCCTCAGCATAAAGTTTAAGTAGGTCTAGTACTATGGAAGGAAATGACCTGATTTGGATTTCATCTTGTCATATCTCAAAACAGTTGGGAGGGCTCTTAGAGATGCTTCTAAATACATTGGTGTAATACCCTCATTTTTCAGAAGATGACATAGACCCAGAGATAAGAAATAACCCTGACTAGGTCACAGACTTTGAGTTAGCATTAGCTCCAAGTCTAGTATACTGAATTTTTTTCTGTCCCATGCCTTAGTCTTCTCATGTTCCTCCCAAATCTTTGGCAAACAGAAAATAAATGACTAAATAGAAATGCCAAGGCTGTGGATAATCTGTACCTTGGCTCTTTAGACTCTAGATAATAATCACTTTCTCTATTTTGGGCATATTCTCCCCTAATAAGTCACATTTATAGCATTCTAAAGTTTATAACTTTCAAGATATTAAATCTAGGGGGTTGCAGAATGGCACAGGAGGTTCTTATACCAATAAGTCATAGGTTTGACTAAAATTTTTTTTCTCAAACTGATATGGTGGTACCCATATATCATATTGTAGTTTAAGAGTCAGAACTCAGACAGATCTGAGTTCAGGTTTTGTCCTGGAAACAAACTAGGTAGGGACAGCTAGGGGACACAATGAATAGAGAGCCCTGGTCCTGGAGTCAGGAGGAATAGAGTTCAAATCTTGCCTTAGACACTAGCTGTATGACCCAGGGAAGTCACTTAACCTTTATTATCTTAAAAAAAGAAGCAAACAAACTAGGTAAATGACCATAATTAAGTCTTTTTTTTTTCAGGGTCCTAATTACTGAAATATTGCAGAAAAAGTTCCCTTACTTTGAAATAACAAGTCTCCCTCATTTTTCCCCATCCACTACAAAAAAAAATCACAAAAATTCCATTTGTTTCAAATAGGTATCAGGACATACTTAGGAAATATTGTCTTTGTGCATCCTTCCTTCTCTATAGTTATTTATCCCATTTTTTCTTTTGTGGGCAGGGATGAGTAGGGAAGCAGGAAAGAATAGGGGTAGTTTTGTTTTGCATGCAATTTTGTGTTACACTTCTAAAAAAAATCCATCCTGGGTGGCTAGTGGTGCAGTGGATAGAGCACTGACCCTAGAGTCAGAAGGACCTGAATTCAAATCCAAAACTAAACTAAAATAAAATAAAACAAAAAAAAAATTCATCCTGGGAGCCAATGCTCTTGAGAGGGGCAGTTCAGCAGCCCAAGATTCTCACCATTCATAGATTTTAGAGTTACATAAATTTATCTAATCCAACCCCTTTATTTTATTGATAAGGAAACTGAGAGGTCACACAGATAATGAATGGAAGGACTAGAATTCAAACTTGGGTCTTCTATCACGCACTCTTCCTACTCTATTAGGTTTCCATACATGGTGCCTCCTCTTATCTCCAGTGACTGGGATAACAGTGATGGGGAAATGGGGCCTCTCTGATTAATGATAGCTTTCAGTCATCTATGCCACCCAGCAACAATATGACCTCTGGCAAAGCAAGTCTCTGTTCCCCATAACCTCTCTTCTCTATCTTAAGAGAGAGCCAAGTCCACTAAGTCCTGCATCAATTCAAAGATTCTCATGATTGCTACAAATATGACCTAGAACTATGCCTCCTACAATTCAACAATTCCCTAGTGAAACTTTTCACGCACAAAAGCTCAAATCACTTAATAGATGTAGTCTTGATCTTCTCTCAATGATATCCTGGGGAGATGAAAAGAGGTTAAAAACTATTAGTCCCTTTCTATGCTGGGGTCAACTGAAGCCCAGAGAGATTCTTTTGTTAAATTACACAGTTTCACTCCTTCCCTTGGTAGTGCCAGACCCATGTGTGAGCATGTTCACATATGTATGCACACATGCATACACACAAACTTCTCTCTGGGCATGATTTTTCTTATGAAGCATGAAGCTCTATGTAAAGAGCGACCTAGTTTTGTTTTGTGGGTTGTTTTTTTTTTTTGGATGAAAGATCACAATCTATAAATGTCTAACTGAGAACACAAGCTGCCTTCTGAGAAAAAGGGCTTTTAGCTGCCTTGCCTCTACTGAGCAAGGTGTCTGGGTTTCTTGCTTCTCCCTGGAGATCTCTTACTCATTTCTAGCTTGCCACCTCCAAAGAAACAGAGGACTGAGAGAGAGTGGGGAATACCAACTTTCTCTTCCCATTCTGCACATTAAAATATCAACCTGCAGGTTCTGGGGATAAAATAAAAGGGAAGAGAGGGGCATCAGTATTACAGCCAGTGGATAGAATGTGGGGTCTGGAGTCAGGGAGAACCTAATTCAAAACCAACCTCAGTCACTTAGTAACTGTGTAATCCTGGGCATGTCATTTTAACTTCTGCTGCCTTAGTTTCCTCATCTATAAAATGGAGATAATAATAGAACCTACTTCCTGGGTTTGTTGAGGGAATCAAATAAAATAAAATTATGAAGGAATACTGTCTGGTGTATAGCAAGCACTATATAAATGTCAGTTATTATTATTATTATCAATTGAATCTAAGTTGTTTTATTCATTAATTTATTCAATAAACATTAATTGTGTCTACTATGTGCCAGAAATTATGCTTAGTCTGGTTTCTAAAAGTTGCTCCAGTGGAGAACCCTAATCATTTTTAATCCACTTCTAGACCAAAAGAATTGCCTAATCGATTTATTAAGTAATTTTGTTCAAGCAAAACACACACACACACACACACACACACACACATCCTATCAACTTAGTGTTGTTTGAAAAAAATACTCATAAGTTGAAACAAACATTTTAATTTTATTTTTAAATAACCACAATTACTATTGGGATGAGCCATGCATAGCCTCGCAAACCTTGGAATCAGATTGGATGCTGTCACCCTCATTTCCTGTTTCACATTGATTTTTGCTTGGTTTTATCATAGCAATTGCTGAAAAGGCATCTTTAGAGATGTGATATTACAAACGAGATTAGCTAAAATTACAAATAAATGAAAACATATTTCAAGCATTCAAGAATTTTATCAAAAGGAATGGAGCATTGATCTATCTAAGGCTAATATTTTGTAAGTTATCACTGTTTCCCTCAAAAATTTAAAACATCTTTCTGCACTTCTGTGAGGCCACTGAAGAAGCACTTGGCTTGAGTACCTTGGCCCTAGCATATTGTTGTAAAAGTGCCATGTTGATCAGAAATATATGTATTCTTTTTATTTTTTCATTCAATAATTGTCAGAGCTCTGCCCTAGAAATAAATTTTATTAAGGTCTTTAACTTCTTTCTTCTTTCTCTCATATTTATCTAGTTCTAAAAGAACACTGAGGTCTCCAACTACAGCTAAATTTTGCTTTAAGGACTTAGATATTATGCCATTAAGTGCATATCTTTCATTGTCTATTATGACTTTTCATTCATCTTTTCTAATTGTGTATAATTTTCTTTTGCCTTGTTTGAGATCATAATTGCTATTTTTTAAGGTTTTTGCAAGGCAATGGGGTCAAGTGGCTTGCCCAAGACCACACAGCTAGGTAATTATTAAGTGTCTGAGGCCAGATTTGAACTCAGGTACTCCTGACTCCAGGGCCGGTGCTCTATTCACTGTGCCACCTAGCCGTCCCTCTGTGTTTCTTCTTAAACATGCTCTCTTCTTTGTCCGTGCATGTTTCTGCGTTGAGTTTTCATGTATTTCTTTTTTTTTTTTGTTTTTTGTTTTAGTTTTTTTGCAAGGCAAATGGGGTTAAGTGGCTTGCCCAAGGCCACACAGCTAGGTAATTATTAAGTGTCTGAGACCGGATTTGAACCCAGGTACTCCTGACTCCAAGGCCGGTGCTTTATCCACTAGGCCACCTAGCTGCCCCTATATATTTCTTTCTATCCCAACTCTCTCTCCTCTCTCTCTCTCTCTCTCTCTCTCTCTCTCTCTCTCTCTCTGTCTCTCTCTCTCTCTCTCTCTCTCTGAATTGTCCTTGGTGAGGTTCACAAGACAGAATCATTAACTTCCTGACTCCTTATCCATTTCCTCTATATTTGCATATTCTTCTTCTTCTTCTTCTTCTGTATCCTATTTATGTAAAATACTTAAGTTCCTCCCTCATTAGCTCTCTATTCCCTTTTCCTATCCTTTTCCCTCTCTTAAAATAAACAAAACAGAACAAAATTATACCCAGGCCCTGAATTTGGATGTTTCTTAAGTGTCTTGAAGATAGTAGGATTCTGAAGAGAACTTTTACCTCTTCTCTATGTAAGCAATACTAAATGTAATTTCTTTTTTAGATATTTTTGATGCTGAGTTTTCATTTTAGAGGTTTCTACTCAATTCTAGTAGTCCTTTTATATGACATACTTCAAAGTTTTCTGTTCTATTAATGGCCCATTTTCCCTCTGTAGGATTATAATTAGTCTTGAAGACAAATTATTCTTATTTATAACCTCTGTATAGTGTACTCTAATTTTTTCTCTTTTTATTAACTCTTTTTTTTAGATTTTTGCAAGGCAATGGGGTTAAGTGACTTGCCCAAGGTCAAACAGCTAGGTAATTAGTAAATCTCTGAGGCCGCATTTGAACTCAGGTCCTCCTGTTTCCAGGGCCCATCCATTCACTATGCCACCTACCTGCCCCTTCTTTTTATTAACTTTTTATTAATTGAGTGGCTCTTCATTTAAGCTTTACTTGGTTTGGACTTTTTCACCTGAAATCTCATTACTATGCTGATTGATTGGTTGTTGCTTAGTCTTTCCAATGCGGCCTAATCTTCATGATCTTTTTTGGAGTTTTCTTAGCAAAGATACAGGAGTGGCTTGCCATTTTATCATAGCAACTGCTGAAAAGGCATCTTTAGAAATATGATATTGCAAATGAGATTAGCTAAAATTACAAATAAATGAAAACATATTTCAAGCATTCAAGAATTTTATCGAAAGGAATGGAGCAGATTATTTTACAGCTTATTTTACAGGTGCCAAAACTGAGTCAAACAAGATTAAGTAAGTTTCCCAGGGATATAAAACTAGTAAACGTCTGAAGCTGGATTTGAATCTAGGTTTTCCTGATTCCAGAAGCCAATCTCTTCATTATCTAGCTCAGTTTTGGATACTCAACACCTTCTTTATTCCTTCAGTTGCTTCTCCCTTTTGATTGGAGGGATGGAAGATAAAGCACTCCTCCCAAATACTTTCTTTATAAAGGGCTACAATTTGAATTTTATTAGTAACTCTTCATTTTCTATCTGCAGATAAGCTTTTGCTTCTTCACAGAAGCATCAAACCCCCTCGCTCCTCCTGCTCCCAATTCTCCCTTATCCCCCTTTCTCACTTTTCAGTTTCTTTTTAAATGTTATCTTTCCCCATTAGATTGTAAACTCTTTGAGGAAAGAACTTCTTTTTCTTATTTGTATCCCCAGCACCAAACACAGTGCCTGGTTAATATTTATTGAATTGAATTGATCCACTGTGCTATATTTTTTAAAATAGATTTTTATTCTTTTTATTATAGATTTTTAGAGAAACAATTTGTTTTACCCAGATTCTAATCCAGTGAAAAAAACTTTGTAGTTGCATTTTTTATGATATCTTTTGACCTAGAGCTAAACATCCCAAACAACCATCAGAAGGCAGGAGGTTGGGGGGTGATAACTACTTGAAGCCTTTTCTGCAACTAGATTCCAGGGAAAATTGAACTATATGTACATCTGGGGCATTCTATAAGGAAATATCTTCTATATAAATCTAAAGTAGAGAGATTATAAATTTGCTTAAAAAACCCAACCCAACACAAAAAAACCCTTGGCAAATGAATCATCAGTCAAGAGTCACAGAAGTAGTATATTTCATAACATCCAAATCTACCAACTGGTACTGTGTATTCATCTTCTGACAATAGCATCTGACAGGCATCACTGGCAAAAGAAAATGTTCTTTCTAGTTGGGAAATGACAAAGATAGAAGATGGGGAGGGGGCAAAGGAAAGAGGTAGAGTCATCAAGAGACAGAAGGAGAGAAAGAGAACAAAATTACTTGAAATTGGTGAGAATTTGAAGCACCAAAGCAGGAATCCTTGAATTCTAGGTTTCATCATTGGCTCCCCTGTGTGACACTGTCTTGCTACATTTTACTATATCCATCTGTAAAATGGAGTCTAGTGAAATTTCCATTTTTCTGTCTAGGAATTTTTTTTGACAAGAAATCTGTTGTATTTTGATTGCTGCTTTTAAAAATTAGATTCATTTCTCAGTAGTTCCTTCCCCAGTCAGCCATCTCTTGTAAAAAAGAAAGGAAGGGAAAAAAAATCCTAACTAGCATATCAACCCTGTCTAGGAGTATGCACATATGCAGCAGTCCAAATCCATAATTCTTTGCTTTCAAAGTGAAGGAAGGTTGAAGATGTTTTAACAAGGACTGAGGAACCATATGTACAAAAATAGCTATAGCAAAGAATTGGAAAATATAAGAATGTCCATTAGTTGGGGAAAGTATGTACTATTATGCTGTAAGAAGTGATGAAGGGAACTGTTTCAGAAAAATCTGGGAAGATTTATGGACTGATACAAAGTCAAGTGAACAGAACCAAGAGAACAATTTACATGATAATAGCAACATTGTAAAGATAATCAACTTTGAAAAATTTAGTTATTCTGAGTAGCACAAGGATCCATCACATTTCTATCTCTAGATACAGAACTTCCTCCCATCCATCTTTCCTTCCTTCCTGTGTTGAATTTATTATATACCTGAAAGGTAAGTTCTATGTAGTAGAGATTCATAAGTACATGGACAATCATTTTCTGTTGCATATCACATATGGAAATACTTATTTTTGCGTGCTTACATTTTAAAAAAAGATTTAAGATTTATAGAATCTTGAATCTATTGAAAATATAAAGGAAATGTACATGTTTAGTTGTTTCATAAGTAAAGATATAAAGGTTAAAAAGTTTACGACTCTTCCTGTTGCATATCCAATATAATCCAATTTCATCAGCTGAAAATGTTTTAGATATAGAAGAGCCTTCTTATTCCCAGGCAGGACTTCAGGTAGAGATGCAAGCATATTTTGTTTTTCCAGTATTTACAATTTTTGATGTTCTGAAAATCTGAAGTCTTGTCCCAATCCCTCATGTCACACTTTAAGACCATTTTACTTGTAAAAGGTAAATGATGATCATTTTATTTACCATGTTGTACAGAAGCAAGAAAGCAAACAAGTCAACAAACTTTATAATTTTGTATTTGCAGAAGAAAATATAGGCCATTAAGAAAAAAGTGAATTAAAAAAAGTCTAACCCATAATTGTCAACTAGAACCCAGATCCCTTATAATCAGAATGTCTGATGGTTGTCACCCAGAAAAATGAAACTCTAATTTTTTGTTTTATGTCAAGGACCCTTCAGATGGTAATGTGGAGGAGGACTGACTGACCCTACAACCTTATGGCTACTCCAATAACTGCAGAAACACAGTTCACTAAACAAGGCAGTGAGGTGGCACAGTGAATAGAATCCTTGACTTGGAGTCAGGAAGACTGCAATTCAAACCCTGTCTTGGACATTTACTAGCTGTGTGACCCTGGATAAGTCACTTAACTTCTTCCAACTTTAATTTCCTCATTGTAAATGATTGTAATAAGAGCACCTCTTCTTCATAGAATGGTTAGAAGGATTTAATATTTAACATATGTAAAGCACTTGTAAGTCTTAAGTTGCTCAGTACAAAATAGGAGCTTAATAAATGGTTAATGATTGGGGAGAAGCAACTAAGCATGTAGAATTTGCACTATATCTTGAAGGAAATGAGGAATTCTGGGAGGTGAATGCGATGAGGGAATCACATTCTAGACATCAGAGAGGAAGGTCTATAAAATCTTTTGGCTCAAATATATGTTTTCCAAAACTGTTTATTATGTTTCATATACCAGGTTTGCTCTCTGCTCTCATGTTGAGAGGACTAGATCAATTACTTGCATATCAAATTCTTAGAACAAAGACCATAAGAATTTAACTTTTTTTTTTTTCCTATAGGCACAAGGATTTGGAGGAGAAAGTGACTGTTTAAGTTTATCACTCTAGGGATCCTAGATGGGCCTCTTTTCATCCCAAATTCTTAACCTCCATTGTTGGACAATACTCGAAGGGCCACTAAAAACTTCATTTTTTGGCTTCCATCAATAGGTTCCCAATAGAAACCAGTCTTTTATAATGCTATTTGAAAGAATTTATAATTCCATTTGAAAGAATTGCCACCTACATCCAGGGGCAAGACAAAGCTCAAGAAGACTGGTGATGTGCTTGAGATGCAGTGCATGACCCTGCTGTCTGCAGAGAAGGGAGATCCATGACTATGCACATTTTTTCAAACTTCTTCAATGTATTATTGATCAGTTATGCTGATGTTTCCCCCTTTTAATATTAAAAATCATAAAAGAAAATTTTTATAAGGATTTAGAGAGAACTTAAATGGGATGAAGGTAAGAAAGACAAATGTAACTTCCTCTTCCAGCCACCTCCTCTCCCTCATAATTTTGCCTGTTAATAGTGTTGATAGTGGGGATGCTTAGAGTATCATAGTAGATTAGGACAAATTCTATGTCAAGTAATGAAATATGTCTAAAGTACTTTTGCTGTCCTCAACACCACTAAGCCATGGTAGAGGAGAAAGAGAAGTGCTAGCACACTTGACCCATGCCAGAAGGCATGAGATTTGGTTCCTGCCTCAGGGAGGTTATAATCAGGCTAGTGGAAGAGACCCTGAAGAAGGTGGTACTCTACTGAAGGGGTCCTTGACCTTTTCTGGGTCCTTTGGCAGTCTTTTCAGAATAATATTTTTAAGTAATTTAAGGAAATACTAAGTTTCAAGTGGAGGCTAATAAGAAAAAGATGCATTTTTGTCCCATCTAAATAAATTTGTAGACCATTTTGAAATCTATCCACTTGTGGACTCCAGGCCCCTACTCCCCTACTCTATTATAAACCTAAAAGGAAAACTGAGTAATAGAAAAGGAAGGAACTGTAGTTTGATTGGGGGAGGGCACAAACTAGGTGCCAGGCCATGGAGAATTTCTAAGGTTCCCTTGAGAGGAAGCTAACCCTATTTTGAGATGCTGACTTTTTTCTCCTTTAAAATAATGTGGAGAGGGAGAGCAATTCCAAAGGCCCAGTCTAAAGCATCATAGAACACAGAGATCCAAAGCATATTTTGTTTTTCCAGCATTTACAATTTTTGATGTTCTGAAAATCTGAAGTCTTGTCCCAATCCCTCTTGTCATACTTTAAGATCATTTTGCTTGTAAAATCTTTGTTTGGGAGGCTAATCATTGGGAGATCCAACCTAACTAGAAAGGGCTCAAGAAGGGTTCCCAAAATGAATTTCTTTTGAGATAAGCTCTGAGAGGTACAGTGAGAATTCTTCCCCTAAAGATTGACTATCAGGTGATAATATTGCTAAGTAACAATTATGGAACACTTTCTGATTGACAGAGCACCTTATAAATTTTATCTCTTTTGGTCCTTACAACAACTTTGGGAGAAAGGTGCTATTTTCATTTCCTTATGCAAATGAGAAAACTGAGGTTGAGAGTGATTATTTGACTTACCCATCTGTCACACAGCTAGTAAGGGGCCGGATTTGAACTCAAGAGTTTTCTGAAGTCAAACATAGCACTCTATCACCATAGCAACTCATGAGGGCCATAGTATTGTATCTCTATCATAGGGATACAAATGGCATGGGGTCAGGGGGGAGGGGAAACTCTAAAAAGGGATCAAAAACCAAATAGAAATATTGTAAAGCGGAAGTGAACCTAAATGAGGGATAATTACAAAGAGAGATAGAAACACAGCCTCTGAAAATCTATTATGTCAGTAGAGAATTCTTACTGCAGTGATAAGAACTGGATAAATGTTAACTATATCCAAGCCAGGAGAGATATCAGATCACAGGCAGATGTTAAAAGTTTTGGTTTGGTCATGCATTAGTTCTGAGCAGATAAATTATACTATCTGAACTCCCATAGAAATGCAATCTTGTTGGGGGGAAGAGTCAGTACTATACCATGGAGTATTGTAGGTATTTCATAAATTGGTCTTTTAAATTGTATTTTATTTTTTCAATGAACAAATATTTATAATTTTCTTTTTCCCACCTCCCCACCCCCAGTCACTTGGAGGGGTGGGGGAGAGAGTAAACCTCTTGTAACAAATATGCACAATCAAGCAAACCAAATTATCACAATGGTTAGTCAGGAAAATTATAGCATATTTGGGATAACTTCTTAATATGCAAAAGAAGAAGGTGGTGTCAGAAGAGGAGGAGAGAGACAGAAAGAGAAAAAGAAAGAGAAAGAAAAAGGAAGGAAGGAAAAAACCGAAAGCAAGTTACTAACCTGAGAAACTTTTTTTTTTTGCAAAAAAACTTTCAGGTGAAACATTTCAGCAAAAGTTGGCATGGAATGTCAGAGAACTGTGATAAAATATATACCTCAAGGCCATACAACTCAAGTCATTTCTGAGATCTTCTTAGCACTTCTACTTGCATACCTAAAGCTAACCACAAAGCCCCTGCAGAGTCAAACCACCAAGTGAAAACTCAATTGAACCAATTATGAGTGTCTGGGGTGTGGTTAGGTCATTTTACAGTAAAGAAAGATGCTGGGGAGACTGAATTACCTTGTTTTTAGAAAGGTAGATCATTAGCATTTGCTGTTTTTTTTTTTAACTTTGAAGTTACATTTATCAGACTTACTGAGTCTCAGCAATGTTTTTCAAACATAGAAAAATTTAAGTGAAGCTATTACCAAGGACTCAAAAATTTAAGTGAAGCTATTACAAGACTCAAGGCCTGCTAATAGAAGGAGGTTGTGTGACCTTGGATAAATCACTCAACCTCAGTTTTCTAAAATTGCAAAATGAAGGGTGGAAGAGAATTTGAACTCATGTATATTCTGATTCCATGCCCAAAGTTTTGTCCATTAAATTACCAAGTTGCCTCTAGATATATGAAAAGATAATCTTCACCCCCTCACTGTTATTAAAATTTGCATTCAAGGATGATCAGTGACAACATGGAATGATGTCTTGACTTGTTAGTGAACTGAATTTAAGTGAGGCAGAGCTATGCAAAGTTGTGTCAGCCTTATTTTCTCTTTTAGAATCACCTAAGTCCAATGGCAAGACAAAACTCAAGAAGACTGGTGATGTGCTTGAGATGTAGTACATGACCATGTTGTCTGCAGAGATGGAAGATCCACATCTATGCATGTTTTCAAACTTCTTCAATGTATTATTGCTCAGTTATGCTGATGGTTTCCCCCCTTTTTAATATTAAAAATGATTTTATTATAATGGAGTGACTCTCTAGGAGGGAAGAGACCCTGGGGGCAACTATAGTAATTGAAAGAAAAGCATCATTTAATAGTCATTAAAAGTTATAATGTCAAGAATTAGTGGAAGAGATTGAAGGGTGGGAATGCATCCCTTAAAATCATATTGAGGGGTGGCTAGGTGGCGTAGTGGATAAAGCACCGGCCCTGGAGTCAGGAGTACCTGGGTTCAAATCCGATCTCATACACTTAATAATTACCTAGCTGTGTGGCCTTGGGCAAGCCACTTAACCCCGTTTGCCTTGCAAAAAACCCCAAAAAAATCATATTGCACAAATTTTGTGAAGGCTACCAATTACTTCTTGGAAATTTTGAAGTTGCAATGGTAAGGACAGAGAAACAGATTTCTCTTTTGGATGCCTAGAATACAGACCTAAATAATCAGCAGAATACACTGATCAGTTCTAAGTCTAGAATTCCACAAATGCTTTAATATTATATTGTGCTAAGTATTTATAAGTACTTGATTTCTATGGATTGAGACTATGTGCTAATGGACAAGATTGGTATGTGTATAAAATACATATATTAATATATGTACATATTAACATTATAATATGTTTATTTTTTTATAATATATCATTAGTGACCAGTGATTAGGAGTTCCCAGTATGGCAATTTCATTCACTGATACAGAGTGATAAGGCATTAGTAATTTAAAGATTCTTAGAAAGTTGGTCCAGATCTTGAGAAATTAGGTTATATCCATGTTCACAAAGCTAGAAAACTAAGAGAGGTAAGATTTGAACTCAGGCCTTTATGAGTCTATTACTGACTCCATTGCCAGGCTGATTTTCTTACTTGTCTTGGTAAAATAAAATCACATTACCAACAGACACTGCAAACCTAGTGCCAGAGCTTGAATTAGTAGGATGAACCAAGAATATCTCAAATCATTCTTATGAAATCAAAATTAGGGGCAGCTAGGTGGCACAGTGGATGGAGCACTGACCCGGAGTCAGGAGGACCTTAGTTCAAATCTGACCTCAGACACTTAATAATTACCTAGTTGTGTGATGTTGGGCAAGTCACTTAACCCCATTGCCTTGCCAAAAAACCCCAAAAACCAAAAAAAGGAAAGCAAAATTAAAAAAGGGAAGTTGGAGAGGCATGACAAATGATATCAGTTTGCATCATGAGTTAGCTTCCCAGGATCCAAAAGTTCTCCTGACAACTTATGCAGTCTCATTTAGAGAAGTAACATTTCACCACTGAAACCATATTGGCTGGATAACCCTATAAGAGCCACAAAGTCAAAAAAGCAAAAACTTCTCTTGGAAAAGTTGCCCACTCAAGCCCTCAATTTCTGATGTCCCAGGAGCAAACAACACTAAATATCTTCCTAGAAAGGGTCTGATTGTTATAGAATCCCTGGAGCTCCGAATTTAGGTTTGATGGAGGAGCATGTTTCACTGTCTTCGGTAGGAGCAAAATTGGTCATTGATGTAAAAAAAAATGCTTCTAATAATTAACCTATCACAAGCAAAAGCCACTTGTCATTTACTTAACATTATTGTCAATTGCAATTTACATTATTGTGAATTACAATAATTTATATCATTGTCATTTATAATTTAAAATGTACATTGTCTTTTACAATAATTTAAATTATTGTAGGAATCTTGGTGTAGATTCTTTTCCTAGGTTCTGCTGATTTCACTCCTCCATTTCGCATGAACTTTCTCCCATTTCCCTGTATTCCTATCTCTTATTTGGCTATAAGCTGCTTCCTTTCTAAGGGGAGAAAGAGACATAAACAAATAATAGGACTTTGTAGAGGAAACTTCTGGATTTGGAATCAGAGAAGCTTGGCTTTTACCCATTATATTCATAAGCCATGACTGGTTGAACTATACCCCACTGATGAATATCTACTGTATTTCCAGTCTATTTTGCAGTCCACCAATGTAGGTGGACACCTTTTTTTTCCCCCCAATTTATGTCTTGGACAGATGTCTAGAGCAGTGGTGTCAAATCCAAATACAAACAGATCCCCATGGGATACCAATTATCTGAGAAAACTGAAAATTAACATTATATTACATTATATTTTTATTTTTTTAAAAAATATCCCTCAATGATATCCTGTACTTGGGTGTAATGCTCATCACAGCTGGTCTAGAGCACTGAGAAGTTAAATGAGTTGACCAGGTAGACATAGTCAGCAATTTTCAGCTATGAGACCTGAAACTGGGTCTTCCTGGCAACAAGGCCAGCACTGTGTCCACAATATCATGCTGCAGTTATAAATATTTTAGTACAACGTGGCTTTTTTCTGTCTTTTATTTCTCTAGGTTCTGAGACAAATAATGGGATTGGTAGATCAAAGGGTATGAACTGGAAAAAAAAATCCTAGAACTGATTGGATCAATTCACCCTCTGCCGATGTTGTGACTGACTTCCTGCAGTACTGCTTCCTCTGGCTTTTTCTATCTTTTATCATCTTAGATAATTTGGCCCATTTTTTTTGATCTTTTAAATGTAGGGTACCATTTAAGTGCTATTGTGTCACTTGGCTCAATATGTCGCAGGCAAGTTATTTCAATATAACATGCCTACCTGAGACCATCTCTGGTCTATCTCTTTTCTTCCATACACAGCTCTCCATACATATTCTCACAAGCAATGAACTGATAATTTATCCTCACCCCTTTGTGTCCTTATTTTAAATGTTGATACTGGGCAACTCTGGATAAACTAGTTTGAATTTCATTTGCTGTTCCTCTTAGATCTATGGGAAGATTTAAAATTAACTCAAAAGAATGTCCTTGTCTCTAAAAAAGACATAAGTTCTATATGTCTTTATAGACTAGAATGCACCAGAGCCTGAGGAATCAGAATACTGGGATACTGGGGACTGGAAACAGGAGACAAACCTGGTGGTCTGAAGAAAACTTTAGAGAAGTTGCATTTTGCATTTCTCTTATTACTAATGGTCTGGAGTGTTTCCCCCCCCCCCCTACATAGTTTATGAAGAGTTTGAATTCTCCCTTTTTGAAAATCAACTATTCATATCCTTTGCCTACTAATCTATTGGAAAATAGTTCTTACTGTCATATGTAGCACCCTGGTTCAAATTCTAGCTTAACTACTTGTGAGATCTTGGGAAACTCACTTCACTTTTGGGAACTTCAGCTCCCTCAGAAAAAAATAACTTGTTTGACCTAATTTATAACTTCCTTTCTAGTTCTGAATCCTATAATCCAATGAATTGCAAGGGAAGGTGTGATAAGTACTGAAGAAAGGCCCAAAGTGCCATGAAAAATTGGAGGGGTGAGAATTCACCTTGAACTGGAGATAGATTGGGGGTGTTAGGGAAGACTTCATAACAGAAGTGATGTTGGGCCTTTAAGGAAAGAAGAAAGGGTAGGTATATGAAGGAGTCCATTCCTCCATTGGGCATAGAAGGAACAAAGACCTATAGAGGGGACAGAAGAGTATCAAAATGGGAAAAAGTCAATTTCAGTTTATCTGGAATATAGAATATATCCAAGGGAGCCAGGAAAAATAGAACTGAGCTCCTCACTAGAACATAAGCTCCATGAGACTAAGAGTTTTTAAATTTGTTAAAATGTGGAGCACAGTGCTAGGCACATATAATAGATGCTTGATCAACATTAGTTGATTGATTGAACCAGACTGGATAGAGATCTGATCTCAGAACCAAGAAGACCTAGGTTCAATGCTGGTCTTTGAAATGTACTGGTTATATGTTCCATCCACAAACTTAATATCTCAGGGCCTTAGGTACCTCTCTAAAACATAAACAAATGTTCTTTTTCAGTCATGAACAACTTTTTGTGACCCCATTTGGAGTTTTCTTGGCAAAGATACTAGGGTGGTTTGCCATGTCTTTCTCCAGCTCATTTTACAGATGAGGAAACTGAGGCAAACAGGGTTAAATGACTTACCCAGGTTGCCTGGTTAGAAAGTGACTGAAGCAAGATTTGAACTCTAGTCTTCTTGTCTCCAGGCTCAGAACCCTATACACTGCATCAACTGGCTGTCCCTCTAACACATGGTATGAATTTAATATATGTTCAATGAATGAATGTCTAGAGATTTCAGGTAGCAGGATATAGTGCCACCCTGTAATGAAAGGACAGTAATTTCATTTAGAAGTTCCCTATATCACTGAAATCACAGATCTAGTTACTTATTCCCTAATTACAGGTTTTTTAGCAGCTTTGGTAAAAAGCAGGGGAGAGATACAATTGGTGATCAAAATGAAGCTTTTGGGGTTCTTATATTTCATTTATTCCTGCTACTTCTCTCTATACAATTATACATTTTTGAGGAACTATTCACATAATTTCTTTCAATCTAATTACAATTTTCTTTTTCTTGACCCACTGAGATCCCAAATCTGACACCTTTCACCAGAAGCAATTTGAAGATATGGATGGAAGAAGCAAGACCCCTTTCTTGGCCAGATTTTATTTAAGTATTCCATTTTAACTCACTGGAACAGGACCTCTAGGACCTGAGTCACCCCATATGTTCTCCCACAGACTTCTGCCCTCACACGCCTCTTCTCTCAAAAGTACAAAGATCACCACCTGTTTAAACAAAAGAAGCAGAGAACTTTCTCCTCCACAGGCTTGCTGCTCCAAAGCACCCACTCTTGCTGAGTGACAAAGCCCAAAAGTTTTTTCTCCTATTTCATATTTGGAAAGCTGTTATGAATGTTTAATTGTCTTAATTAGGAAAACATTCCTTTTGTCTACTTGAACTCACTATACATATTGTATATGCATACATTATATATAGATGTAGAATATCTTTTTAAACATACATATATACATAAATATGTCCATTTATATACATATATTAAGATACATGAAATATGCAAAATATACAAGTATGTGTGTATAGAAATATATATGTATATACATATATATGTATATAATATATACATATATATTTATATATATATATATATTCTGCCAGTCCTCCAAATAGAGTAGGTACTTATGACACTTGTTTTCCAGAGAAAATCTCAATCTGCACTTGGTAGAGGAAGATCTTTACCTGGGGCTTCCCAAAATGGTGATATCCAAAATTTTTATCTGGTTCAAAATTATGCTTAAGACATTAATTAAGATCCTGTTGACACATAGAATTTTTCTTCTATTTTCTATTTTTTCTAGGTTTGACAGACTTAAGTGCTTTGTATTTACACCTTTTCTCTTTACAATTTATTTTTCATTCTTCAAATAACATTGAGGCAGAGTGACATAATGATAGAAAGTTGTCTCAGGAGTCAGGAAGAGCCAGGGTTAAGTTTTGTCTTTGATATGAGATGGTTGTGTGACCTTGAGAAAGTAATTTCTTGTCATCAATAATTCTCTATATATGTTGCAGAGAAAATACAGAGTGACACCGATAGGGGGAGTTTCCATTTGTGAGTTTCCTAGTCTAAAGAATCACTGATCCAGACCCTATAATAACATTTTTTGCTCTTGACCTTTTCCATCTAAAGATACATAGACCATATCTGGATATGAAGCAACAAATGTTGTTGCTATTTGTGGTGTCCATCTCTTCGTGACTGGTTTTCCTGACAAAGATACTGGAACAGTTTGCCATTTCTTTCTCCAGTTCATTTTGCCAATGAAGAAACTGAGGCAAAGTGTTATGTGACTTGCCCAGGGTCACACAGCAAGTGTCTGAGGCTGAATTTGAACTCATTAAGATGTATCTTCCTGACTCCAGCCCCAGCACTCTATCCACTGTGACTGTGCCGCCTAAGTACCCTTCACCACCTAGCTGCTTAGTAAATGTAATTGTATTGAAAATACACTGAATTAGAAATCTAGCATATTGTATTGAATTTTAGCATATTGTATTGGAATATAGCATATTGTATTGAAAATACACTGGATTAGAAATCAGAAAACTTGATTCTACCCTACTATTAACCATGTTACAAATTTGGATAATTGAATATTCAAGTCTTTAGTCATAAAATAGACACAACAAAATTTGGCCTACCTCCTTTACAAGGTATATGTTGCAGAGAAGATAATAAATGTGAAAACATTTGAAATGCTATAGAAGTTGTTATTATCATCATCATCGTTGCTCCAGTTGCAGAGTAGTGATCACAAGGTGTGTGTGTGTGTGTGTGTGTGTGTGTGTGTGTGTGTGAGCCCTGGCTAAGCTTTGGTGTAAGCTAAATATAAGGAAGCAAATATCAGTGGCACAGAAGATTCAGATCCCATTTCTGATGCATACTGGTCATGTCATTCTGGGCTAGTCATTTAATCTCTTAGTGTGCTGATCTACTTTAAGAAGATGTTTCCTTACTGGGAGTTTCCTAAATCAGGAAAATCAAAGGTTCAAATTAAAAAAAAATATAGAATTGCTTTTTTGCTTCTTCTTAATTAAACTCATTAATATAACTTGAAATCATACGTTAGCTTTTGAATACTGAAAACTTAAATAATTTTCCTATTAGTTCAAAGATAATATTTTGAAATACTTATGTTTTTCCCTTCATAAATCCTTGTGTCTGCTATAACTTCTAGGCTTTTTTTTAAACTTCTCTATCCTTATTTTTCTCATTCTGCTATAAGAATGAGCATGATTTACCTGGAGATGTTACAGAATAAGAGTCAGCCAATTAACATTTTCTGAAGATCCCTGTGTGTATTTGTATTTGTATCTTCATACTGAGGCATATTTGTATGTTATATCTTCACACTAAGGCAAATCATCACATATCCTACTCTCACATTCAATTATAAAATCTTTGTATTATAAAGGACCTCATAGGTCAATTAGCCTAACTTCTTGCCCTTAAATTAATAATTGAAATATGTGTCAAAAGCATATCAAATATCTGCTCAAATACTTCTAATAACAGGGATCTTTATAGCTTACAGTAAAGCTCATTCCATTATTTGATAGGCATAATTGTGGAGCTGAAATATTTCTCCCTCTAATTGTTGCCTATTGTTCCTAGTCCTGCCTCTTAGTTTTTGTATTTTCAGTCATGTCTGACTTCTATGACCCGATATGGGGTTTTCTTGGCAGAGATAATCTAGTGGTTTGCCATTTTCTTCTCCAGTTCATTTTAAAGATGGGAGAATAGGGTTAAGTGACTTGCTCAAGGTCACACAGGTAGTGTGTGTCTGATGCTGCATTTTAATTTCGGTTCTCCTGCCTCTAGGCACAACTCTATCACTGTGACCCCCAGTTTCCTTTGGCCTTTTAGAGTAATACAAAATGTTTCACCCCTCTTCCACATGACACTCCTTCAAATATTTATTATGGTCCTCCATCCCCACTATCTTTCAAGTCCTCTTTTCTCTAGGCCAAATATTTCCCTTTTTCTTCAACCAGTCTGCATATGGCAGTTTCCAGACACCTTCACCATTCTATCAACTTACGAGCTCCTTGGAAAGACGGACTGGTTTTTTACTTTTATGTATTCTCAGCAATTAGCACAATGCTGGCACATGGTAAATATTTAATAAATAATTGTTGACTTGATCTGAATTCTTTTCTTCAAATCTGTTGATTTATTGTTTTTGAGTTACATCACCCAGAACTTAATTAATATTGCGGTCATGGTATGACTAATATATAGAACTATGGAATTATTAGTTCCTTTATTCATTTCATACATTATATTCTTGGGTCAGCTAGGTGGTGCAGTGGATAGTGCACTGACCTTGGAGTCAGGAGGCCTGAAGTTCAAATCCAGCCTCAGACTTATGATTCTTCCTAGCTGTGTGACCTTAGGCAAGTGCCTTAATCCTGATTTCTTCTCATCCAGGGCCATCTCAAGTCATCCTGATTTATAGTTGGTCACTGGACCCAGATGACTCTGGAGAAGAAAGTGAGGCTGGTGACTTAGCATAGTACCCTCTCACACAAATCCAATTCACATGCTTGTCATGGCATCACCTCCCTGATGCCATGGTCTTCTAAAATGGACAAAACACCATATACTTAAGCCAGTATTAACTTTTTCTTCCTTCCTTCCTTCCTTCCTTCCTTCCTTCCTTCCTTCCTTCCTTCCTTCCTTCCTTCCTTCCTTCCTTCCTTCCTTCCTTCCTTCCTTCCTTCTTTCTTTCTTTCTTTCTTTCTTTCTTTCTTTCTTTCTTTCTTTCTTTCTTTCTTTCTTTCTTTTTCTTTGCCTCCAAAAAGCTTGTAGCTCAATATTCTAGGTTTAATTAATTGGTATAAAGTTAGGTCACCCTCATCTGGCACTTATGTGGTTGATTTTTTTTTTTAGGTTTTTGCAAGGCAAATAGGGTTAAGTGGCTTGCCCAAAGCCACACAGCTAGGTAATTATCAAGTGTCTGAGACCGGATTTGAACCCAGGTACTCCTGACTCCAGGGCCAGTGCTTTATCCACTACGCCACCTAGCCATCCCGATTTTTTTTTAAAATAAATTTCTCCCTTCTCTGATCTATAAAAACATTTTGTTACTATCTCTCTTATGTGTTTATGAATACAAATAATGACACTAAATATGATATATTCTTGTAAATAATAATGCTCCTAATTAAATAATGTGTCTACTACAAGCCTACCACACTATTAGTATTGCTAGACATTAAACTATCATTATTTGTATACCTCTTATCTCCCCAAGTCCAGGGATGCTATTGTATATTATTTTCACATCTTCCAAATGTCTTTTACAGACTTGCATTTATAGGAACTTAGTAAAGGTTAAATCCTATGAAACAAATGCTATGCATTAATTTCAGTTGAATTTCTTTTTCTCTTCCAATTTTTTAACATTTTTATTTAAAGTTTTGAGTTTCAAATTCTATCTTTCCCTCCCTCCCTCCCTCCCTCCCTTCTCCCTTCCCTGAGATGGTAAGCAATCAGATATAGGTTATACATGTGCAATTACATAAAGCACTTCCATATTAGTCATTTTGTACAAGAAGATTTGGATAAAAAAAAGAAAATGAAAAATGGAATGCTTCAGTCCACATTCAATCAATATCAATTCTTTCTGGAGGCAGCATGTTCATCATGGATTCTTTGCTATTGTCTTGGATTATTGTATTGTTGAGAACAGCTAAGTCATTCATAGTTATTCATTGAATAATATTGTTATTACTGTGTACAATGTTCTGTTCACTTCATTATGCATCAGTTCATGTAAGTCTTTCCAAGTTTTTCTGAAATCCTGCCTGTCATTTCTTATAGTACAATAGTATTCCATTACAATCATCCCACAGTTTATTTAGCCATTTCCCTTTCAGTTAAATTTCATGTTTTAGACCAGTATTCAAGTTTATCAAAATCTTTTAAAATTTGGAGTGTAACATTTAGTGTATTTACTACCCGGTATGATAAAATGAAAGATTTATGGATTTAGGAGCAGAGGACCAAATATCAGCTCTTTTCACTTAACCATTCTGGGCCTCAGTTTCCTTAACAATGAAATGAGGGGATTGGTCTCTGTGACCTTTAAGGCATTTTCTAAATCTATTATCCTCTCATCTTCCCCACATTTTGTTACTTGTGGACATAGTGATCACTTCTTCATCTGTCTTCATCTAAGTCACTTCACTTATCTTCATCTAAGTCTATGGAGTGAAAAGGAAAAGAACTGACCCTGTAGGATATCCCCATTTAATATATTGATTTTGGTCACATTTCTTTATCTTGTTCTCAAAGTTATAGACTATAATAAATTGGAAAGGATTTGAGAAATTATTTATTTCAATATTTGGACTTACATATAAAATCAGGACTCATAAAGATAAAATGACTTCTTCACAGACATATGAGTTTGTGAATCTTTTTTTTTTAGGTTTTTGCAAGGCAATGGGGTTAGGTGACTTGCCCAAGACCACACAGCTAAGGTAATTATTAAGTGTCTGAGGCCGGATTTGAACTTAGGTACTTCTGACTCCAGGACCGGTGCTCTATCCACTGCACCATCTAGGTGCCCCCACTCTCTGATGGATTTATGATAAAGAATGCTATCCATCCCAAAGACAGAGCTGATGGTGTCTGAATACAGACTGAAGCATATTTCCCTCCCTCACTTTTTCTTGAGGTTTCACTTTCTTTGTTGGGCAGGTATGTTTACTTTTACAATATGACTACTGTAGTAATGTTTTTCATGGCTACACAATTTTAATCTACACCAAGTAATTTGCTTTCTCAATGGGGAAGTGGAGTGGGAGGAAGGGAGAATATTTGGAATTCAAGGTATTTGGAGGTAAATGCTGAAACTTGCTTTTGCATGCAGCTGGGGGGGAATTTTAAAGTAAAATAAATAAAAATACTGAGTTTTAGGGCAGCTAGGTGGTGCAGTGGATAGAGCATTGGCCCTAGAGCCAGGAGGAACTGAGTTAAATCCAGCCTCAGACACTTAATAATTACCTAGCTGTGTGACCTTGGGCAAGTCACTTAAGCCCATTGCCTTCCAAAAAAACAAACAAAAATACTGAGTTTTGACCACCCTATAATGCAAAGATTAATTTGAATTTTAAAGTATTTTGGTCTCCTTTTTTAAAAGACATATAGGAAAATTCTTATTTTAGACAAGTACTAACTGTCACCATAAAGTGTCATGTGCCTCATTGAGCTTAAAGGAACTCTCTGATATTGGGAATTGTGGAAGCATGGCAACACATGAAATTATCAGGGGTGGAGGGAGGACTTGTATTGGGGGGGCACCAAAAAGGGATCCTCAGAGTGAGTCACAGCAGGACCACAGCTCAAATCCATGTGGTAACCAACAAACAACAGAAAACAGAGCAGAACAACCAGAGTGTGGGTGTGTGATATGACACAGTTCTCTTCCTGGAAGTAAAGAGACTGGGCCATGTCAGATGCTGGCCTTGAAGGGACACTTTGTCTTACTCCCTAAATAGTTGGCTGACTTCCCTTGGATCTGGAATGAAAGAATCCTGAGACCACAGTAGCAGAAGATAGAGAGCTAGAAGGGACTGACCTTAGGGGTTATGTAGTCCAATCAAACTGTGATCCTGAAAGCTTAGTGATTTGTACAAGATCATAGAAGGTAGCAGGTGACAGAGCTGAGATATGAATTCAGGTTTTCTGAATCCAAATCCAGTCTCCACCCCATATATATATATATGTATATACATATATATATATGTGTGTGTATATAAATATGTGTGTGTGTATTTACATGTAAAATCTGTGACAAAAAATAGACCCTCCCTTTCCCCTGATGAAATCATTCAGGAACAGAGCTCTTAGGAACATGGGGGAAGAGAGAGCCCTAGTGTTATTAGCAATGAATAATAAATGAGTAAAACATGAACTAAAATTATAATCATTAAATTTAAGGTTGCTATGTAGAATGTGATTTACATTTTAATATACACTCCTATACCACCTTAGAGAACTGTTATGATGATCAGATAAAATAATGTGTATTACATTAATTATTAGTACAATACTAATAACACAATGCCAGATATAAGAATAGGAATCTTTTCTTTCCATTTTTTTTCCCCTTAATCTGAACTCATTCAAAGACATAGAACCAAGAGGAACACTAGTGTGGTAGAAATGGACAAAGCAACAACAATAATGACAGTTTCTCTTGCTTGATTTACAATCTTTCAAATGAATACTACCTAAGAATGGGACACATAATACATATTTCTGGACTTTGTTCCTCCTTTCTCTTTTTTCCTTGACTCTATGATAGAGTACAACTTTTGGTCTTCTCTTTCACCATAAATAACTGTCACCTTTCACTTTTGTCCTTTAAAAATATTCTTTTTAGTCTTTATTTCTTATCTGTATTTCCCTCTGTATTTCCCTTTTATCTCCAAATCATCTTGGTAGCATCTGTTCTCCTTGAAGATTCCTCCATGAACTACAATGACTTTCTTGGTGCTTCTTGGTCTATGGGAATCACCCTTGTAGACCATAAAGCTTTCCCATGTTACTGTCTGCTAACATCGCACTATTTTGTGCAGGAATCCATTGTACCATGGTACCTGACAGTGACAAAATCTCTGTTTAGAATGATTTGGTTGTGTAGAATGACTATCTTTCCACTCTAGCTTCATCTAACTTTTTAACCTTCCCAGTTATTTGACATTATTGGATACTGGTGTATTGTTGTGCTTTTAAACTGTATGCATATTTTTTAATTAGTATGATTTGTGACCACAAAATATTACTATAGGAAACTCTAGTTGTGAATTTGGTTACATTGTGATGTGCCTGTATATAGTAGAACATAATATATTCATTTCTTTATAAAATGAGTGTTATACTTATTCTCTTCTAGACATAACAGTATATCACTTTATCTGTTTTATATATACTAATTTCTCTGACATAGGAAGAAAACCTGACCTTATTTAGTGATGGTGAAGTTAGCTGAGAGGTTGTCATTGGCTACAGGCCATATTTCCTCAAAACAACTAACACTTTCAGTCATCAATCAAACTGATATTTAGTGTTATCCAGATAAATCTTAAACTGGCAGTGTGATGTAGTAGAAAGGGCAATGGATTTATCATCAGAGAACATGAGTTCAAACCTCAGATCCATCAATTTCTAGCTGTGCCCCCTTGGGCAAATCACTTTATTTTTCTTGATCTGAACTTCTCTACATATACAATGAATGGATTGGAGGCAATGATTTTTAAGGTCCCTTTCAGATCTAAAGTTTATAAACTAAAAGTTCATAAAAGGCAAAATAAATTCTTCCTTGGTCCCTATAATACCTGAGAAATAGTATTAATAGGTAGGTGTTTAGTTAGATAATCTTGGGGAAGGGCTAATAACCTACTTTTGGTTGCTTTATCTGTTAGATTTTGGCATCCAATATATAAAACCATGCCTTTTCTTACCTCAAAATGTTGCCTACCTAAGATTCCTAGCAATTTTTCTACCTAACTAGCTAGTACATATGAACAAATAAATGAGGAAATTATGCATCCATACTGGAAGTCTTGGATCAATTAGTAAATTTAGTTGGTTGTAACCTATGATATAAGTAAATTGATTCCCTCCCCTTCCAGCACAGAGGCATTTCTGATCTGATCTGCTTTTCCTTTATTCCAATAGCTTTCTAATTTCCTTTTCTTAATGACAATATTATTACTCTGAATATAAATCAGTTTCCATTTTGATTCAAAATCAGCATTTATTGCTCTCCTGACCTCTTTTCCTCTTATCTCTAAACATAAACAATACTCATTGTCTGATTTTTCTTTTTTCCCTTCAAGGAGTTTTAGTAGAATATAGGTTCCTAAGGGAGCAAGAACTAGCCCAGTTTAGTATGTGACACACAATAGGCACTTAACATTTGTTGAACTGAATTCTCTTGACTTTGGTCAAGAATCCATCTGGTTTAACTATCTTATTTTACAGCTGAAGAAATTGGGACCCCAAGAATTTTAATGATTTGCCCAAGGTCACCCAAATAGTAAGCATCAGAAATGGACTTTGAATGCACATCTTTTGATTCTAAAGACAACTCTACCATATTATTATAGTTTTCTCAATTTTGTTAACAACTCACCCCCTTCAAACCTTCACACCTCTTAAAAGTACTATATGAATTATATTTATTTTTAAATTTAATAGTGAGTTAAAATTTATTCTTTAAAAAATTCCAACATTCATTGTATTCTCTTTTCCCCTGTCTCTCTACATCCATCTTACATACCAATTTCTCTTCTACTTTAATCCTAACCTGATGCAGAGAATTATGAATATAGGAAATTTATATTAGAAACAAATTCTATAGTCTTTTCTGCTGTTAAATTTTGTTAATTGTGGAAGACTGTTTGCTCCTGAGATGTAAACTTACCCCTACTCATTCCCTCTCCTCATTCCCTCTTCACTCAGGCATAGCTTGCCATTGGAGGATACCTGGCCCTGATGCTAGATCACTCCCCATGTACCAACCCACTATAGAAGAGTATAAAAGAAGTGTTGCCCTTTTTTTGCTTCTTCTTGACTCTACCCTGCAGGATGGCTTTCTCTCATTCTTTCTTAGACCATGTGTTCTCAACTGAGACCCTCTGGAGCACCATGCCATGTGGCCGGACTAAGCTGGCCCTCATAGCTGCCTGTCCTTTGTCTGTCTGTGTGTCTGTCTGTCTCTCTCTCACTCTCACTCTCATTCAAACTTCACCTAGCCTGTCCTCAAAGTGCTTATTGCTTTTCTAGGAGTTTTAGTCTGCATATTTTGCAATAATTTGTAATAAATCCTGAGTAGTTTTAAAATCCCAGGGAGCATGTGAATTCCTTCGTTTTTCAGTAATCTTCTGATCTTCTATCTTTAATTGGTCACCCTAATTCTCGCAAACCTAACAGCATCCTTTCAGTCCCAGTTTGGAAGGCATTATCCTAGACCATTGAACTCCTTCAATTCACCATTTGACATGCTCCAAATCTTTTTATCCAGGAATCTTAGGTGGATTAAATTATTCCTTTCTTGGTTGATAGTGATAATAATTTCCATGGAAATAATGGCTGGTCAAAATTACAAAGAAAATGGTTTTGATACTATACTTTTAAATTTGTCTATTTGAATTTGTTTAAGTTTCAAATTCTCTTCCTCCCTACATTCCCTCTCCTACCATTTAAAAGACAAGAAACATAGAACCCATTATATATGTGTCAATTTAAAGGATTTTCTGAAAGAAATTCTTGTCCTCCTCCCAGTTTCCCACACTTGATAATTTTTATACTTAAAGGAGAAAGGTTCTCACAAAGAATCTTGGACAAACTTTAGTCTTTTCCCATTTACTTCCAAAACTGAAATCAGTTCTCATTAACTCAATTATCACTAGGCATTCTGAAGAGCCTTAACAATCTTACTCTTTTTGAAATGCCATTAATTCCTCATTAACATAATTTCTGTTGCCAAGCAACACTCAAATTTATGTGCCATATTTGAAGAAATGGTGCCAGTTTGTTTCAACACACTTACAGACACAGACACAGATACACACACACACACACACACACACACACACACACACACACACACACAGAACTTGTGAGCTCATATAAAGTGAAACATACCCATAAAAAAGCCTGAGTATTTCCTGAAGGTATATATGATGAAGAAGGTATACTGCCTTGGCACACAAAGAATAAAACTATAGAACACAATTGAAATTCATCTATATTCTGCAGACTTGCTAAGATCTGTTACTAGTCATGCATCTCATTGTGGCCTTTTCTATAGGGATTTTCATGACTTATCTCAGAAATAATTATTAGATTAAGAAACCCTTTTGAAAGGGGAGATGAGGAAACTACTCAACAGCATTATCGGTAAGAATTTCAGAACTGGAGTTGAATTGGAGCTCCAATACTTTGGGTCTAACCAAGGACAAATCACTTAATCTTTCTGAGCTGCAGTTTGCCATATATATATAAAAATAATCAAGATGCTCACCTCACTGATTTCATAGATTTGATAAGTGTAAAGCACTTTGTAAACAATAAGAACAGTAATAATCACTAGGATGTAGTTGACTTACTACGTTTGAGGTGGGATGCTAACCTAAATCTCATGATAATTATGGAACAAAGTAATGAGTCTAATCATTGCCAATTTCTTGTAGGCCTCTGGACTGACTTAAGAAGCATGGATAGTTCAGTTGAATTAAAGACAATGTAATCATGAGTATCAAACGATTACAACTACAGGCATCCAAACATTCTGCATACTTCTTGGCAAGAAATTTGCATCTTATATAGTTCATAATTAACCAACAGATTAATTGATTATAAATTTAGTTGGGGTTTTAAAATTCATTTTCATTTTACAAGAAGTGAAATAAACAGAAGAAAGTACCCTGAATAGGCCTCCAGGCTAATGAGAAGACAATCTCATTTGTAGAAATATTTTACCATTCAAATTGGACTCCTAGTTTTACACATGTTCAGAAACTGGTTCTCTGCCTGGTCTGAATTTCGGGGTTTCTCTCTCTGATTTCCTAAGTCTACCCAGCTCAAAAAATCTCTAGTGGCTTCCCAATTACTAAAGGAATAAAAAAAAGTCTTTAGTCTGTTATTTAAAACTTCCCACAACCTGATTTCCACCCACATTTCCACTTACTTCCCATGTTAGTGAACTGGGTCTAGTAGCTATAGCCCAAGGCCAACAATTCATCTTCCATCTTTCCTCAGATTGTCTATTCCCTATGTCTGGGAAGCATTCTCTTCTCACTGTGATCTCTTAGAATCCCTAACTTCCTTTGGGGTTCTGTTCATATATTAGAATCTCCCAGATACCGGTGCTCCATCCTTCCCTCCTGAAATTACCTTGCATTTACTTCCCAGTATACTTGTCATACTTTACTTTTGTATCCTCAGAAGAATAAACTCCATAAGGACAGAAACTATTTCATAACTCTAATACTTTAGGACAGAACTGTGAACATTGCTATTATTTAGTTGTTTACAACTCTTCATGACCTCTTTTTTGAGGGAATAGAGGGTTTTTTTTGGCAAAGATACTAGAGTAGTTTGCTATTTCCTTCTCCAGCTCATTTTAAAGAAAAGGAAGTTGAGGCAAAACAGGGTTAAGTGACTTGCCTAGAATCACACAGATGCTAAGTATCTAGGACTAAATTTGAACTCAGGTCTTCCTGAGTCCAGGCCCAGCACTTTCTTAACTGAGCCACCTACCAGTCTTCTAAGCTTAACTAAGAAGTTAAATTTGAATTCAGATCTTCCCTAGCAGGCTCTCTTCCTATTGTGTCACCTAGCTGCCCTGCCTTGCATATGGTAAGCATCAAATCAGTGACTGTTGAACTGAATTAAAAAAATAACTCAAGGGGCAGCTAGGTGGCACAGTGGATCGAGCACTGGCCTTGGAGTCAGGAGGACCTGAGTTAAGATTTGACCTCAGACACACAGACCTAGCTGTGTGACCTTGGGCAAGTCACTTAACCCCATTGCCTTACAAAACCAAAAAAACAAAACAAAAACAAAAACTCAATATTCAAGTTTCTGACCCTTGCAAATGGAAAATCTACTGACCCTGTTGCAAAAAAGAAAGGACCCTGTATTTCTTTTTTTTAAACATGAGAATTTGCATTCTTCCTTGATTTTCAAAGTCATAACTATAAGAAATTTTGAAAAGAAGCTTGAAAATCAGTTGTGGGAACAAGGCTCACTAATATTTTCTGATGGTACTATTTTTCATCAATAACCAGAACACCCCTAGTCATAATTTGACTTTATGGTTTCATAAACAATTTCCAAATTATTTCCAAATTGTTCCACCCTCCCTGCATCCTGCATTGTGAGGATGACTACTACACATCAGCAGGGAGGTTCATATTCCCAAACTGAAATAATTCCCAGTAGAGCAGGTAGTTTTCTTTTCAGCACAAGAGAACATAAAGGAGCACCAAGTAGAAGAAAAAATAGTTTAAACCATTGTTCTGGAAGACAATTTAGAATTTAGTGACAAGTTCCAAAATTATTCCTAGCCTTTGACCAGTGAACTCACAGTTCAGTAAACACTCCAAGTAGATCAAACATCAACAACTATAAGGCACTGTCTTAAGCTCTGGAAATATAGCTGTATACAGAAAGAAAAAGATAGTTCCTGCTTTGAAGGAGCTCACATTTTACTGAGAAATTTCAAGACACAGGTCAAAGAAAAGTCAAAGAGAGAAAAGTCAAATATCAGTCACAGTATTGGATATAACTATACTTTTTTGTGGCAGCAAAAAATGGAAAACCTAAATGGCCCTTACTGTTTGTTTACAGGATGAATATGGTTGCAGTATGTGAATGTAAATGTAATTACATGTTTATAATTAGCATGCATATAGTTATATGTATACAACAAATATGTAAATGTAATTAATAACACTGCAATATACAGTGAATATGAGAGAACCATGGAAAGAACTATATGAACTGATACAAAGTACACAGAACCAGGAGCATGGCATATATTAACATTATAGTAGCATAAATGAAAACAATGCTAGAAGGTGGCTAAACAGAAGAGCATTGACTCTGGAGTAAGAGGATCTGTATTCAAATCTCACCTTTGATCTTTAGTATGTGTAAGGACAGCTTACACAAGATTCCACAGTGCACAGAAGGCCAGGCCTAGAATCTCAGGAAGACTCATCTTCCAGGGTTCAAATCCAATCTCAGACACTTTCTAGCTATATGATCCTGGGCAAGACACTTTAACCCTGTTTGTCTCAGTTTCCTTATCTGTAAAATGAGCTGGAGAAGGAAATGGCAAACCATCCCAGGATCTTTGCCCAAAAGAATTCTAAATGGGGTCATAGAGAGTGGGACATGATTGAAAAACAATTTAACTAGAACCACTCTTGTGTAACATTGTGCAAATCACTGATCGTCCCTGGGACTCAATTTTCTCCTTTATAAAGTGAGGGGATTGGACTAGTTGGTCCTCCTAGGCCTATTCCAAGTCAAAGTCAATGACATTATGAATTAGAATGACCAATCTCATTTCTAGAGAAGAGAGTTCAAGCTATATGATATTGAAAGTCTCTTCCAGATCTTAATCTATAAACAGATGAAAAAATAACCTCCTTCCTATAGGCAGAGAAGTGGAAGAGTTTATAAGTGTGGAAAATTGTATATCCTGTCATATAGATTTTTAGTGGGTTGGTTTTATTTGGTTGATTTTCTTTGTTACCAGGGTGTGTGTGTGTGTGTGTGTGTGTGTGTGTGTGTGTGTGTGTGTGTGTGTGTGTGTGGTGCATTAATTGGGAAATGAATTTAAATATAAATATAATAATTTAAATATAAATATAATAAAAGAGTAAATAGGCAATTCTTTCTTCATTTTAATGAAACCAGGTACTAAATTAGAAATTACATATGGTGAGAAAAGAGCCCCAAAGGCTTGGGCACTTACCTACCTGTCTGTTATGGCAAAGATGTTTCTCAGAATCAATCATTTCCTGTCAAAACTACATTGCCTGACCCTACTTCAGTGTGGTAGGAGCAGCTATGTTTTTATCCCTAGCAAGAATGGGCTGCTGGAGCAAGCTTTCTCCATCACCCTTCCTTTTCAAAGCCCAGTTTTGTTCTCCAGGCTTTCTAGAGGAAAGTCCTACAGTTGGTCTCAGGGGGCTGGCTGTTGCTGCCTTCTGCACAGGGAACTTTGTTAAAATGCTTCATGATGAGCTTTGTTTTGTATTACAGAAGATAAACATACCTCTGGTCAATCCAATTGACTTCCTGTTGAGTTGGCTATGGAACTTTCTATTCAGGGTGTCTAAGGGTGCCCCCCCCCCAATTCTATGCGATCCTGTGGAGTTATTTAATTTCCCTGAATGCCTTAACCTCATTTTATCTTGATTTTCTGTGACCCTAAAATAATACATAATATTTATATATTACATGAAAATCTTGAAGTGCTTTACAAAGGCTCATAGTTTTAAAACAGGAAGAGTATTTCTGGGATATAACGTCTGCCCTCCCACATTCATTTTGTAGATGAGGAAACTGAGGACAAGAATAGTTAATTTGCTTGCCCAGGGTCACACAGCTAGTAAATGTCTAAGTCTAAATTTGAACTCATGTCCTCCTGATTCCAAGACAAGTGTTCTATCCATTTTATCATCCATCTTCTCAAGTCCAGTTGTATTTTAATATAATATATTTTTTGCAATTCTTATATTTTACTTTATTCATTCAAAATATTATTATTAAAAGGAGTCTATAGTATTCACCACTGTCAAAGGGGTCCATGACAATAGAATTGAACAAGATGTTAAGGAAAGACTGAAAATATAGATTGTTTTCCAAATTTTGAGCCATAAGTCTTCCTACAATCATGGAGGCAGATGAACCGCATACATCTTGAATAGAGCACCAGTCCTGGAGTCAGGAGGACCTGAACTTGAATCTGGCTTCAGACATTTGACATGTGCTAGCTGTGTGATCTTGGGCAAGTCACTTAACCTTGATTGAATCACATCCAGGACCATTTCCAGTCATCCTGATTCATATCTGGCCATTGGACCTAGATGACTCCAGAGGAGAAAGTGAGGCTGGTGACCTAACACAGCCCCCTCTCACTCAAATTCAATCCATGTGCTTGTCATGGCATCACCTCCCTGATGTCATGTTCTTCTTCAAGAATGAAGGACAGGAGGCAGCTAGGTGGTGCAGTGGATAGAGCACTGGCCCTGGAGTCAGGAGGACCTGAATTCAAATATGACCTCAGACACTTAATAATTGCTTAACTGTGTGACCTTGGGCAAGTCACTTAACTCCATTGCCTAAATAAATAAAAATTTTTAAAAAAGAATGAAGGACAAACATCTTCACGAATTACATGGAGATGGCTGTACACATGTAGGTGGCACAAAGGATAGAGCTCTTCACTAGTGGGTTGGACTTGATGGCATTTAAGATTCCTCTTAACTAAACCTTTGATTCTATCATCCTGCAATGGTTTGAACAGGCTGTGAGATGATAGCTTATATTCTCTTTAATTATTCTATTTTTATAACAAGCCCCCCCCCCCCCCCACTGAGGTCTTACTCTAGTGCTTCATTATGGTGTACACATTTCCTTGGATTCTGGTGGACATATCAGTGACATGCAGCTGTTAAGTGTAGAGAACATGGAACATTCCCATTCCATTCTGATGCAGGATAATTTTTTTAAAATAATAATAAGACAGCTAGGTTGTGCAGTGGATAGAGTACTGATCTGTTAGTTAGGAAGTCTTAAGTTCAAATCCCAACTCAGACACATACTAGTGATGTGATTTTGGGGAAGTCACAACCTCTATCAGTTTCAGTCTCTGTATCTATAAAATAGTGAGAATAATAGCCCCAGGGTTGATGTGAGGATAAAATGAGATAATATTTGTAAAGGGCTTAGCATATGGTAGGTATTGTATAAATACCTATTCACTTTCCCTTAATAGTAGTCTACTAATTACCAGAGCAATGGGAATACCAATTTCAATAAAGATAGCTCCTGCCCTCAAAGAACTTAAAATCTATTACAGGAAGATAAAGGATACAGGAACAGGGGTGGGGGAGCAACTATGGAAGACACAATAGCAGACTAGATTTATGAGTTGGGAGGAGAGTGATGGAGAGATTTAGGGGGAAGGGGAAAGGAGAGGTCATGGGTTAGTCAAGATGGCTGGAGAGTAGGAGATGATTGGTATTGATTATATTTGATCTCTTTCTCAATTTCCTTCAGGAAGGCCCTGGAGATAAATAGCAGATGGCCTATCCACCTTCAATTTCAGGATCCCAATCCAAGGAATTTGGCTTTCTACAAACTTAACCACATTCCACAAATGCCTCTGAATGGCTTCTGTTCCTTTGGAGATTTCAGATGGGTCTCACTTTTCTCTATCTCAACTATTCCCAATCTGAGGAATGCATACTCCTAGGGAATTTGAGAAACCAGTCAAGGGATGTGGGGAATATTTGGTAAATAATTATATTAATCGGGGTGGCTAGGTGGTGTAGTGAATAAAGCATCGGCTCTGGAGTCAGGAGTACCTGAGTTCAAATCTGGTCTCAGACACTTAATAATTACCTAGCTGTGTGGCCTTGGGTAAGCCACTTAACCCCATTTGCCTTGCAAAAAACCTAAAAAAAATAATTATATTAATCTCTTGGGATTGATCCCTTATTTCTGATATGTATGTGAAAAGTAAATTCTAGAATTTATTTCTTTTCATACTGAATAGATATGTGAGTAGTGAATTTACTGTTCACATTGGAGATGGGCAAATCTCTTGAAAACCAAGGGGGTATAGAAACCATAAAAGGTTGGAAACTAGTTCTAGCCTTTACTCAATTACCAGAATGTCATCCCACCCCAAGTAAGTTTGTGTTGTGTGTGTAAATGTGGATGAGTGTCAATAATGATCAGGGGAACAAAGAGACAATGAACAGTGCAGAGAAAAAAGTGAAAAAGAGTTAGCAAGATAGAAATATGACCAATGTCAGTTTGAAAATTGCCTTGCAAATAGGTCATGCAGCTCAGATTTGAGCATCAAAATAGCACCAAATTACAAAGAGATACAGCCCAGTGGTATCAAATTCATATAGAAACAGATTCCTGTTGGTTGCATAATGACTTAAAAAACCACAAATTAACATAATCTTTATTTTATTGCATTTTCATTTATTCTGTTAAAAATGTCCAGTTAGGTTTTACTTTGGATCTTGTCACACATGTTACCCACTGGTAGAGTTCCTGATAGTTCCATGTCAATGACAACTATAATGACAAAGGCTGAGAGGCCAAAAGAATACAGACAAATTGGAGTGTAGCCAGTGGAGGATGACTGAGATGTCAAGGGAACTGAGCACTATGCCGTTTAAGATTGATCAAGGGAACTGGGAATGTTATCTGGGCGATGAGAAGACAGAGGGGGAACATGATGCCTGTTTTAGATAGCTGGACTGCTGACATATGGAAGAGAGATTCAATCTGTTCTTCTTATTCGGAAAAGGAAAAAATGGAGAGGAATGCATACAAGTTTCAGAGACAGATTTCAGTCTTAGTTAAGGAAAATTTCTCTAACAATGCTTTTTTGGACATTCTAGATCAATTACTTCGTAATTATAGGCAGCTCCTCCTTAAATACAAATCAGCAACTCATTTCTTCATAACTATTGGAGATATTATTGTATAGGGAAAGGTTGCTTAGTTAACAGACATTTATTTAGCCCTTACTATGAGGAGATGCAGCTGGGGTACTCAACTGATAGATCTGAGTTCATATCAGATATTTACTGCGTGATTATGAGCAAGTCATTTAAACTCTGATTGCCTTAATTCATTGGAGAATAAAATGACCCACCACTCCAGTATTTTTACCAAGAAACCCCATGGAAAGCATTGGCTTGCTATGGTCCACATGGTAACAGAGTTGTACATGCTTGAACAATTGAACATCAACAATGAGGCAGACCCTATGCTGAAAATGCAAATTGTATTGACAGGACCATTGACATCACAGAGTGATACCTTGACTTGTACATGGATTGGATTTAAGTGAGAAAGAGATGCACAAAGCTGCCACTCTCTCTTCCAAATTCAATGGAGTCCCATGTCAGAACAAAAGTCAAGATGATTGGAAATGGCCCAGGATTTAGTGGATGAACCTGGTATCTTCCACATTTTACCAAGCTCTAACCTGCCTTCACTCAGAACAAATTGTTCTCACCCACCCATTCTACTAGGGCAAATCTCCACATTCTGGGATAAATAAACCACTAAACTCACTGAAGGGTTTGAGGACTGGCAGTTTACCTGGTTTAGCCCATCTGCCTAGACAGTTTACAAGGGTGTGGTCACTGTAAATGCAACAGCTTTGGGGGGCCTCAGGTTAGAGTGGAATGTGACTGAGGTTACTGAGCAACTCTGAAACAGGATCAGCAGAGCCTCACACTAATACTAGTCTTTTACAAGCAGAAAGACAACCCCTACATTCAAGGTGCTTATATTCTAGTGGAGGGGGACAAGATGTAAAAGGGAGCAAAAGTGGGTGGAGGAGGGAAGGAAGGTGCCCTGGGGGGGGCAGGACATAGTAGGGAAAGATAGTTTCCTGCCCCTGGTTATCTATGAGCAGAGACTAGATAGTCCCTTGGACACTATAGAAGGGATTCTTATTCTGGCACGTGTTGGACTTGGTGGTTTATGAGATTCTAATTCATAAATCTGGCTGTGGCTCTAGGAAACTACTAATGGAGACAATCATGGTAGGAAGACTTAAGTAGAGGTTCCCAGAGCAACAAAGATGCTTCTCATTAAATAGTTTTTGAATAATTTTATCCTGTTATGGAAAAAAATTCCCTTTGGGAAATATTAACAAGTTTCTGAAAATCAGAGACCCAGGTCACGAGCATCAACTGAACATGCACAGAAAAGTGTGTGTGTGTGTGTGTAACAAGAAAACGAGGAGCAGAGGTAAAGAGATTTGCCCAAGGTCATACATATATCTAGTAAAGTTGCAGACTTAAGATTTGAACCCAGGTCTTCTGCCTTCCAGTCCAAACCCTGCCCATCACATTATTACTGCTACAAGAAGGGACAAGAATACTGAAGGAAAATAAGAATACCACATGACTCAGTAATAGAAATGTCTCAGCAACACCTCTCTGGCTTTCACTAAAGGAGGAACATCTTGAAGAAAATGAATTTTAAAAGTATTTATTGAGTCCTTCTTGTCGAGTCGTTTTTCAGTCGTGCCCAACTCTTGGTGATGCCATTTGGGTTTTTCTTGGCAAAGATACTGAAGTGGTTTGTCATTTCTTTCTCCAGCTCATTTTAGAGACAAACAAGATTAAGTGACTTGCTCAGGGTCACGATTTAAATCTTCCTGACTCTAAGCTTAGCACTTTATCCACTGTACCACCTAGCTGCCCCTAAATTGTCAGCTCTCTTTAGGAAAAAAGATTGAGGTAGAACTTCCACTGATTAATGTAACATTGTCAAATAAATAGTTCACTCTTAAGTAATACTGGCTTAGCAAATATTCATTTCCTGATCTTAAACATTGAGAGAATCCATAGCCATTCAGTGTCGGGTATAGCTAGGAGCAGTTGGGTGGTGTAGTGGTTGGAGCAGGGGGAGGACCTGAGTTCAAATTTGGCTTCAGGCATTTTTCTAGTCACTTTTCTTTGAATGCCTCTTCCAAAATGTTTGATACAACTACAGACTTGAAGCCTTGAAGCCTACTTTTCTGAATCTAGACCCAGAAGTTCTCTTCTGGTCAACATCTGCAAACACCGTCACATGTTAACGGAGTCTGCTACAGGGTAAAAACAGCCTCCATGATCTTATAGGCTCTACCTCTGATACATATGGTGTGATTCATACACATTTGACATCAAATATACTGCATTGTGTGGATTTGCCTAATTATGCTCAGCTAAAGACTGGATTAAATAGCATCAGTAGAAGCAGCATGTAGAACATGCTCTCTGATGAAAGGATGGTGGGAGTGGGCTGACTCAGGTGAAAGCCCTGAACTCAATGACTCAGGGTTGCTCCTTCAGGTTTCTGTTCACAGGCAGGCAACCTTGGATATTGCAACTAGAAAATTCTCCAGAGATCCCCTTCAAAAGTCTGCCAGGTTTATGTACTGGTCATCTATTGAAGCTTGTCCTTCATTCTTGAAGAAGACCATGACATCAGGGAGGTGATGCCATGACCTGCCTGGGATTGGATTTGAATGAAGGTGTGTGGTGCTGAGTCACCAGCCTCACTTTCTCCTCCAGAGCCATTTGGGTCCAGTGACCAGATATGAATCAGGATGACTGGAGATGGCTCTGGATTTGAGGCAATCAGGGTAAAGTGACTTGCTCAAGGTCACACAACAGCAAAGTAAAATAGTTGGGCAATCTAGTCGCCAAAGGACTAGATTAAATCCTATTTCAGAGAAGAGTGAAAAATTTAATGATTATACCAATTCATTTTTGTTGTTGTTTATTTTGTGAGACAATAGAAATAAGTAACTTTCCCAAGGTCCCACAGCTAGTAAGTGTCAAGTGTCTTCAGGACTGGTGCTCTATGTACTGCACTGCCTAGTTGTCCTAAATATTGGTGCATTCTTAGTAGTACTCACAATGACTTGGCTGCTCTTAGGTTATTAGATAGCTAAGTGGCAGAGTTGATAGAAGTGCCAGATGTGAGTTCAAATCCTGACCCTGCTTTTTACTAGGTGTATGAGACTGGGCAAATCATTTAACCTCTGACTGCCTCAGTTTCCTCATTTATAAAATGAGGGTAGCACCAACTTACCAGGGCATCTAGGTTTCTTAGAAAAGATACTGAGTGGTTTGCCATTTCCTTCTCTAGCTCATTTTATAGATGAGGAAACTGCGTCTCAAAGCATCATATAATTTTTATGAAGTGGGATCATTTCCATCCAACTCTTTCATTTTAAAAATGAGGAAACTAAAGCCCAGATAATTATTATTGTCTTGCTAAAATAATGAATAATGTTTGAATACCTCTCCACAAGTATAAGTTTTCTTCTCTGTATCTTATAACACTTCCATCTATACTTTTTAACTTGTTTGGGTAGGATTTGGGTGTGGGTCTTAAACAAAGGTGAATTCAACACCTTGCAGTCCCCTTGAGGACAGGGGACTTTGTATTTTCATACCCAGCATCTGGCAAAGTTCTTGCCAGAGTAAGGACTTAATAGGGCATCTGGATGGTGCAATTCATAGAAAGTCAGATTTGGAGTTAGGAAGATTCATCCTTGTGAGTTTAAATCTGGACTCCGACACTCACTATATGTGTGACCTTGAGAAAAAAAAAATCAGTGTTTGCCTCAGTTTCCTCATTTGTAAAATGAACTGGAAAAGGAAATGACAAGCCATTTCAATATCTCTGCAAGAAAACCCCAAATAGGGTAATTAAGCATCAGAAATGAAATGATACAACAAATGACATTATCCAAAGCACCAGTCACAAGAAAGCTCTCATTCTCAGTCTGAAGGGGAGACAAATTGTAACAGGTATATACAAGCAATACAAGCCTGGATAAATTAGAGAGACTTAAGAGAGAGAGGGCATTAGCAATAAGTGGGATTGGGAAAGGCTTCTCTGAGAAGACAGGATTTTAACTGGGACTTAAAGGAAACCAGAGAAGCCAAAAGAGGAAGGTAAGAATAGATGAGAGATATTCCAGGCATGGGAGACAGGGAAAATGCTCAGTCAGGAGATGGAGAATTTTGTGAGTAAGGTACAGGAAGACTGGCAGATTATGAAGGATTTTGAAAAGCAAACACAGTATATGACTTGGAGGTCAGAATCAATTCAATCAACCAATAAACAATTATTAAGCGTTACTACCTGCCAGTGTCTATGCTGGGTGCTAACGATAGAAAGACAAAAATGAAAAACTCTTGGTCCTTCAGAATTTCTGTTCTTTAGGGGGAAGATACCAGATACATATGGGAACCTAACTCTAAAATTGGAAAGGATCTCAGAAGCCCATATTCTCATTTTACAAATGAGGAAACTGAGGTCCAAGGATGTTAAATGATTTACCCAAGGCAACAAAAGTAATATAAGTTGAACTCAGGACCTCAAACTCAAGGTGATTAGTGGATAGAGTGCCTGGTCTGGAGTCAAGAAGACCTGAGTTCCAATCCAGTTCCAGATACTATGTGATTCTGAGAACATCACTGTTTATCTCTGTTTCCTTATCTGTAAAATGAGCTGGATAAGAAAATGATATACTACTCCAGTATCTTTGCCAAGAAAATCTCAAAAGTGGTCATGAAGAGTCAGATATGATTGAACAACAACACTTTATGAGAGATGAGGAGGCACTATTATTAGTGAGGGGGGCAGTGAGAAAGGAAGGTTAGACAACTGTGAGAAAAGGCTTCAGGTAGACAGTAAGTGGTATTTGAGCTGAACCATTAGACTTGGCTTTGAGGCTGAACTCTGTCATTAACTTAAGGTAAATCACTAAACTTTTGTGAAGTTGGGAATAGCTGTCCTATAGACCTCTCAGCATTGGTGACAAAAGAAATAATAGATTGGGAATGCACCCAAAGCTTTAACATGCAACATAAACATAGGATCTGTTCAGATGACAAAACTTTAACTGAGTGACAAATACTTTTAACAAACCCCAAATAGAAACCCAGGATTGCAATGAATAGGCCAAGATGGGCAGTTCCTTCATTTCTATGCTATGTATGGACCACATCATACTTGGATGTACAAGGTCAAATACTTGTCAATTTGGTGTGGGGAATGGGGAAGAAGGAGGGGACAGAGAGGGGAATAGGATAATAAGAAATGTCTACAAAGTGGACTCTCTATCCCTTCCCCCACTAATGCTAAGAAGTAACATGGCTTTCAAATGAGCAAGAAAACTGAGTTCTCTACCCAAAGGTATATTACACAGATTTAAAAGCAAAGAGAGGAGCAAATCACAGATGAGAGCTGCTGTCACCCAATCTCTTTCAGACACAAAATGTTCTTTTCTCTAATGCCTCTTTCATGTAAATGTTCCTATGAAAAGAAACTCCCAGCACTTAATGCACAAAAAAACACGGGTTCTTGTAACCTGGAAGACAGGTTTATCATTCACCCTTCTATGTGAAAAGCCTTTGACAATTCTTCTGAATTTCACAGAAGCACAGAATGTAGAAGCTTTAAAGAGACTTGAGATATCATCAATTAAAAGTTTTCCTCCTAACCTCCCTATAATGCAGATGAAGAACTTGAGGTTCAGAGTTATCAAATTTGTTTCCTAGGGCCATAGTGGCATAATGACAGAGGCATTAAAGGATCCAGGATTTATTAATCCAAGGCCTGAATGCATGTGATCAGAAATCTGGGGCTAAAAGAGACCTCAAAAGCTGTCTACTCCAATCTCTCCAATGTACATATAAAGAAATTGAGTTACTGGGAGATTAATTTAATAAGTATTTACTGAATTCCTGTTTTAGCCTGCTAGTTGATCTAACAATGACAAGTCTCCCCTATTCTAGTTCATCCTCCATTCAACTGTCAAAGAGATCATCCTTCCATGTTACTCTTGCCCTAGTCAATAATCTGCAAGATCGGGGCGGCTAGGTGGCACAGTAGATAAAACATTGACCCTGGAGTCAGGAGTACCTGGGTTCAAATCTGGTCTCAGACACTTAATAATTACCTAGCTGTGTGGCCTTGGGCAAGCAATTTAACCCCTTTTGCCTTGCAAAAAACCTAAAAAAAATAATCTACAAGATCACTTCCAAGATGGAATATATAATCCTCTGTCTGGCATTCTATACCTTTCATAATCTGGTTCTGGTCCCTTCTATTTTTTCAATCTTTTTAGGTCTTATGCTGCCCTTCCCTTGCCCTCCCCCTACTCTATACTCTGACACTGGCCTCTTAGTTAATCCTCCATCACAACATACACCTTCCCACTGGTAGATTTCCTCTGTTCTCCATGTCTGGAATGTTTTCCTTCCTCATATCTATCTTCCAGCTTCCTTCTGGTCCCAGTTAAAATTCCACCTTCTACAGGAACTCTTTACCCAACTCCATTAATGCCAGTGCCTTCCCTCTGTCGATTAAATCTTTATCCTATGTAGAGATTATTTGTACAGTTGCTTGCATACTATCTCCCCAGCATATAGCACTATTTCAGCCTTAAAAAATAATTATCCTTGCCTCCTACACTAAAATTCATTTATTCTACAGAGGTGTATGGGGTGTAGACAGTTTTATTGTTCATTCTCATCGTGGTTTAATATTTGTCTTTGGCTATACAGAGAAATGTATCTATGTCTTACATTTTCTAGGCCTGCCCAAGTTCATTAGGCACAACTGAGTGGCAAAAATGAATTGATGAATGCACAGTTTTTGGTGATAATTGCAATAGTTTATAAAATCAGTCAGGCAGTACAGTGGATAAAGTACAGGATCTGGACTTAAGAAGAGCCAATCTCAGACATTTACTGGCTGTATGAACCTGAACAAGTCACTCAACCACTGCCTGCCTCATTTTCTTCATCTGTAAAATGGAGACAATAATAACAGCTACCTCCCAGGGTTATGAGGATAAAAAATATAATATACATAAAATACTTTGCAAACCTTAAAACATCACATAAATGCTAGTTATTATCATTATTATGATAATGATGTCCAGTGGACTTTTTAAAGCTTTCAGATTTTTCAGATCACATCACAGTAGCTTCTGAGATGTAATAAACTCTCCTTTGACAAAAGGAATTTTATTTAGAGGATTTGAATTGAACAGATTATTTCATAGAAGATCTCAATGATCTGGATATGGTTCTTCCAAGATTTCACTCAGAAGTCCAAGATAAGGATTGAAAAATCAGCTCTGGTCACAGAAGATCACTGGATGTTATTGAGTCCATTAGAGTCATGGCTTTATTACTTCCTGAATGTGGGACTTTGTGCAAACTCTGATTCTTTATCTGGAGTATTATGGAGTTGACCTATATGTTGCATGAACATCCCTTATAACCCTATATTCTATGAGGCAGCAAGCAAGGTCAATTGGAATGTTCTGAAGACAGATGTTGTCCAGTCATTCCAGTTGTGTATGATTTTTGTGCTTCTCTAGGCAAAAATACTAGAGTGCCTTGCCATTTCCTTCTCTAGCTCATTTTACAGATGAGAAAACTGAGGCAAACAGGGTTAAGTGACTTGTTCAGGGTCACAAAGCCGGTAAATGTCTGAGGTTTTCCTGATTCCAGAGCTAGTGCTCTATCTACTTCACTACTACCTCTGATGCTTGCTGCCTGTGTGGTCTTGAATAAAAATCAAGTCACCTCCTTATTTATAAAATGAGGGAGTCCAGTTACTTGGCCTCTGAGGTCCCTTTCAATCAACTAGATTTTTTCCTAGAACTGTCAGAGCCTCTTAACACAAAAGATGGGGAGAATTAGAAGGGGGGGAAGGGAATAGGACATGAGGGAAATGAATTGCAATATGGAATCTAACATTTCTGTGCTTCCGATGTTGCAGTTGTAAAATGGAAATAGATCACTTTCTTAAACAGTTCCCATTGCCATTCTGAAAGCCAATCTAGGAACACTGATCAAGAGTTTTGATCTTTCTGAAAGAAAGGTGGAGAAAAAGTTCATCACTGATGATGTTACAATCAGGATTTTAATCTTTCTCTCTCTTTAGTTGTTGGTTTTTTGTTTTTGTTTTTTGCAAAACAGATCATTAAATGGAAAGTTCTTCATTTTGTTCCCATGTTTCCCCCTTTAACAAAATAATTAAACATTCTAGAATAAAGGAAGAATTAAAATGAAGGTGAATACTGAAATGTCATCAGTAAAATTGCTAAATTTATCACAATTCTCATGCTTAAAAAGATCTTAGAGAAGAAATTGCTCTAATTCTGAAATACACAGAAAAAAAGGATTTTTTAAAAAGTCAACTAGAAAAGTAAGCTGTAATGGTAGAAAGACAGGAGAGATGGGTTTTAATTTTGATGCTGACATTTACTCCCTTGAATGTTACCATGGGCAACTCACTTCACCCCAATGGATTTCTATTTCTTCCTCTGCAAAATGGGCATAATACTTTTTACTTACCTCACAAGATTGTGAAGAGAGAACTTCACAAAACTTAAAGTATCATAGAAAAGTAAATTGTTCTTAATCTTTATCAAAACATTCAAAGACCAGATATACTTTTAAAGACAATATTTCCTGAAGATAGTTGAGTCATATTTGTATCTTTTCCTGATTGGAACCCAGCCTCTGTTTTATTATCCAAAACCTCAAAAAAAGAGGCTCATTTATGCCCCAGATTCTTGAGATAGACCCTTTCATGGCACATAAACACACACAGCTATCTGTCTCACAAAGGGAGAAGGGTATGGAAAATCTTTGTCAATGCAGGCTGGCATTTTATAGTCTTAGAGAGTTAACTAGAAAAACTGAGAGGTAAATGACTTGCCTAGGATCACACAGTACTTGTCAGAGGCAGATCCTCCTAGCTCCAAAGCTGGCCATGTGGCCTCACAAAGAGAAAGAAAAGAATACAGGGGGTCATTAGAAATGACTTTGGGGGAGGGGATTTTTCAACAAAGAAAGGTGTCAAAGAAACATTCTGAAATCCTCATTCTGATTATAGTCTTTCCTTTTGAGGGAGAGGGAGGCAAAATTTTGAGTACTTTCCAGCTGTGATTTACCCCTTATATAATAAGAAAAAAACCATTATTTACTGAATGAAATAAAAATAGGGCTCTTTTTCAGAGCTTGTCTACCATTTTTCAGTTATGCATCTCCTAATGTTGAGGCTTTTTAGGCATTGGAAAAGTGAAAATCATGAATAATTCACTGGATAATGTGTGTAGCAGTGGTTACTTATTTCTAAAATTTTCTACCCCTAAAAACAGGGCTGATTATAAGAACCTCTTCTAATTCAAGCCCAAGCATTCTGCCTTGACCCACTCATTTTCTTAGGTTATCAAAAGTGCCCTCCTGATTCCAAGGAAGATTTTCAGGCTCTGTTTACACAAATGATTGAAATTTTCTGACTTTCTGTCAGTTGGTAATATGCCATCGATATATTTTTTTAATGTCCCTTGAAGTCTACAGGACATAAGGAAAGAAAAGTGACAACGCATCTCAACAGTCATTCTTTCAATACATTTTCACAAAACCTATTAACAGCAGGAAAAACTCGATCCCATGGAAAATATAACTCCCTTAGGGATAACTTTTTTCACTTCCTCTCACACCTTTCATCACGAAGCATCACCCCCACATATTCATATGCAATATGTACGGGAGAGAAGACTATCTAAAACATTTCAAAGACTGTTTCAAAAGCTTATTATGAATTTCCCCAAATCTTAAAAAATTCCAAAGTGTTCCAAAAGGAAAATAATATAGGTATGCATATGGATCATACACAGGTTCTTACACTCGGACACATCCATCCCAGCTGAAAAAAACTTACCAAAAGACTGGATGCACGTCTCAACGAGATCGTCTAGGCTGGCTCCCTTGGCTAAATGTCCTAGCGACATCATCATTCGGAATTGAGCGATCTGGGCCAAGTTGGGATGAGAGGGGAGAGGGTTGCTTGACTTCACCTCTAGTCTTGCTTTTGGGGCAGCATTGCAGCCATGGGGAGGCTTCCTAAACGGAAAAGGGAAGACCCAGTGAGTATGGATCTTAAAGAAGGAAAAAAAAAAGGCAGCCGTGGGGAAGGAGCTGCAAGCTCCGCAGGCAGGTTGAAAAGAAAAGTGGAGAGAGATAAGACAATTAAATCCCGGGAGTTGGGCTGGGAGAAGACATAACCCTCCCACTTGGCAAATGCACCAAACAGACCGCGGGCTGTTAAAGTGACACGGTCCCGGCGAATGAGAAGGTTGGAGTTTTGAGGAGCTTAGAATTTCGACCTTGGGCTCCTCACTTTCAGGTCCACGCTGCTTCTCTTATTGGGCTTTCCTCTGGGATGATCCTCATTCCCAAAGGAAGAGTGGGGAGCCAGGGAGAGAGCTGGCAGGGTTGAGACCATTTCTCTAGCTTTGGTCAATCAATGGTCCAAAGAGAGATAGATACTCCTGCTTTAGTCCCCAGGTCCCTCATTTGAGTTTTAAGCTCTGTTTTTCTTTTCTCGCCCAGAAATGACTTGATTTAGCCGGAGCCATGCCACGGAGGTCGTACAAAGTCGGGATGTTCTAGTAAAACCTCCAACCTACAGAAAGATTTTGGAGGGGCGGAAGGGAAAAGCGGGGAGGAATAGGTGTGGGTGGGTGGTTGGAATCAGACTAGATTTGGGACTACGTTTTCACAAGGATTGTCTTGAGGTTTTAAATTGCTCTTTCTTATTAATAGCACAAGAAATCATTCCTGGGCATTTTACTGTTTAAAAGAACTTCTATCAAAAGACACTGCAGTGTTTATCTTCACTTTATTAAAAAAAAAAGGAGGGGGAAACCTAGACATAAAGCTGGGGGGGGGGGGCATGGATCTCTGAGTCTAAATAGATTTCATTGGGTCTCTGAATTTGAATACATAAAAAAATAAAATAAATTACAATTTTATTTTCACTAACCTTCTTAGGTCCATGAACTTATATTTAAAAAATATTTTGATAACTTTGTCAATATAAATGGTTTCTTCCTATCTTCTGCAAGAAACCTTTCCCAGATTTCTTTAAGGTAGTGTCTTCTTTATGAGATTAACTCCAATTGATATATATTTTGTTTATTCATAGCTGTTTGCAATTTGTTCCTACCATTAGACTGTAGGATCCTTAAGGGCAGGAATTCTACCTCCCCTCCCCTTTGTATTTCCAGAGCTTGACTAGTGACTTGGCACTAGCACTAAGCACGAATGGATATTTATAAGTTGATTTACTATGATTTATGCATTTACTAACATTGTTCTTAGTAGGCTCCATAGGTTTCACCTGACTGCTAAAGGGTTCCTTGACACAGATTGAAGTTGAGCTCCTGACTTTAGAGAATTTTCCTATACTTTAGTGTCAAATTAAAGCTTGAATCTGGAACTGGCTTTAGGGACTCTTGGCCATCTCCTTGTTTAGATTCAATCTCATGATTTTAGTCTTAATGATAAAGGTATCAGAGCTCTACTGGAGCAATGCAAAGTTCGATGTGGATATTTTTGTTTTTATTCTCTCTTCGCTTTTCAAATTGTCATCCCCATAAAAAAATGTGTTGTGTCATGAGAGGTTTGTTTGGGAAAAAGGACAGACAGAGATCTATGAGATGTTATCATTTAGGAAGGGAGCACTAGACATTTATTAATCAGTTCTGTTTGGAAAGGGCGTTTTACAAATATCTCATATGATTCTCACAACAACCCTGGAAGATAAATTCTTTTATAATCCACCCAAACCATTGAGAAGCAAGAGAAAGGGGAAAAAAAAGAAACATCTTGGTTATTTATTTATGAGTATGTGAAGGAAAGCTAGAGTGGCAATCATTTATTGAATTCTACTGTGTGGCAGGGTTGAGGAGGACACAATTAAACATAACTAGATGGAATGGAGCTTTAGACTTGGAGTTCAAATATTAATTTAGACACATAGTAGCTGTGTGACCCTGGGCAAATCCAATTACTCTCTCTTTGCCTCAGTTTTCTCATTTGTAAAATGAAGAGGGTTTAGATTGGATGACTTCTAAGGTCCATATGATCTAGACAAAGAGATAAAGCATATGCATACATAAGAAACTAAATAATGGGAGAAGAGCCAAAACACCAGCATGGAATAGTAAGTATAATTATGAGAGTTGAGAGAAAGAAGAATTTCCAGTTAAAGCAACCTGGAGAAGCTTAGTGGAGAGGATGGGATTTCTGTCTCTTTTAATGGGCATATGACATACTCATGGTCATCTACAACTAGTAACATAGAAAAACAAAATCTGAGGATATCTGTAGATTGCATTTAGACAGTCTGTTTAACTATAGCCTCTTCATTGATTTGGTGGTAAATGCTAAACTTTCTAGGCAGGGGAAATATTTACACACTTCCAATACTTGTAAATCTTATCTGCATTGTTAACATTTTCATCATCATTTTCTTAAGTTTGAACATAAATCAGGTCTTGATTTGTTGACTTCCAAGATGTAAATGGGACAGCTAGGTGGCACAGTGAATAGAGGACTAGACTTGGAGTCAGAAAGATTCCTCTTCCTGTGTTCAAATCTGACTTCAGACACTAGCTACATGACCTTGGGGAAGCCCTCTTTGCCTCAGTTTCCTCATCTGTAAAATGAATTGGAGAAGGAAATGGCAAACTACTCTAATATCTTTGCTCAAAAAATCCCAAATGGAGTCACAGAGTCATGACTGAACAACCACAAAATTATAACTGCCCACACCAAGGACTTAACAAAGGACTCCCCAAAGTTGGCTGAACCTGGTTTCAACACAGCCTAGAACCAATGTCACTGGAGTGGCTCAGGCTAGGATCCATTCAGTCAAATAAGAATCAATAATTATTTATTAAGCACCTACAGTATATAAAACAATGCTATGATTTTTTAAAAACCATCTTAACTCTACAGTGTGAAAGACCTTAGCAAAGCAATATTAGTTCTGAGGGAATCAGTCAGGTTTATATCCGTTCCTCTTAAGGGCCCACACATAACTTGAAAATCTTTTCTAAACTAACTTCCTCCTGACATCCAGAAGGGTTCTGGACTATCATCTCCCTATTGTCAAGGATACTTTGAGTATAATAGAATATTATTGTAAGTAGAACATGATTAGGAAAATAAACCTTCCAGGGACAGTGGTTGGAAGGACAGAGGTAAAAATCAAACTGTGCATTCCAAAGCAAGAAATGGGAAATTCCTGTACCTCCTCACTTCCCTCTGTTAGTGTGAAAGAAATAAAAAGTAATTGTATTGGCTACAAGATTTGAATTACTTGTAGGTATCAATAGTTTTCTTATCACTATCTAATTCCAGCCCATCTCATACTACCACATCCTATCCCATCTTTGGACTCAGATAACTGAGTTGGCTGAAGTATTGTTCTTTGTTCACCTATTTAACACAATGAAAAGGAAGCAAGGGCCAATAGAAGAGAAATAAGAAACAGCTGATTATGAGGAGGCTGGAAGAAATAGGAAAGAGGATTAGAGATACTAAAAAAGAGTGACCTAACCCATTTTCCATTTGTTTCTCATTCCTGTTGCTATTGAAAGAGATCTTTCACCGGATCAAACTTAGGGGTTTGGTTATAAAGGAATGTAAAATAATAGTGTGAGAAATTTCATCCTCACTAACTCACTATGTCTATACACAGCTAGTAAAAATGAGTGGGCTGCTAAGAGCTGAACTGCTGGTCTAAATTCCCCCCTTTCTTCCCTGGGATCTGACTTGGGTAGGATATGAAGTCCTTGCAAGGTTCTCTCCTTGAACAGGATAATTTTGATAGCAGATGAAACAGATATAGATTGGAGAGTTTTCAAGGGGAGGATGAAAATTCCCTTTATCAGGTATATTATATACTGATAACAAGAGGCTAAATTAAGTGCTAAGGAATCTTCCAACTTAGAGATTTAATGAATCCTAAAGCACATGAGCATAGGACTATAATTCAAATAGACTGAGTTTTACTCCCAGCCTTGACTAACTAATGAATTATATAACCTCAGAAAAGGCCCTCTACCTGTTTGCCTTTGGTTTCTCTACATGTCAGTTAAAGAATTAGACTTAACTTCTGTGGATCCTTCAATTTTCATAACAATATGAAAGGAAAACGACTCAGATTCCATCAGTGAAACAAGGATCTCAACTTGGAAGAAAAGCATGAAACAAAGATTCTTTGACTATGCTTCTTCTTCTGTTATAAAATAAACCACAGAGTTGACATAGTAGAGAGATTGCTAAAGATAAGACTCTGAAAGCCTATAGCCTCTTCTTCTGCCTTTCCTGTGGATAATACTTCAGCCTCCCCCAAAATTTGATTCTTTGGAGAAATTATAATCAATATCTGATCCTCCAGAACTATCTATTTTCAGTTGGTTCACCCCATTTTTTCACATGCTTCCTTCTGGCCATTTCATTGCAGAACAATTTCTTGTTGGGCAAAGAAAAGAAAAAGTTCAAATCAAACCACTTGGAGTCTTTGTGAGCAGCTCTTAGGAAAAGGTTGCTTGGGAGAGAAAGTTAAAAACTATGGTCAATTCTGGGTTCATTGCTCATCTAACACTATGTGCTAAATGCTTTGCAGTATGGTGGGAAAAGGAAGGATCAATCATATTTAATTAGAGCAGAAAGGCATTAAATCCAAATCTATTATTTTACAAATGAGGTCCAGAAAGGTTAAATTTCTTGCCCAGTATCATGTACCTAGTTGGTGTCTAAAGCAGAATTTGAATTCAAACCTTCCTGTCTCCAATTCTAATACTTTATCTACTATATCATCTAAAAGATACATTAAATCTTAAGTTTCTACACACTTGATTAGCTATTCAGGATAGTGCTACAGTTGATGAGAGGAGAGTTCATGAAGAAGGTTTGAGAAGTGCGATGATAACAAAAAACAAAAGCAATTAGGAGAAACTTAGGAGACTTTTCTTAGCTGTTATTTTACAAAGAAATATTATAAAGGGAATGTAACATTTGTAATATATAACATTTATAAAGAGAAAGGGATTGAGTCATGACTAAGAGTGATAGTTTGATGCAAGCTGAGGTATCTGCTTTCCTGTCATTGTTGGAGAGAAGCTGGAGAAGATGGATGGAGAGGCCTTCTTTCTGGATGGAACTGTCTTAAGCTTTATTTTGTGAAGAGAGTAAAGAACATTCTTAAGAAGGGTCTTGGGACAGCTAGGTAATGAAGGAGATAGAGCCCTGACTCTGGAGTCAAGAGGACCTGAGTTCAAATTTGAATAATTACATAATAATTACATGGGCAAGTCACTTAACCCCATTCCCTTGCAAAAACCAAAGAGAGAGAGAAAGAGACTTGACTGAGAGACTTATCAGTGAACTAATAAGTGAACTAATAAGTGAACGCATATATCCAGAAGTAAAATGTTATCTGAGATTACATTGATGATTACACATGATTTTGACTTGTAGCTTTCTCACAGATAAAATATTGTAAATAATTTTTGTGTCTTTGTGTTCTGATTGATTACACCTGTTAGTAAATTACCTAGATATCTTTTGGGGAATTTTCTCCAGTTTATTAAATAATATATAATTAATTGGGGAAGGGGCCCTGAGATTGATGAAAAATAGTTGAAATTTTGTCAGTTAATAGAAAATATACAAATATATCCCTGTATTATACCAGAACCTGTGATGATAAAATGTATATGGATGATGAAACTAAATAAGGGTTGTTCTACAAGTGAGTGTTGCTGACTTTATAACCTTGCTACATGTAAACCACACAATAAAAATTTATCATCCTGGATTGTGGTCCTCACTACTCTCAACAGTCTTTTTTTGGAATACCACCCCCACCGTCAAAGAATTTCAAGAAAAGAACATAGCATTTGCCTCAACAGAACATAATTCAGATGACAAATTGACTATGATCTAGGGAAAATCACATAGCAGATCACAATGCTAAGTTGAAGTGACTTGGGAAGTCCCCATGCCTTATCTAATCTCCATTAGTGTGGGAGAAATGAAAAGTGACATATTTGCTATTCACTTTGGATAACTTGTAGGTGTTGGCTATTTTATCTCTATCCCATTTCATTCCTGGCCCCAGATAATTGAGAGTTGGCTTCAGTGTTTCTTCCTCCCAAGTCTTTTGTACAATGGGAAGAAAGCAGGTGGAGCTAGCCAAGGTAGTAGAAAAAGCAATGGCTTCCCCTAATTCTTATCCTGTTTTACATATGAAAACATTAGGATAATAAAGAGCTCTAGTCAAGATTTCATCTTCTAGACCTAACATCTCATTCTAGTAAAGTTCTTCACAGTCAATAATGGGAGAAAACTGGTTATCAAAGTTAGAAGAGGCATATATAAGTCCAGTAGGAAGCATCAAAGGAGAAAAAACTAGAAATTCAAAGGAAGTCTCTAGGGAGAGGGAGGATCTTCTTTCTAGTTTACTGATTTAAAACTGGAGGAGGCCTTAGAAGTTATGTGATCCAACCAGTCATTTTACAAAGATGAAAACTGAGATCCAGAAGGGTTAAGTCACTTAACTATGAATAGTAAGTTGCTTAACTAGGATGTGAACTTAGGTGATCCTCTGACTTCAAATCCAATACTTTTGAAGGTGAAAGGTGAAAAGTGACATATGGGGAAATATTGGGGAGATTTGCAAAAGCTACAGAAATCAAGGCTTGAACATGAGAGACAGAAAAAATAATAAACCTTACTTCCAAATTGAGAGACCAAGAGGAAAAAAATCTGGGAAAATTGACAAGTAATGAGTTCCTTATACTATGAATCAAGAAACATGGGTTCTCTTGCTACTGACTCATCCCATTTATGACCTCATGACAAATCCTTGGATTTTTCTGTTTCTCCATGTTCCCTTTCTATGATATGACTTGCAGATAGCAATACTTTTTAAAAGAATTTACAGAATGTTTTTAAATCTTATTATGTAAGGCACTGAAGTGGTTAACCTTTTAAATATAGGCAAAGAAATAATTTCAAAATTTAATTTCCAAAAGTATAAAGTTAAAATTATGGTGGCTCTTAGAATGCCTTGGCTTCTTCCCTCCCACTACACAAAAATAGCTTAAAAACAACCTGGAAAATGTGGTACATTCTAGAAGTTAAACTACTCTGCTGAGGGGCACACTTTTTTTTAAAGATTTTTTTCAAGGAAAATGGCATTAAGTGGCTTTCCCAAGGCCACACAGCTAGGTAATTATTAAGTGTCTGAGGCTGAATTTGAATTCCGGTATTCCTGACTCCAAGGCCAGTACTCTCTATCCACTGCACCACCTAACCACCCCGAGGGGAACACTTGTAAATGTAATCTGCAGTAACATTTTCCCCCAACACTTTATTAACCCTAGAAGACCAACAAAACCACCACAAAAATACTAGACCATTAAATCAAGCTCCCAAGTGTAAATGCTCACCCTAAAAAATGAACAATCTGCTGTCCAGACAATATGACCTGACTCTTTCACACTCCTGGTTGCAAAGGTTCCCTCGTCTTATTGAGTCCCTGAGTGAGTCACCATGGGCAAGTCACTCAACTTCCCTGAGCTTTATCTGTTAAAGTAGGGGTTGAGCTCAGTGGCCTCTAGTGCTCCTTACAGTTCTGAATCAGTCCTCTCGTGATTAACTATCTGTACTGGGGTAGTAGTCTCTCCGGGGTTAGTGTGGATGGATGGGATACCTTTTTAGGCTGAACTCCAGTTCAGGAAGTGGGCTGGAATGGGAAAATTGAAGTTTCACAACTTTATTTTCAATGAATAATTGAGACCTTCGAAGTCCTTCTCTCTGGGATTATTTGACTCTGTACTCCCAGGGCCAAAGTGCCCTAACCCAGGAGAGTGGTTGATAGATTGACACCTAGAGCAGTTTAAGTTGCCAGCGGTTTGGCAACCAGTCTGCTCCCAGTCTCCAAGCCAGATCACCCTCACCTATTTCTGTTCTCTTTTACCTTCCCAGGCTTTAAAACTTCTTCAAAGCATCTACCTCTGAGAGCTGTCGGTTGGTAGGTAAGGGCTGACAGGTTTCCGTGAATCTTTCTCTCTGCTCATCAGATCGCAATCTTTTTTTTTATCTGTTTGTTTTTGCGAGGCAGATGGGGTTAAGTGACTTGCCCGAGGCCACACAGCTCGGTAATCATTATGTGTCTGTGGTCGCATTTGAACTCAGGTCCTCCTGACTCCAGGGCCGGTGATCTATCCACCGCGCCACCTAGCCGCCCCTAATCGCAATCTTTTTGATCGAAGGGGCCGGGTCTCCTGCGCTGCGGCCCAGACCCCAAGGGTTCTGAGAGATTCAGGGGAGGGATCTGGGCCGCGGGTCCAGGTCGGTCCGATGCGGGCTGCCGCCAGATGGCGACGTTTGGACCCTGAGGGTGAGGCAGGTGCGGTCCTCGCTGCGACCCGGAGCTCAGTCAATCCCCAGGTGCCCCGGGAAGGAGTAGGGGAGGGTCGGGGCGGCCCCGGCGACCATCCCTGGCCCCCGCCGAAGAAGGCAAGGGGACCGAGCAGCCTCCACCCCCCCCCCCCCCACCAAAGGCGCCCGTTCCCCATCCCCTCCCGAGGCAAAGGCGCTTCTGCCCTGTCCTCAGCCCCCGCCCCCGGGGCTTCGGGACAGGTGCCGCTGCCACCTCCGGCGCCCACCGGGCAGCATCTTCCCGGGAGCGAGAGCGGGGGCAGGTGAGGGCAGGGCGGCGGGGCAGGGGCCCGAGGGAGGGCGGCCCTAGCCGCCCAGGACCCGGAGCAAAGAGCGCAAGTGTCTGGGGCACCGGTGGGCGGACGGGCAGGGTGCGGGGAGGTCGGGCGGGGCTGCCGCGCCCCCCCGCAGTCCGGCGATCTAGCCCGGCCTCGCACTTACCGCGGAGTTTCTCTGGCTTTCCCGAAGGTCCCCATGGCCATGGCCCCGGCGCTGGGCGGCCCGGCTCACCTCGGGAGGCGGGGGCAGGGAGGCGCGGGGCGCCGAGCATAGCAGCCTCCACGCCGCGCCGCGCCACCGCCTCCTCCTCTCTCCTCCTCTCTGGGCAGCGCCGCACCGCCCCTCACTCCTCCCGGGGCCCAACGCAAGGACTCACAGACACCTCTCTCTACCCCCTTCCCCCTTTGTCTCTGTCGGTCTCTCTAGCTCTCTCTTTTCCCCTCTCTCCGGTCACCCCTGGCGCTCTCTCTCTGTCTCTCTCTCTGTCTCTCTCTCTGTCTCTCTCTGTCTCTCTCTGTCTCTCTCTGTCTCTCTCTGTCTCTCTCTGTCTCTCTCTCTCTCTCTCTGTCTCTGTCTCTGTCTCTCTCTCTCTCTCTCTGTCTCTGTCTCTGTCTGTCTGTCTCTGTCTGTCTGTCTGTCTCTGTCTCTGACTGTCTCTGTCTCTCTCTATCTGTCTCTGTCTGGCTCTCTCTCTCTCTCTCTCTCTCTCTCTCTCTCTCTTTCTCTCCCTCTCTCTCTCCCTCTCTGCCACTGTTACTCCCCCCTCAACCACCTGACACAGATGTTATCTCTCCTATACGGAAGATCTGTTCTACTCTTGATTCTCTGAAACCTCTTCAAGTTCCTCAGTATTGTGGCCTAGCCTGACTGATCTCTCTTTTTTACACACACACACACACAACACACACGCACACACACACACACACACCACACACCGAGTTCTCTCTCTTTTCTCCTTCCCCTTCTTGCTGCTGAGGAAAGGGGAAGATAGGGTTCCTCTGACAGTTAACTTTTCAGAGAAAACTTCACCCCAGGGCACCAGAAAGCTGCCCCCCTCTTCCCAGCCCAGATTGCCCTATCAGATCTCCATTGGCTTGTGTTTTTTCACTTCTAGACGGCAAACTCCTGTCTTGGACTTCTCTAGAGAACTCCACCACTAATCATCTCCCAGCTATTAGCCCAATGTTGTGTACTTTTTTGGTTAGAGGTGGTCTTCACCTGATTCAACCTATGTGGGGCATTTCCAGCAAGGAAATTCCCTCCACTTATGAAAATAGACAATTGTTTTGCAACTTCCAGCCACAGAGTTGATTGGTGGTATTTACCCACCAACTTGTCCTCTTTTGAACCTAGGGCTTCTGGACTTGAAAGCCCTTGATAAATTCTTTTTTGATTTGAGGTGAAATGCAAATTAGAAAGCTTCTTCAAAGAAAGAGCCATGATACCCTCAGAGGGTTTGTGATATTCAATCTTGAGATGTTAGAAGGTTTTTCTGGCAGAAGGAAGTTTTGAAAGTGAAAGAAGATCATACTTGGGAACAGGAATCCAGTCAACCAGAAAACAAGTGCCTTACCAAGGAGATCTTTCAGTAGCTTTTCTGACAGTTTTGTTACCAGAAGACAACCAGTCCCTGAGAGGTTTTGTGCCAGCTATGGGTGCTTTGCTATCAGTGGCTAAGGCCTGAAGTCCATTCAAAGAAGAAGATTATGGAGCTGTTGGTACTGAAGCAATTTCTGACTATCCTGCCCCAGGAGCTCCAGGACTGGGTGAAGAAACCATTTCCCACAAAATAAAGAGAAAGTAATTACTCTGTTGGAGGAATTGGAACAATAATCAAATGGACCTAGATAGCAGATTTCAGTTCTTGCACAAAGACTAGAAGAACACTTGGAGGAGATAAAGAATCCAGGAACCCAGGAGTTAGAAAGCCTCAACTGGTGTGAATCTTGAAAATCTCCTAAAAACAAAATGCAGTCCCTGTTTCTCAGATTTCTTGTCTTCACCAGGGGGAGCTCTTCAGACAGTGGTATAAGTTTTTAATTCTACTCAGTTCCAGATAAGAAAAAGCCCAGTTCCTTGTTTCAGAAGATTGGCAGTGTTTTGATTCAGCTCAGTAGAAAACTAGATAGATAATGATTAAAGATAAAATGTTGCTTCTAAAGTAAGAAATTTCTAAAGAAATAGACCCACAGATCTCTAGTGCCCTAGAGGGCACTCAAAAGAGATTATTCATTTCAGATCCTATTTAGTCCTCCTGTATATTGAATTTTTGAATATTCTTAAATATCATCATAACCCTGGAGACTTATGGTTTGAAATGTCCATCTTAACAATGGAATATGCTGAAAGTGACATCAAAGATAGGAAAAAAGAAAAAGAAAAGTGAATTGCTATAAGATCTTACATTCTCTGTGATTCTGATGTTGATGAAGAAGATGAAGCTGAGTCACAGTCTACTTGAAAGAAGTAGAAAGTAACTACTATTAGAGAGAAGAAATGGATCAAAAGAGATATTCAATCAAATTTTCCAGGCTGTTCAGCATTAGCTTCTGGGATTTTGAATCTCAAAAGTGAGAAACTAAATCCAGTCAAGTTCTTTAAATTGTTGTTGAAACAAATCATTATGTTTTTCAGAAAAACTTCATTTTGGAAGTCACAATTCAGGAAATGAAGTGTGTTTTGGGTGTTCTTTTGAGTGGATATATTTGTCACCTCAGGAGAGGAATGTATTGGGAAACATCAAATAAAGAAAAGTCTTGTTAGCAATACAATTAGAAGGGAAAGATTTGAATTAGTATTTTCATACCTCATTTTGCAGATAACAGTTATCCAGATCAATCAGACAGGTTACAAAATTGAGACCTCTTATAGATTAAATGAATAAAAAATGTTCTCTCATATGCTGCTCTCTTGAAGTAATATTACTTTTGATAATTTGATGTATGATTGTTTTGAAGGTGCCTAATTCTTAAATGGCAAACCTATTAGAATTAGTTACAAAATATGAGAGTCTTAGTTTGGCTTGACCCTATCAAATTTCATCAGCCCTCAAAAATAGATAAAGATCATCATCTTGGTTTAGGTGGGAATTTAGTTATGAACTTTGCTGATGTTCTCTTGGAGCAAGGACAACATCCTTATCATAAATATTTTGACAACTTTTTTTTTTAGCTTTGAAGAAGAAAGGGATGAAGGTGACAGGAACAATCCTTAATTATAGCACTGAAAAATGTTTTTTCATGAATGCAGAAATATGAAAGAAATGAAAAACAGGGTCATTTGATTTAAAAGTGGAAGTAAAGAGTTAATTTTCTGTCATTGGAATGATGAAAATTCCATCAATCTGTGCTCCAAAGAACCACAGTCAAGCAAGCTCTTCTGTTGTTGAAAAAATTTCAATTATGTCAACCATCTATAGTTAAATTGTATGAAATATGTAGATATGGTGTTGCCAAGATGGATTGAAATATTTCCAAGTACAGGAGAAGAATCATAAACAAAAAGAGGTATTTGATTTTTTGGTAAGCTACATTATTGATATAATCAAGAACAATGCATAGCACCTATATAGAAGCTATTAACTGATCCTTCATCAAGTCTTTTAGATTTCCAAAGATGCATCACACATTTCTTTTTTGGAGAACAATGCTAATCTAATAGACTAAGCTATATAAAGTCAATAATTGCATATCAAAATAAAAAGTAAATATACCATGACTTCCCACTGAGAACATCAATACTTCATTAATTTATTGGAGTTCCAACTCATTGAGAGATTTCTTCCATCATTGCATTTATATCTTCTTAACCTTTGTGATTCAAATCCTCATATAAATTCCTGTTAAAGCATCTACCCAAGAGGCTTTCCCCAGTTCTTTTAACTCCCAAGGAAACCAGTGCATCACTCAGACTATCCATTGTCCCTCAGTATGTATTAAGGTCAAGCACTTTGCCAATCATATTAAACATCTTGAATAATATATTTTATACCACTTCTTGCAACTTCTTGGCAAATATGCTATATCCTACTAATATCTGCTGTTCATATCTCCATTGTCCTTTGGATTATCTGCAATTTTGATTTTGTTTTTTGCTATTGTGGTTTTCTCAGATTCATAGCTAGAGAGAATATTGATATTAAAAAGATTAATAATTCTCTAATAGGGAGTAATTTAGGATCATTGAAAGCACTGCCTATCTAGTGTATATGTAGTGATATACTAACTTAATGGGTTGCTCATCCAAACTACATGTCATCATTTGAATAATAAGCATTTTTCACAATTTTTGTTTAAGGTTAGGTTTAAGAAATAACTACATAAGTGTTTTAAATTTCTTTTTATAAATAGTTTTGCACTTGACTGAGGAGGTCCTATAATATTCTTGTACATGACAGAATCAATACTATCATTGACAAACAGGGTAATCCAGAATTCTCCCTTTCTAGACACTCAGCACAAGATAAAAATGTTCTTTTAAAAGTGGGAAACACCTTTGTTGACTTTACATCCATTTTAGGCCTCAATGCATGTTGATCATCATAGGATCATTGTACAGTTAGTTATCTTTGTGGTTCCATTTACTCTAGAATCTTGTATAATTTTAACATATACCCAGGAGAGAAGTTTTTGAAGTCTATATTTTGCTCAGTCATAGGCATTAACATCTTTTGGAAATATCACTTTGAAGTTTGTGTATTACTCAGTAGAATGTACTTTTGTAATCAACAGATAATAATTATAATTAAAAAAAGAGAATGAACCATGAGACATGAGTATTTCAACCCCTCTTGGCCTATCATGAGTTCCTGTGGGCCAAAGTAAAGAAAAAAAACACAAATTAAAAAACACAACAAAAACTTAGTTGAAAATTTTGAGTTGAGTCTTTCTGGCCTAGACTTCCCTCCCATGAGAGAAACAAAAACCCTCACAAAGACTTTAAATTTTGGAAGGACTTGTGGGTCTTTGTCTTAACTTTTGAGAATTCAGAGTCATCTCTAGGTCAGGAGAGTTGGCCTTTAGCAAAATGGATGAGACACTTTTTACCTTTCTTTCTAGTGGTCCGTGGTAAGGCTTGACATCACATGCAAATAACCCCTATGGAATAATAAAACATGACTAACATTTATTTATTTATTTATTAGTTTTAAGGTTTGCAAAGCATTATATATACATATACATGTACACATACATGTTTGCACAATCTCATTTGATTCTCACAATCTTGAATTATTGTTATTCAGTCATGAGCAAGTCTTTGTGGCCCACTGGAGCATTTTGCCATTTTTTCAGCTTATTTTACAGATGGGGGAACTGAGGCAAACAGGGTTTAGAGACTTGCCCAGGATCCCCCAGATGTTAAATGTCTCAGGTAGGATTGGAATTCAAGTTCTTGACCCAGGGCTCTAGTCACTGAGCTACTTAACTACTCAATCAACTCTGGGAGACACGTATTATTATTATTTCCATTTTACAGGTTAGGAAACTAAATAACTTGCCCAGAGGCACACACTTAGTATTTTTAACTTTATTCTTCTGGCATTTCATCTGTTTCACCATCTAGCTCTTTCTACCTTGTCTGAAATATTCTCCATCCCCTCTCCTTCCTCTTATTTATACTTTCTGTAATCCTTCAAGGTCCAACTCAGTTACCACTTCTTCCTTGAATCTTTCCCTGATTCTTCCTCCTCCCCTTCTTAGCCAGATGTGAACTTTTTTTTAGTTGTAGCTCATGGAGAAATTTCACCTTTCTTATATTCTTATTACAGGATATTCAGCATAATGTAAATTAAGTGGAGTAGATCTAAAGTTAGCCTTTACTTCAGGTATTTTGTTGTGTTTCAGTTGTATACAACTCCCTGTGACATTTGGGATTTTCTTGGCAAAGATACTGGAGTGATTTGCTATTTTCTTCATTTTATAGATGAGGAAATTGGGACAGATAAGATTAAGTGATCTATTCAAGATTACAGTAAGTTTCTGAGACTAGATTTTAACTCAGGTTCTTCTGACACTAGGCCTGGTGCTTTATCCACTGAGCCACATAGTTACCCCTTGTAAGCGTCCTTAGACTAATCTAATCAGATCTGCACCTTTTATAAATGCAACATGAAGTGATACTGTGCCTAAGGAAGGAAGAAGATATGAATTTAAGTCCTTACTATACACACTCTATCCACTGGGCCACATAGGGTTTCAGGAATACCTGTTTAAGGTCTAGGCCTCTGATGGTCATGGAATATATAATCTTGGGCAAATTATTTAACCTTACAGTACCCCATGGAAATTCTCTAATACTGTATTTTGCTTAAGTTGCTAGAATGCATTAATAAATGGAGTGTCCTCACCAGGAGTGCTCTAAACAAAATCACAGATCAGTACAAGAAAAAAAAATGAGGGCAAAAAATTGTGTTTTTCCCTCCCATCCTACTCCATTACTTCTTTTTTTTTTTAGTTTTTTTGCAAGGCAGATGGGGTTAAGTAGCTTGCCCAAGGCCACACAGCTAGGTAATTATTAAGTGTCTGAGACCAGATTTGACCCAGGTACTCCTGACTCCAGGACCAGTGCTTTATCTACTGTGCCACCTAGCTGCCCCACTCCCTTAGTTCTTAAACCAATGTCTTTTCCATAGGAGGAAACATTTTTTTGATTTGATGGTGGTTTTCAAAGTGTGAAAACATGACTATCTCAATTGGAGATGCAGATGACATCAACCTTAGTTATTCTTTTGAAAATCAGTCTTTTTGGGGGCAGCTAGGTGGCGAATTGGATAGAGCATCGACCCTGGAGTCAGAAGTACCTGAGTTCAAATGTGGCCTCAGACACTTAATAATTACATAGCTGTGTGGCCTTGGGCAAGCCACTTTAACTCCACTGCCTTGCAAAAAAAAAAAAGAAGAAAATCAGTCTCTTTGATGTACACTCTCCAGCATTGCCTTTGCCAACAACACGGTTACCCACTTATTTTATGTCCACTTCCTTGTTATAAATCCTCAATTATACCTTTTCATAAGATGGAAAAGATAGGTGTGGAATCAAAGAATCCCAGAGTCAGAAGTTAAAAGTCATCTAGTTTAGTCTGTACCTGAATGGGAATTCCATCTATAACATTCCTATCAGATGAATAATGAGCCCTAACTCAAAAACCTCTCTTGTTGAGAAACTCACCACCTAGAATTAACTGGGTAACCCAGTGGATAGGGCACTGGACCTGGAGTCAGGAGTTCAAATATGGCCTGAGATTCTTAGTAGTTGTGGGACGCAGGGTAAATCACTTAATCTGCCTTTTTCAGTTTCCTTATCTATGAAACAAGGATGATCATAATTGTACCTACTTTGGAGGATTGTTGTGAGCATCAAGTGAGATAATATTTGTAAAGTGTTTTATAGAAGTTTAAAGAGCTATATAAGTGCTTGCTATTATTATTATTACCTCTTGAGACTGGCCTACTTCAGGCATATTTTAAATGTTAGGAAGCTTTTTATTATCTGGAAATTCAATCTGCCTCAATGTAACCCTTGACCATTGCTCCTAACTCTGGCAGTTGGGGCCCAGCAGGGGAAAATCATTGGATTCTTTTCCAAATGACAGATAACCCCTCAAATACTTGTAAATGGCTATTATATTTCTCTTGTCTTCTATGTAGGAAAAAAGTTCCCAGTTCCTTCAGTTGATCAATACATAGAATAATTTTTCTGATTTTGGAAACCATATGAAAGTAGTAATCTTCATGTATAGGCAGAATTAGAATCAGAATTCAGCTTTGCTTAATTTTATTTAATTCCAATGGATCCAGCCTCCTCTCTTTTGACTAGAGACTGGTCTGCTATCCCAGGTTCTCTCTTTTGATCCAACTGAAATCTTTTGATTATTAGATGATATGCATATCAGCTAATTTCTATTCACATCTATATTTTCTCATGCTCCAGCTATATTATCTCATGCTTTGACTCCATCCTAACACTTGATTCTCCTCCTTGATCTATTTTTCTCTGGATATAGAATTATTTGGAAGGACTCCAGGATATTTATTCAATAGCAATTAACTATTATAATCATTTAGCTTAAATAAAATTTTATGATTTCTACAAATTCATATTCATAAAGCTTCATTTGGAATGGAGGTAACCTTGAATTTTCTCTGACTGTCTATCATACCTGGAATGCTCTCCCTCCTCATCATCTTGGCTTCCTTTTAAGTGTCACTTAAACTCCCAGTTTCCACAGCATACCTTTCCCAAACCCTCTTAATTCTAGTGCCTTTCTTCCATTTTTACATATATATTAATATATGTTTTCAAGTTGTCTCCTCCATTAACTTGTAAGCTCCTTCAGGGCAGAGGCTATCTTTGACCTCTTTTTGTATCTCCAACACTTAGCACAATGCTGGCACATAGTAAGCACTTAATAACTTTTTATTGATTGAGGGTTTTATAGCTTTTGTTGTTGTTGTTTTTTTAATCATTTCAGTCATACCAATCTCATTGTTAGAGCTTTTACAGACCTAGAAAATCTTCCATTACAAGTTAAACTAGTAATAGCTGTCCTGTTGCCTGCTAATCATTTTTATTGTTGTTCAGTTGTTTCAGTTGCTTTTGATACTTTGAGTCCCAATTTGCAATTTTCTTGACAAAGATGCTAAAGATGCCATTTTTTTCTCCAGCTTATTTTATAGATGAGAAAAGTGAGGCAAACAGGGTTAAATGACTGTTCGGTCACCCAACTAGTAAGTGTTTGAGGCCAGATTTGAACTCTGGAAAAGGAGCCTCTGATTTCACATCTGGCATTTAATCCACTGTACCAACTAACTGCCTTTCTTGCAAATTATGGGGAATCACCACAACAGTCCTGTTCATCTCTAAACTCTGCTTCCTGCTTTCCAACCTCCTGTATCTCTTTTCCAATGTAGACTAAGACCCTTAGCACCCTAGAATCCAGTTGGTGAGGTTTTCCTTATCTTATGGATTCTGGACCTGTAAGTCACATCCAACTCATTCCTTTAACTAGAATATCATTTCTTAGAAGTCAAGGATCATCTATGGACTTGGCTGCATTTGTATCCTCAGAGTTTGCACAGCGCCTGTTTTGTTATATATACTTAATTAATGCTTTCTAATTAATTAATTAGCCCAGAAGTTTGACCACTAGATGATGAATCTTTTGGCCAAGACAACCTAGGGAAAAACTAAAAAAAAAAAATTAAAGTGTCAGTTCTCTAAAGCATCCTTCTATTACCTCTGTGATGGTGGCAGAACAGGAGAAAGCATGTTATAGTATAACTGAACATCTGAGTCTAACCTAATTCCCTCATTTTTATTGATAAGGAACTGAGGCCCAGAGGGTTACATGATTTTTCCAATTCCAGGCAGATTGTAAGTAGAAGTGATAGAATTTGAATCCAAACCCTCTAAATCCAAATTCAGAATTCTTCCATTGTACTGGGTTTCTGAGTAGAGGTACTAAGAATCCCTCAATTCTTAGACCATTTGGAAATATTGGTTTAACCAATGACATTCATAATATGTGATCTTTGTGCAACTAATGACAAAATATTAAAAGAACCAGAGGAAAATCTCCAGCAAAATGAGGAAGTGGGGGAAACCTCAAAGATTTATGGAATCAGGTGGGATGAGAAGACCTGGAAGAATTTAATCTGTACCAATGAAGGAGATAGCAACACCAAAAAGATTATGGATTATGTTAAGCATAGGATAACATATAATAATATTAATAATGAAAGCTAATATTTATATAGAACTTTAAGGTTTGCAAAGCACTTTACATATTTATACATATATAGACTTGGATTTCTGATATGAGGGCTGCTCATCAACCTTTGGTGTCCACCTGACACCTGTCTCCACCTGTGGCTCCTAGAAGATGTATCATGCTCAGTGATCACAGCCCAGTTAACTTTCTTGGTAGACAGCTAAACTAGTTTGAGGTTAACCTACAGGTCTTAACCCCATCAGTGAATTGGGGGATTATCTATCTTACACATGTGAAAATTTCCCCTAATGGAATAGGTAAATGAGACCACTTTGTTCCAACAACCATGAAGGCAGCTGAAGCAGGCTCTATGGAGGACCTTAGGGCTTGATCAGACATCAAAGAAGCCAAAGTCATTCACTGCATCCTGGGCCATTGCCAATCATCTTGACTTTTGTCTTTCCACTTGACTTCAATGATTGAGGAAGAGAGATTGAGGCTGATGACTTAGTACAACTCTGCTTTACTTAAATTCATGTATGAGTCAAGGATGAACAGCAAACATTTATGCACAACCTCATGCATTCATACATACCCATATACAAATGCACACATTTTTAAACTTATTTGATCCTCACAACAATTTTGAGAGATAGGTGCCATTTATTATCCTTACTTTATAGATGAGGAAACTGAGGCAGGCAAGAGGTAAAGTGAAATCTATCACCTACTAAGTAAGTGTCTGAGGTCAGATTCTAATTTAGGCCTTCCTGACTCCAATCCTGACCTAGTTACAATACACACATAAGTAATGTAAGCACATGTAATATGTGTATATGTGTATATGTATATATATATATATATGTATGCACATGTATTTACATACACATATATTTATACACACATATAATATATACTATATACATATATAATATAATACCTATACATAATTTATAAAGTTAGAACATTATTTGATATAACTATTAAATGAAGGAAAATTAGCTACTGAGGATTAAAGTGATGTAGGAAAGAGAATCTACCTGTCATTTTGCCTTTCCTGTAGAATCTGCAAAGGAAGTGGTTATACATACTTGATATCAGTAAGAAAAGATTCATTTAGAATCCTAGCATAGTTGATCTAGAGTTGGAAGGGATCTCAAAGGATTTTCTGCACAACTCCCTCATTTTACAATTAAGGTTCAGGAATATTAAGTGATTTGCCCAACATGAAAGGTAGTAAAAATCAGCAGTATCAAGTTTGAATATAAGTCCTATGACTTTAAAAACAATGTTTTTTTTTCACTGTAGGGTTGGAAAGAAAATTAGAGATCTTAGCCAAGTCAGCAGGCACAATGTTGGCTCCTCAGTGCTTGAAAAGAGCTATTCAATGTTGTTCAAGAAGTACAAATTCAAGTGGGCATGAATGGAAAGAGAGAATACCACATCTGAATATCTGGAGTATGTAACTCCTTCCCACGCTATGCCTCTAAGGAGAGGGACACTTAAAATAGTGGTAGAGCTAAGGTAGAGGTTAAAAAAATGAAGACAGATGAAGAAGACTGATTAAAGATTCATGATCCACTCTGTAACATAGGCCCTCTCTCCAAAGAGAGAATTGTCCTCATTATTTTAAATTATTAAGTTTTCTTTCCTACACCACAGGGACAAAGTTTACTTCTTAGTAATAATTCTTCCAAGCTTAGTAATGGAAAAGCTTCAATATGTACATTTTAAATAAACAGACTAAATTGTCCTATATCTTTTTTGTAAAGATGAATGATGTTTTACAACAGGTGATGTCTCTAGAGTCAAAATTGACTGAAAGGTATATAGAATTTTGTTGTTCAGTCTTTTTCAGTCATATCTGACTATGACCCTATTTGGGGTTTTCTTGGCAAAGATACTCTAATGGTTTGCTGTAATTGTATGATTTGAATCCAGTTCTTCCTAGCTTCAGTTCTGGCACTCTATTTCACTGTGCCCCCTAGCTGTCCTTAAGGTCCTCTAGATGTTCTTATTTGAAGATTTGTATTGATTCCATCAAGCCGTAGAATATTGCAGAGCCTTCTAAGAAAGATTCATAATTACTCAAAAAAAATTTAGCTTACGTTTCCAAACAGGAAAAAACAAGGAAATAAAGAATATCATACAGTTAGATGGAAAACTTATAGAGCTGGTCCATGATTGCATATGTCAGGGACAGACACTGCAACTGGGCAATGGTCCAGAATTGAATGGGAGGAGGAAGGTGAGTTTATTTATGTTTGGGAATTTGCACAATATGTGTATGTGTGTGTGTGTGTGTGTGTGTGTGTGTGTGTTTATACTTAAAAACCTTAACCTTTTCTCGGAAACTAAGATACATTTTTCTAATAACAATATTTTTCTGCTGAGATACTATGGTATAGAAAGAGATTCAGCCAGAACCAAGAAAACCTGGATTCATGACCTATTTCTGAAACAACTTACTATATGACTCTTAGTAAGTCACATTAATACCATCCTAGTTTCTGATCAGCTTTGGTACAGGCAGCTTCTTCATCAATAGCTCCCTACTCCAATGAAATTGCAGGTTGGAAAGAAAACATCAACAAAATTCTTTCAGACATGCTCTACTGCTCTAAGACATGGAATGCCTGTTTCTGAAAAATTAAAATTGAGGGTTATACAAAGTACAAGAGAGCTACATGGCATGTGTCAGTGGGCTGTATCACCTGACTAGGTAAAAATTGTATGTAAAGGATTTTATCAGAGATATATTTGACCAAAAAACCCCAACATGATGGGGGAGAGAGGAGGTTGTTGGCCATATAGTAAACACGAAGAATAACCATTTGGCAGTTTGTTTGCAATGATATTTTTGAAATGTCAGCAGACCTAGAAAAGGTCCACATTACATTGGGAAGAATTTCCAGTGTTCTTAGTCTTCCCATAAAAGATTCATGGCAGGAGTAGGGAACTTTTTTCTGTCAAGGACCATTTGAATATTTATAACATCATTCATGGGCCATTCAAAACTATCAACTTAAAAATTAGCCTGTTGTATTTGGTCCAATATTTAATTCACCCCTAAAAACTCCTAGATTTATTGAATTTTGAGTCCCATCTGTGGTTACCTTGGCAGCCCTAGATTAAATGATTTCATACAATCCATGGGCCAGATGTTCCCCACCCCATAGGATAGGTTAGACATAGGACAGACAGGTGTGGATGTATTGCCAGCTTGGGTGGCATCACCTCACATAAATGAAATTAAAGATCTACCAAAGAAATATCTAAAGATTTCCAGTAGTCCGAATATGACAATTCATTCCTGTACTTCTTTGTAGTATCTTAGCCAGAGCTTTCCCTTCCTAAGATCTGATATTTATGAAAATTATTACTTTGGGAAAATTTTTCTAATGAATTTCAACACAGGAGACATGCTTGGTGCTCCATTGTGAGTTAAAGAAAAAAAGTCTAAAGCAGGATTGCTTCTGATGTAACTACTCAGCAAATGACTGAGCTCTGCCATATCTATCTAATCTAGATATATATATACACACACATATATAAAGTCTGTGTTAGTATATATGTATATGCATATATATACATGTATATATTTTAAAGTTATTTTTTCCAATTCCATATAAAGATAGTTTTCAATCCATATGCAAACTTTTGAGTTCCACATTTTCCTCCCTTCCTCCCTTCCCTCCATCTTCCTTTGGAAGTCAACAATCTGATATAGGTTGTAGTACACATGTATACATATAATTAAATGTGGATTCTATTAAGTTTCAGGTGAATCAATTTGATTCAGATGGAACATACAAACTTGTGCTCTTTGGAACTTGCTCTAAACTATGAAGCAAATTTTCATGTGTGATGTAGAGTGTTTTACTTTGTCCATCTAGTGCAACACCATCTGCTTTGATTCAATTCAACACAAACATTAGGCACTAAAGTATTAGACATAATTTTGTTCTCCTTTTTTTAAACCTATTCCTATCAAGTCAGATCAACAACTGTTTTGTAAATTATAGTTTCAGAGACTTTTGTCTAGGACACCAGGAGCTTATGTGACAGCTAGTAATAGGTGATGAAGCAGATAAGAGTTCTTGACTTGGAGTCAAGAAGACCAGAAACCAAACTAGAAACTCAGGAAGATAAGTCTTCTTGTCTCCAAACCTAATACACTATTCATTGCATGCCTTAGTTCCCCAGAAAGCATTTACTGAGTCTGAAAGAATTTGCAAAGTTCCAGTAATCTCTAGCAACATGATAAAATTCTTTATTTCATTTACATTGTTATCAAATTAACATCCCTATTCAATTTTTCCCTTTGGAGTCTTAAAATGTTTTGCACTTGCAAAAAAATTGAGTAAATTAGCACTCCACACAATCTAGTAAAATCATTTATCTCAATTTGATATTTTTACCAGAGTAGAGCAAAAACTTAAAAGTTAAATTCATTTCAATCCATCAATGAATTCTATTCAACTTCTACAAAGTGTTTGGGAATGGGAAAGCACAAGCAATATTCAGTTATTTAAAATCTTAATAGGTTACAAAGATCAAAGTTTGAACAAATTCAGTCAACCAATATGCATTATTAAGTATATACTTAATATATTTATTAATATAACATATATTATATAAATATAATATAATAAAACTGCAAAAAGGCAGATAATCTCTGCCCTTGCAGGACTCTTCAGAGAAAGATTTATAGGAGAATAGAGATTAAAGAGAACATCTGTATGTATAAGAAGGTACATATATATGTGTATATATATATATATACACATATATATGTACAAAGACATTTTCCTCTCTTTAGTGGATTCATGACATTTCCAGGACTTCCTTGTATAGGTTCAAAGAAATATATCATTGAAGTCACATGTCTCTGGAGAGAACAAAGAATCAGAGGCTACTGTTGTAAAAAATAGATGAATACTATAAATGTGACATAATTTTGAAAATTGGAGATGGAGACTTAGAACAGGGGTGGAAAAACCCCTAGTTCAAGGGTTGTATTTGTGTGAAGTTGCTAAGGCAATCACAGGTGGGATTCCAAATTCAATAAATATAGCAGCTTTTTTGGGGTGAATTAAATAAATGTTTACCAAATATATCCCGTGAACGATTCTATAAATATCCAAATGACCCTTGGCAGAAAATAAGTTTTAGGTCATCCTGGGAAGATAGTATGAACAAACACAAGCTACCTCAGTCCATTATTCTAAAACTTTCATGTAAACTTACTTGTTGATGTGATATAGATATTGTAGTACTTTCCATATTCCTTTCCCATTAAACTGAGAATTGTACAATGGACCCCAGTTCCTATAAGGTTATACAGAATGTCTCAGTGGGTTTAGCAGGGGCTGTTTCTTATGTGGAAGAGACTGAGAATCATGATGATGCGCAATGGAAGTTTTTTGGAGAGACTTTGTAGCAAACATAGATCTGCAAGTGAGGTTCTGGTCTGGTTCCTGTCTGCTAATCATGTAGCAGTCTCTTTGGCTACAGTTTTGGAAGTGGAAACTAAGGGATACCTTTAAAAAAGGTTTAGTTAATCAGAGCCTGGTTGTATCTCTCTTAGTTTGACAACTTCAAAGATGTTATCTGCTAAGAGACAATGCTATAAAGGGAGAAGCCTTGGACTCTATTTCTCTGAGGGTCCATGATTTTGGTTCCTTGACTTAGAGAACATACAGATGTTCTCTTTAATCTCTCTTAGCTTCTATTCTTTTATTTTAGGTAAAAGACATGAGTTGGGAAGTTATTACCTTGTGAATTTCTTTTTATTCCTTTTTTTTTGGTTTTTGCAAGGCAATGGAGGTAGGGGAAGAGGTTTAAGTGACTTGCCCAAGATCACATAGCTAGGTAATTATTAAGTGTCTGAGGCTGGCTTTGAACTCAGATCTTCTAGACTCCAGGGCCAGTGCTCTATCCACTCACTGAGCCACCTAGCTGCCCCTTATCTTTTTTTTTTAGGATTTTGCAAGGCAATGGGGTTAAGTGACTTGCCCAAGGTCACACAACTAGGTAATTAATTATTAAGTATCTGAGGTCAGATTTGAACTCAGGTATTCCTGACTCCAGGGCCAGTGCTCTATCCACTGTGCAACCTAGCCACCCCTAGCTGCCCCTTATCTTATGAATTTCAAAAGATCAGGATTCTGGAAGTCTGGGAGTCCAGGTGCTAGGAGTATGGTACAGAAATATAGTCCTTGTAAGTTTTTGCCATTAACTCAGAACATATGTCTCAAGGATAGAGGAGTGACCTTTAGTACTCACTTCAGTAGTAGCTGAGATCATCCAACAGTGATGCCACATTTGGTTGTGAACTTGGTGGTATCAATGCTATGTAGAAACTGTGGTAAGGCTGAACTCACTTTTTCTAGAGATCAAAATGAGCCTATACCTTCAGGATGCTGGGAAGAAGGAAATGTTTATACTTTTGGAAAAGCTAATTGGTATTAATTGGTTAAATGGAACTGTGATGTTGTCTTAGAGTGCAACCAATGGGGACTCTAGGCAATGGCACTAGAAGGGAAATACTCCAGTCAGTCTAGAGCCCTCTAGAACTTTATGCAATCTGATTCTGAGAAAGTGAGCCAAACCAATGCCCCTCTGTTCTTTAGAACATGCCTGGAACATTTTCTACTATTTCACTGACCCTTAGAATATAAATGGAAAGAAGTAAATGGTCTTTAGTTTTATATTTTACTCACTTATATTCTCTCAAAGTTCTAGATCAGAAATACAAACAGGGAGAGACCCACTGGGAAGATTAACCTGGGGTGAAAGACTGTCTCATGCATGCAGAATTACCTCATTTTTGTAATTTATGATACATAGCTTACTATATAGTATCCTTACTATATAATACAATATAATATCCTTGTCTCCTCTCCTCACTTCAACCCATCCTTTACAAAGCTACCAATGTGATTTTTCTCATGATTTCATTCCTTTAATTAATAAAATCCATTGGTTCCCTGGGATTTCCAGTATCAAATATAAAAATTCTTTGGCATTTACAACTTGGTCTTCTACTTTCTAATTTAACTACACTTTCCTCTTTGCATAATCTACAACCCAACTGTTTTTATATTAACTTCTCCCATACCTAGAATGTCATATCTTCTTAGAATCTGTATTTTCATTTAAGAATATGCTCAATTTCTGCCTTCTGCAGGAGAACTTTCTCTGTTTCTCAAGATGCTAAAGTCTTCCCCACTAAGATTACCTTTCATTTTCCCTGTAATATATGTGCCTAATTTTTGCTGTTGTTGTTTTCTCTCTCTTGCATTAGAATGTATGCTCTTTGAAGACAGGAACTGTTTTTATACTCCATTCCTTTTCTTTTCTTTCTTCTTTTTTTAAAATTTCTATCATTTAGCACCTTGGTGGCACAGTGTATAGAATGCAGGCCTGAAGTCAAGAAGACTCATCTTCCTGAGTTCAAATCTGGTCTCTTATATTTATTAGCTATGTGACCTCAGGTAAATCACTCTACCCTATTTGCCTCAGCTTCCTCATCTATAAAATGAGCTGTTAAAGGAAATGGCAAACCACTCCATGATCTTTGCTAAGAAAACCTAAAATGAGGTCATGAGGAGTTGGGCATAAATGAAAAATGACTGAACAAAAAAGAACATCAACTACAAGCATAAGATGAGGCAACTAGATGGTTCAGTTGCTAGAGCACTGGGCCTGGAGTTAAGAAGACTGATTTCAGATCTGGCCTCAGATACTTATTAACTGTATGACCCTGGGCAAGTCACTTAACCCTGTTTACCTTAATCTGCTGAAGAAGGAAATGGTAAACTACTCCATTATCTTTGCAAATAATGACAACAATATCAACAAAACCAAAACCCCAAACCCATTTGGGGTCACAAAGAGTTGGACAGGACTAAGCAACTATAAGGCATATAATAAATGTTTGTTTTTGGTTGGCTTGATTCATTATAAATCAGGAATTATTGTAGCTCAAATTTGTTAGATTTTCATGATGCTTTGAACACATTATTTCATTTGATCCTCACAATAGCAGTGTGATATAGGTGTTATTATTATCCCCATTTTACAGATGAAGACACTGATGCTAGGAGAAATTAATTCACTTTCTCAGTGTGACACATCTGATAAGAGGAGCAGAATTTGAACCCAGATCCCTCCTAATTCCAAGTCTAGCACACTGTCTCTGTACATTTTACTAATATGACAGTATGGTCTTTTTAGCCAGCTAATTATCATATTTTGAAAATTCTGTGCTTGGTAGGCAGTGGAGCACTGCTGAGAAATGAGAAAATTTGAAAAACAGTCATCACAAACCAAAACTGAAAACTGAAATTCACCACAAGTATCAATTGAGCTAAATCATTTCTGTGACTACAAGGAACTATTGAGTCAAATAGTTGATTGGGATGCTTCTTGCAGGTGACCATCCACACAGAATAAATTTTGAGAAATTAAAAAGACTCAAGAAGGCACTCAAGAGTCTCAAGAGATTCAAGAAAAAGAAATTTGAAGAAAGTCAAGAGTCTGGAGAGACTGGAGCTCTCTTATCTCCTTTCCTCTCTACTCCATATTTAAGGAGAACAGAAGGAAAAGCAAACTGCAATTACAAAATGAAGCAAGAGGAGTCTATTGTCAAGTTGATTTTTTTGTGCTTTGAAGGTTGGATTTTTTTTGTTTTTCTTGCTTTTTGTATTGTTTATCTGTATTGTTTTGCAGCATAATAAATAACTTTATCAGTAAACATTTCTCTTTTAATTATGTAACTTTCTTTTTTAATTAACAAACCTTTATTTCCTCTGCCTCTCCCCTTTTCAGTAAACATTTCTCACACTCAATTTATGTACATGTATATGAAATGCTATTTTTACTTTTTCTGTTCTTAAACTTATCTCTATCTAAATTGCTATAGCAGCTGTGCTACTTAAAACAAGTGATACCTTGAACCATCTGGTGCCAGCATAGAGAAAAAGTCAAAACCCTGAGGAAAGTTGACCAACCCTTCTGTTCAGGTTCAAACCTCAGCAGTGGACTTAGTATTCAAAGGATCCTAACAGAATTGGTGAGGTAGGTTGTCACCTGGAGACCTAAAGAATTAAGCATGACGAGACAATAGTTTCCAAGGATGAAATCCATGAACCTGATAGGAAAAAAAATTACATCTTTATTTCCATATTTATATTATTTTATTCATATTAATGTTTTATATTCATAACTTTCAATTTTCTTTGTAATCTTATGTACTTTATGTATTTAAAAGTGTTATTCTGAGAAGGGCTATAGGCTTCATCAGACTGTCAAAAGGGTTCTTGAAGCAAAAAAGGTTGAGAACTCCTAGAGTTTGTCAGTTTTTCCTTCAAAGCTCAGCTTCCACTTCCAATATTAAATCTTTCCTAATGTCCCTAGATGCTAGGGCCTCCCTCCAAAAATTACCTTGGATTTATATATACTTTATAGAGGAAAATGTTATCTCCTTTACTAGACTGTAAGCTCTTTTAGAGGAGGGACTTTTACTTTGGTCTTTGTATCTCGTGGAGTGGTAGATACATAATATACATTTAATTAATGGTTGTAAATTGACAGAATGTTGATGTGGTAATGATTATATAAGGTGAAAAGGCTTTGCCATTGAAAAACATAAACTCTAAAAGATCCTCCTGAAATGAATATCGGGCCATAGATTCTGTCATCCAATGACTAGAGTAGATAAGTTTTTAGAAGCTTATCATCTAGTTTGTTGGTGATTAATTTTTTGGATATAGCAATTCTTGAATTCAATTTCTTAAGGCAGAGAGGGATTGTGATCTGTGTGGAAGAGGGACTATATGAATAAAATTATGTATCCCTTAAAGCCCTGGGGAATAAATTTGTGTCAAGTCTTGTAAAATTTTTTTAAATGTTATTTTATTTTTTCAATTACACACAAAGATAGTTTTCAACATTCATCTTTTTGTAAATTTTTTTCTACTTCCCTTCTTTCCCTCCCTCCTCCTCATGACAGAGAGCAATCTGATTTAGGTTATACATGTGCAATCATGTTTAACATATTTCCATACTAGTCATGTTGTTACACAATTGTTTTGATAGCACAGGGACCACATCTTATGTCTAAGGGTACAAGGGAAAGCATTCTGAATAATGCTTGCACAGAAGATACAGGTCTTTAGAGACCTCTCTAAGCTTCTTCTTCCACATACAGTGACTTTCTCTGTGTCTTGATCTTCCCCTCAAAAACAATGAGTAAAAATGAGAGCTCAGCTAAAATCAATTCAACAAACAGAAAACATCTACTATGTTCATGAAATTATTCTGGATATTAGTGTTACATAGACAAGGACTGTATTTTTCACACATATAATGCAAATTATAAGCAAAATATTTAAGGGAAGACATCAATTAACAGATAAAGAAGCTTAGGATAGATCTCTGTTATCAAGCCACTAAATGAACAATATCTTTATTCCTTTGGAATTCAAATCTAACCTCTTTTGTTCTTCTTCCCCACCACCTTCCCCAATTTCATCTTAATAAGTTTTCATTAAAAAACATTCCTTATTACTAAAATAAATAAAAGAAATCAACCAATGCACAAATAACCATCTTTTTTTCCTCTAAGATAAAATTATTTTTCATATATTACCTTTTTCATGTAATTTCACATAAAATAATTTTTCACCAGTTTCTAGTTGTATAATTGGATCATCAAACATTAAAATGTGAATATTGGATTTCTCTTATTGCAAAGATGTGAACAAAGAGCAAGCCCCTTTTGATATCATCCAAGAACTATGGGTTATAGCCTTAGAAATGTAGTTCTATCCTATTGTTTCTTTCCAATCTTCAATTTTTATATTAATAATCAAAAGATATATGATTCTATCAGTGTAATTAGTCCCCATTACTGATGCATATATGTTTGTAAATTTTTAAAATTTAATTTTCTTTTTTTCCAATTACGTGCAAAGATAGTTTTCAACATTTTTGAGTTCCACATTTTCCTACCTTTCACTCTTCCCTTCCCCTTCCCATGATAGAGTAATCTGATATAGATTATATATGTACAATCATATTCTTATGTACAATTATACATATATATTATATACAATAAACATATGCAATTACATAATATATTATATATAATTATAAATGTACAATTTCTATATTAGATTTGAATGGGATAAAGTCTGGATTTCTTCAGTAGAATATTATAGATTAGAAATAGTTGAACTGTATGTTACATTTCTTCTGCCCCTCCTCCCCTGATAAGCAACTTAATGTTACCTTGACCAAAATGTAAAGAATACACTGACCCTATCTTATCTGGATTGAAGTCCAGATGTTTCTACATTCCTTGTCCTGGAAGGGGAGAACTTGTCTCTGTTTGAATTATATGTTTTTTCTTTAGACTAATTTACGCATCTAGATTGTGAAGACCACATTCCTCACTAATGAGGATGGGTCAGTGGGGGGGGGATTGAGTTAGGATAAATAAATTTTGGATTCTTTGCTCCAGTACCTCACTCTCTCTCTCCTTATTTTAAGGAAGAGTGGGGTCTGATTCTCAAGAATTGAATAAAACTTTTCTCTTCATACCGTGAGAAATCTCCAAATTTTATTTAAGTGGGTAAATTTATCATACACAGACTATACATATATTACAACTGTTTTGACTTAAATGTATGATTGTATAATTTGCTCTGGACAAATAAGATGAAAAACTATGCTGCATAGAATTTAGAAAAGTAAATTTCCTTTAAAAATTTAGAATTGCACAAAACAGCTAGAAACCATAGGATAATTGCATATAAAGAAACTGGAAGCCTGCCAGGCCTTAGACTAGGAGGACCTGAAGCCTAGAGTGCTCTTCAGGAAGGATATGAGAGAGGTGTTCCAGGGTGCTTTTATGGGAAGGCATCATGGAGGTGAGAAACACTCAGTCCTTTGACTATGGAGATGGTTATAAGAACTAGCAGTAACACAAACTACCTTTAGTAGGCAGCTAGGTGGTGCAGTGGATAGAGTACCAGCCCTGGAGTCAGGAGGAACTGAGTTCAAATCCAGCCTCAGACACTTAATAATTGCCTAGCTGTGTGACCTTGGGCAAGTCACTTAGCCCCATTGTCATAATTGCCTAGCTGTGTGACCTTGGGCAAGTCACTTAGCCTCATTGTCTTATTTAAATTTATTTTTTTTATTCTCATTTTGTACAAATGTTTTTCTTTACATTAATAAAATATACCTGTTTACAAGTAAACAAAATACCACTCCCCCCATGAATATAGATAGACTTGCTTGGGCAAAAAAGTAAAGGGGGAGAAAAAAATTAAAATTAAAAAGAAAATAATAGTAATAATTGTAGGTATGGCCAGGTGGTGCAATGGATGAAGCACTGGCCCTGGAGCCATGAGCACCCGAGTCCATATCCAGCCTCGTAAACCCAATAATCACCCAGCCATGTGACATGCAAGCCACCCGATCCCCACTGCCCTGCAAAAACCAAAAAGAAGAAAAAAAAAGACCCAAAATAAAATAAAATAGTAATAATAGTAGGGGGTGGCTGGGTGGCAGACAGAGCATTGACCCTTGAGCCAGGAGCACCTGGGTCCGAATCCGGCCCCAGACACCCAATGATCACCCTGCTATGTGGCCCCAGGCAAGCCACCCAGCCCCACTTGCCCTGCACCCTTCCCCAAATAATAATAACAAAAAAATGTGTTTCAGTCTTTGTTCCAACACCATCAACTCTGTCATGGGTGGATCACATTCTTTATGATAAGTCCATCACAAAAGTTACTTCCATATTTTTCCACTGTTGCCATTGCTGATCGCAAGTCCCTCCTTTCTTATTTCTCCACTACCATGTGCTATATTTTCTCTCCCCTTCCACTCTGACTCTGCTGTAGGGTCACTGAGTGGCGCAGCAGACAGATCCCTGGTCCTGGGGCCAAGAAGCCCTGAGCCCCCATACCACCCCTTAGGCCCAGAATCCACCTGGCCCTATGGTCCTGGGCAGGCCATCCAATCTCAGCCCCTTGCAAAAAGTAAAAAAAGAAAATGTGTTATATCTGACCACTGTTGCCCCATGGTCCATCCTCTCCTCCTTTATTCACATTCCCACCCCTTCCCCCTGCTCCCCCTTCCTTCTTACTCCAGTTGCCTATACCCCATTGAGTATATTTGCTGTTTCCTCTTCTAGCCATCTCTGATGAGAGCAAAGGTTCCCTCATTGCCCCTTGCCTCCCCCCTTCCATATCATTGCAATAGCTCATTGTAATAAAAAAATCTTATTATGTGAAATATCTTGGACTATTCCCCCTCTCCTTTTTCTTTCTCCCATTACATTTCCCTTTTTTTCTATTGACTCCATTTTTACACCATATTTTATCTTCGAATTCAGCTTTCTCCTGTGCTTCAACTATAAAAGCTCCCTCTACCTGCTCTATTAACTGAGATGGTTCATATGAATATTATCAGTATCATTTTTCTATACATGCAGTTCATCCTCATTAAGTCCCTCATATTTCCCCCCTCTCCTCCAATCTCCATGCTTCACCTGAGTCCTGTATCTGAAGATCAAACCTTCTGTTCAGCTCTGGCCATTCCAAAAGGAACCTTTGAAATTCCCCTGGTTCATTGAAAGCCCATCTTTTTCCCTGGAAGAGGACATTCAGCCTTGCTGGGTAGTTCATTCTTGGCTGCATTCTAAGCTCTTTTGCCTTCTGGTATATTGTATTCCAAGCCCTACAAGCTTCCAACGTAGTTGCTGCTAAGTCCTGTGTGATCCTGACTGCAGCTCCACGATATTTGAACTGTGTTCTTCTGGCTGCTTGTAATATTTTCTCTTTGACTTGGGAGTTCTGGAACTTGGCTATAATATTCCTGGGGGTTGGTTTTTTGGGATCTCTTTCTCGGGGGGATTGGTGGATTCTCTCCATTTCTATTTTGCCCTCTGCTTCTAGAATATCAGGGCAATTTTCCTGTAGTAATTCTTTGAAAATGATGTCAAGGCTCTTTTCCTGATCATGGCTTTCAGGTATTCCAATAATTTTCAAATTATCTTTCCTAAGTCTGTTTTCCATATCAGTTGTTTTTTCAATGAGCTATTTCACATTTTCTTCTAATTTTTCATTTTTTTGGTTTTGAAGTATTGATTCCTGATTTCTGGTAAATTCATCAATCTCCCTGAATTCTATTCTTTGTCTGAAGGATTTATTCTCCTCGGAGAGTTTTCTTATCTCTTTTTCCATCTGGCCAATTTTGCTTTTTAAAGCATTCTTCTCCTCAATAACTTTTTGAACTGTTTTATCCATTTTACCTAAGTTGTTTTTTAGCATGCTATTTTCTTCAGCATTTTTTTGGATTTCCTTGACTAAGCTGCTGACTTCATTTTCATGTTTTTCCTGCATCTCTCTCCTTTCTTTTCCCAGTTTTTCTTCTAACTCCCTCATTTGATTTTCAAAGTCTTTTTTGAACTCTATCATAGCCTGAGCCCAATTTCTGTTTTTCTTGGAGTCTTTAGATGCAGGAGCTTGTGCTTCCTCATCTTCAGACTGAGTATTGTGATCCTTCTTGGGCTCATTTGCAAAATATTTCTCAATGGTCTTCCTCTTGTTTCTTTGTTCATTTTCCCAGCCTAAGCCTGTTTTTGGGGGGTGCTTCCTGAGCTTTTGGGACACTCCCACAAGGGTCTCAGTGTGTGAGGCTCTGTCCTCCCTCCTGGTCTGTGAATGACCATAAGCGCCCCCCTCTGCCACGGGGCCGAGGTGGTGGGGGACCCTGCTGTTCTATGGGGGGGGGCCTAGACTGCAATCAGGATCTGAATGTGGTCAGAGCTCCAGAGTCCTGTTCCAGGGGCAGAGGACAGAGCTCTGCAGTCTCTCTTCACTCCCCTCCCTCAGATCAATGGGCTCATGCCCTGGGGGCTCCTGTTTACTGGCTCCACCTGCTTCTGTTTCTGGGTCTAGGCTGCCAAAGACCAGGCTGCTGGCTGTGTGCCCTGAGGGCTGGGCTCCACATGCTCGCTCTGGCAGAGGTCCCCCGCTGTTCCCCCACTTTGTGCCTATGCTCCCCGGGGTACAGCTCAGGAGACTTCCCAGCTGCTGGGAGCCACAGCTCCCAGCGCCCTGGGGCTGCCTCCGGGAGGCTGAAGTTCTTTGGCTCTGGTGGGCCACTCCTCTGGTGGGCCACCCCTCCGACCCCGGGAGCAGAGCCTTTCTTCTCTTTTCCAGGTTACCTTGAGTAGGAGAACTGCCTCACTGGGTCCCTTTGTGGGTTCTGTCTCTCGAAAGTTTAGTTAGAGTCCTTAGTTTATGAGTTTTTGTCAGAGAGCTCCTAAGACTCCATCCCTTCATGTCGCCATCTTCCCTCATTGTCTTAAATAAATAAAATTTTAAAAAAGAACTAGCTTGGAAAAGGAATGAGGAAAAATTCACAGTAATCCAATCTGAAATAGTTCAGGACCTAGAATATTATAGCATTCTGAATCCAGAGGAAACTGCCAGCATTTCAAGGTACAGACACACTCGAATAGGTGGCAGAACCCAGGTAAATGACTTAAGGGTTATATAAGGCTTGAACATACACCCCCCCCCACACACACACACGGTAAAGATGGTGAAAAGGAAAAGTTCTATTGTGGAAAGGTTATGAAAGGATAAGCATACCACCACAATGTTGATTGAATTGTGAATTACTAAGCATTCTGGAACTATTGACCCAAAGTTACTAAACTGCGTATATTCTGACTCAGTGATGCTATTTCTGCACATGTAACCCAAAATTTAGTAGCAGTTTTATTGTAGCAATGAACAGAAAACTAAGGGTTTAGGGGAACAGCTGAACAAGTTATGGTTTATGAATGTTATTGAATATTATCGTCCCATATAAAATGACTAAAGGGATGGATTTAGAGGAAGTTGGGAAGACACATGAACAAATGCAGAGATAAGTAAACAGAACAGGAAAACAGTTTATCAAATAACTACACAACTATAAAGAAAGATAATTTAAAAAAATGTGATAATCATCAATGTAAAGTCTATGGACATCTCCAGAAGACTGATAATGAAGGATGTTACTACAATGATGTGAGAGGTGATAGAGTACAGTTACAGAATGAGATGCACATTTTTGGAATTGGTTTAATGTATGCATTTGTTTTGTTTGACTAGGCTTATTTTTTTTATTCGAGGGAGAGATTTAGGGGGGGAGAGAGGAACTAATAATAGTAATATTCCCCTTCCTCCCAAAAAAGAAGAAAAGAGAATTATTTAAACATTTACAAAATAATGCATCCAGAGAGGGGAAGGAAGCTTAGAAGAAAAGACAGGCAAGTAGGACTGCTTTGAAACTGACTCAATGAATATATTATATTCCTAAATGCCACAAGTTGAATGCAATAGAGAATTTTAATTTCAATACTGCAATCTTCATTTTCTATTCTTTTTCTGAGGAAATGTTCATGTTGATATTTGTCAAGTTCACAATAGCAAAAAATAAAATATTCTAAAAAATGGAAAAGAGCTATAAAGATTTTTTTTTAAAAAGCAAGCAAACTTCATCATCAAGGACCATGAAAAAAGAATGTTTAGTCATCCCAGACTTAGATATACTGTATGGGAAAGAGAAACTACCATTGAAGAAAACACAGATGAGAAAAGCAGTTGGACTATTCCAGTTATATCCAGTGGAAGTGACTTAATTTTGAGGTTGTTGAGAGGTTGATTCAAAACTCCTTTTTCAGAGAAAATAGCAAGGGCACAGAAAACAAATGAACAAAGTAATATGCTTTTTTGCTGCCAAAACAAATCAACTAAGAAAATACCAATAACTATCCCTCTATGTACCAATTTTCCAATCTATATCAAATATTCTTATGTGTATAGTCTGCACATGCATTGGGGTAGCTAGGTAGCATAGCGGTTTGAGCTCAGGTCCAGAGTTAGTAAAACATACTGACTTCCAAACTGAGTCAAGAACTCAGTAAGACATGAGTTCAAATTTTGTCAAAGACATTTACTAGCTACTTACTAGTTGGGTGATCCTGGGCAAATCACAATAAGTTGGACATGGATGAAAAACAATAACATATGCATCAAGGTTGATTGATTGGATCGTGTCCATTATTATTGAAGAAGACCAAAATGACATCACTGTGTTGGAGACAAGTTAGATAAGACAGTGTCTCTGACTGTGGCTGATCAGACTAATATGAGCTTGAAATGTTCTACCACAGGTTGGGCACAAAGAGTTCACGTGAACATCTGAAGTGGGTACTCTAGACTCACACATCTCATATTTCCTTTGAGCTGCTTCAATTCTGCTCATAGAACAATGGAAGTGATTCGGTTTCCTGATATGGCGCTAGTTAACTGTCAAGGTTTCACAGGCACACAGCAATAGGGTCAGCACAACAACTCTTTAGTCTTTCAGTTTGACAGTCAGTCTAATACTTCTCCTCTCCCACACTTTCTTTTGAAGCTTCCCAAATACTGAGCTAGCGTTGGCAATGCATGTGTCAACCTCATTGTCAATGTATACCTCCTTGGAAAGGGCACTACCAAGGTAAGTGAACTTGCCCATAGTACTCAAAACTTCTCCATTTGCTGTAATTGATGGTTCCACATAAGGATGGTGTGGTGCTGACTGATGGAGTACCTGTATTTTCTTGGTGTTAATTGATAGACCAAAACGAGCACAAGCAGCTGAGAATCGGTCCATACTTTGTTGCATCTCAGCTTCAGAGGCTGCATTGAGTGCACCATTATCTGCAAACAGAAGATCAAGCACCAACACTCTCTTCACTTGTGTCTTGACTTTTAGCCTTTTCAAGTTGAAGAATTTACAGGCAGTATTGTGGCTGACCTTGACTCTGGTTCATCTTCAGTGAAGGCATTTGAAAACTTGACTGAAAATATTATGCCAAAAAGCATGGGAGCAGGGGCAGCTAGGTGGCACAGTGGATAGATCACTGGCCCTGGAGTCAGGAGGATCTGAGTTCAAAATCAGTCTCAGACACTTAATAGTTACCTAGCTGTGTGACCTTGACAATTCACTTAAACCCATTGCCTTACAAAAACAAACAAAAAAAAAGCATGGAAGCAATGACACAGCCTTGTTTCATTCCACTGGTGACTGGGAAATCCTGAGAGTATTGTCCACTATCCAGAACCAGAGCAGGTTCTGCCATCATGAAAGTGATGTTCAATACTGATTAACTTTTCCAGGCAACCAAATTTTGACGTAATTTTTATAAGCCCTCATGACTGACAGTATCAAAGGCCTTGGTCAGATCTACAAATGTATACAGTTTTCTATTCTACTCTTGGCATTTTCCTGGAGTTGTTGGGCAGCAAATACCATATCGACTGTTCCCTGACCCTCTCTGAAGCCACACTTGTTCTCAAGAAGGTGGTGAAGGATCAGCCTATTGAGAAGAACTCTGGCAAAAATCTTACCACAATGACTAAAAGAGAAACATCCCTATGATTGTCACAGGACATTCTTTTCCTTTTACCTTTATATGGACAGTAGAGGTTGAATCTCCTTATTCTATATAACCTGGAAAATTTCAATCAACTTATGTCTGAGTAGTAGAACCACCACCTTGTAGATCTCAGCTGGAATAGAATCAGCACCAAGAGCTTTGCCACATAAAGGGAACCTAATGGCATTCAAAACCTCTTTTCAGTAGGAACTTCAGCTAGGGACAGGTTGACTTCAACTTGGGGTAAACTGTCAATGGCTTCTGCATTGATTGATGATGGTCTGTTTAAAACTCTTAAGGAAATGTTCAGCCCATCTCTCTAGAATCTTGACTATATCACTAATCAATGTGACTTCATCAGCACTGAGTAGTTGAGATGTACCATATGTCTTTGGTCCAAAAATAACCTTTGGATTGTTGCTATCTCCATAAAACTGAATTTCATCTGCCTTCCATACTGAGCAAAGAATCCTGCATCTCTCTAAGCTTTACTTGAACTTGACTTTGGATGGAATTCAATGCTGCCTTCTTAGAAATGAATGGTCTATCCTAATGGTAGACCCTGTGGAATTTTTGTTTTTTCAATTAGCAGCTTCTGTATTTTCCCATTATTTTCATCAAACCAGTCTTGATGTTTGTGAGTATTCCAACCCAGATGAGTAAATGCAGTGCTGTCTACCAAATCTCTGAAAGCTGTCAACTTCTTTTCTGTTTCACTGTTGCCATTTTCCCTCCAAGTTAGTAACAAACTGTTCCTGTTCAAAGAAGCACTTTAATCTCAACATTAATTCTTCTGATATTCATTTTGCCTTGGGGCCACCACTTGGGTTGAATGTAAATGTTTGGCTTGGAGAGGACATTTTGTTTATTTCTTTTCCTTACAATCATATAGTCTATTAGATGCCAATGTCTGCTTCAAGGATGCATCCAGGAAGTTTTATTGCATTTAGGTAAATACAATAAAAGACAGTGTTTGTGATGAGAAAGTCATGAAATACACAAGCCTTTAATAGCAAGTGGCCAATGTTGTTGCTATTTCCAACTTTGTTCTTCCCAAGGACTCCCTTCCATGTCTGATAGTCTGAGGCTACTCTAGAATTAAAGCCACCTAGAATTATAAGCTTGTTCTCATTAAGGGAGGGTCTCCAGGTCTTCATAAAATTTTTCTTTTACTTCATCAGGGTTCATCGTGGTGGGAGCATAGGCACTGATGATAGTGGCATGGTGTTTTCCTGTAAGTGACAGTCTGATTCTCATATGTGTGTGCCCTATTAGGCACACAAACTTCTTGATTAGATTAGTTTTGATTGCAAAACTTACCCCAGCTTCACTGTGTTCCCTTTCACTGTTGCTACTCCAGAAAAACCTGTACCTGGCTCCAACTTCAGTAATCTGGCCTTCATTTGCCAATTTTGTTTCACTCAGGTTGCTATTTGACTATGAAACCTGTTGAATTCTCTTGCAACAGGAGCTGTTTATAGTTCTATTATTAGTGATTTGGAACATTCTTTTTCATGTGACTGAAAATAATTTGTAAACTTTGATTACTAATCTATTAAGTTTTAATAATTAATTAGGTCTTCAGAGGGAAAGCAAAGTCAATAATGAGTTCCATTTATAACAAGTCACCAACTTGATAGGACCCCTATTGAGTTTGTGAGTCACTGGCCTAGCCTTTATTAACCTAATGTCGCTTCTACAACATGATGAAGCTTTAGGGTAAGACTTTAATAGTGATTACCTTAAATAACGAGGTGATAGTAGCAACACATTCTCAAGTGAATCATTTTGAGGTCACAAAAATTCATTTCAAGATTTGTCAATAGATGATTTCTCAGAATTCAAATTGTATATAGTTAGGTAATTTTATTTGTAGAAAAATTTAAAAATTTACTTGTATACTGTTTGAGAATTGTCTTCCCTCTATCCAGGCATCTAAATCCTGGGCATTTCTGACCCAGGCCTCCCCCTCTTTCTATCTGAGATATTGACATTTTGCTATGGCAGCCCATTAGACCTTCCCTCAAGTAGACCTGGCAAATGGGAAAATTGATATCACTCTTTATTGATTCCTCAGACCACCTTCTGTTTTCTTTTACCTGGGAACAGGGTGAATGGCATTCTAGGCTGTTCCCTCTGCAATAGACTTTTAAATACTCATTCAAACATTCTCATCTCTTCATTTTCTCCTGTTCTCCTGCTCTCACCCTCCTGTGTATTTTCTCTCCTTTTAAATTAAAAAACAAAAACTTATTTTGATATGGCTATAATGTAGTAAGCCATCAAAATATATCTACATTAAAATTAAACCACATAAATATTGTCATTGATGATGAATCATTTGAAAGTAATTATAATGTTTAAAAATTCAAGAATGTCTATTTGCTTTCTTGTCAAGAAATGAGACTTCAGGGGCTAAACAAGAAAATATGATGCTTTATTTCCAGTCTGTGGTTATTTGTTTTAAGGTGTGTGTGTGTGTGTGTGTGTGTGTGTGTGTGTGTGTGTGTGTGTGTGTGTATTTGTGTGTATGTGCCCTAGTATGTTGGCTTTAGGACCTTCCATAAAGACATTTAATCTCATCCAATCTTATTTTCAATACAAGTAAAAATAGTTGTTTGTTATGGGTCAAGATAAGGTGACTTCACAACTTTCCTTTTGGAACAAAGAGTTGCATCTTTTAAAGTTCATTTCAATATTAGTAGTCTTTGATGCCTCAACTGTTGCCAGGTTATTAGTAATTCAAGTCCTGTAAGATATTTTCTGAGATTCAGTGGTGACGTGATTCTTTTTGGCAGATGGAGTTGGCATGGAACAGTAAGCCATTGTTGAGCAGCATGAATAAGGAGAAGGGCTAAAGGAAATTAAGATTTCAAAAGATTGTCTAACACATTGCCCCTTTCAGTCCCTATAGTTTTGAGTTTCACCTTCTTTAAGCCAGTCTCATTCAAAGGAGAAATCATACGGAACAATATTACTTTGCAACACAAATAGTTGTGAAGGTAGGTCAGTTGCCATTTAAAATGAGATATTGTTTCCTGCTTAGCATCAGGTTAAGATAAAAGAAAATAATCTTTTGATTGCTTTCAATTCTCTTCTTCTCTCTTATTTTTCATGATCTGTGTATTACTGGAGGGATATGGTTATAGTTGCATTCATAAAGCCAATCATACAGTGCTAAGTGGAAAGTAATCCTCCAAGAATAGAATTCAAGGAGTAAATGGCCACTTACATTTTTCTTTCTTTGCTTCTGTCTTCTCTCATTATAGCAGGTTTGATAGATCTCAGTGGCCACTTTAAGAGGTTTGACCTAGTCCTAGTTTTAATCTTGGTATGGTGGACACTAGAAAGCCAGATCAGTTTCAGGGCAGTAATAGGGTTTACAATAGTACTGGTGTGTAAGGATGGGAAGGGCACAGGCCCATCCAATGGTCAACCAGAACTTCCAGAAGAGATCACAGAATTTCAGAGTCAGAGGAAATTTCAGGGGCCATCTAATTTAACCCATACCATACTGAAATTCTCATTTATGATGCTCTTCATCAATTTTGCTTGAAGAAATTCAGCACAGGGAAACTCGAGCTTTCCTAAGGTAGCCCATCCCACTTTGAGAAGGTTCTAATTTTTAGGGGGAAAATTTCTTAAATCAGGTTTTAATTTGCTTATTTGCAAATTCCACCCATTGCTCCTGAGGCTAAGCAGATGTATTGTATAGAATCTTAAGCCAGCTATCATCTTTCTGCTACTCAAATGTTTGCTCTTCCCCATAATAATAAGGATGATCCAGAAATCTTATATAAAGGATCCCATTTTCTGTGAAGGTATATCTGGAAGAAGAAGATCTAATCCAATTCCCTCATTTTACAGATGTAAAAACTAAGGCCAAGGGATGTAAAATGACTTACTCAAGGTTACAAGGGTAAGAGGCAGGACTCTGAGCCCAGGTTCTCTTGCTTTAGAGAATGACATCATCGATTTCCTAAGAACTTTGATTAGCATAAAAAAGATTTTGGGGAAAATTTTTAACCCTTAAAGAGAATTTTGGGAGAAGATTTTAGTTTCTCAACTACATATGTAGACACAATATTCCTTTTCATTAAAATACGTCCCAAAAGACTTCCCCTTCTTTTTAGCAGTTGGTCTTGGAATCTGGAAGACCTGGATCCAAGTCTTACTTTTAACATAGGCTGACTACCTGACCTTTTCTGACAAATTAACCTTCTCAGTGCCCCAGGCTTATAAATTGCTGAGCAGGTGCAGAGCTGCATTAGAAGAGGGAGTTTCCTGTTGGGGAATTCCCTAAACTAAAGAAATTAAACTACTTCAGAGGATTATTGTAAGGCTAAAATAAATGATGCCATGTAAAGTCTTTGTAAACTTTCAAGTATTTGCTTAGTTGCCAGGAGAAATCAATAAGAATATGATGGGAGGAAATTCATGGAATCTCAGAAGACTTCTAGAGAAATCTTAGGTAGAAAAGGATTGGAACTTACAAGAGTCAGATTTGTGATATAATTGCTACTCATGCATATTAATATTAGGTTATTTATGTTCTATTTAAAGCCATAAACATTTTCAAGGATTGTTTGGAAGGATCATTTACTGATTAGACTAGAATTTGATTCCTAATTTTGTCACTGACTCCATGCATGAAAAAATAGTCAAACAGGAAAGTTTCTCTGGGTGAGATATAAAATGTAGAACTCAAAGGGTAAATTCCTTGTCAATGTCCACTGTGAATCCAATGTGAATAAAGAATGATGCCATCTCCTAAGGCAGAGTAGAGCCCAACATTGATTCCTAGAATGCCAGGATAAGATGGAATCTAGTTAATTTCTTCATTTTATAGTTGAATTAATTGAAACCTAGAGACTTGCCCTTGATTCATTGCTACTGAATAAGATTATTCAAATTTCCTTGTACCCAGCCCAATATGCTACTTTCCAATGTGCCACAAAGTTGTCATGATGATAGCCATTGGATGCCGGCTGGTGATGGATATTACCAAGGCTTATAAAAGGTTGCAGAGGTTTCAAACTTGAATGAATTCACCCAGCTCTTTGACCTAGAAGTGTAAAAGCATATAACTTTATTCACAGGTTTACTCTAACAGGTAACAAGTAACATAAGACAAATTTCTTATGGAAAGTTAGAAAGATACTTAAGAAAGTAGTAGAAAGAAAAGAAGAAGAAGAGCAGTGTCTGTAGTAGCAACCAGGCTGGATCAGCCCTGGGCTGAATCAACTATAGAGAGAAGAACTATTGTGGGTGGAGTTAGGGCAGAGTTAGGGCGGAGTTAGGGAGGGACTAAGGAGTGGCCAATATATGACTTAAGGCATTGTGTCAAGATATACGTGACTGGTGTCAGACAGCCAGGTGGGTGAAGTGAACAGGCATGTAGTACATATTGGAAGAAGGGTAAGGAGGAATTAGGGGGAGGGGTTGGAGTTATTCCCATCATCTCAGTATCCCTTTTACCTGTTGGGATTAGCTCTGGGATGAGTTTGGGAAGAAAGTCAAAACATTTACATTGAGTTTAGAAAGAAGCTAGGACATTAACATTGAGTGTAGGAAAGAAACTAAAGTATTTTACATTTCAGTAGGTCTAGGTGTCCTACAGTGGGGCTATTTAATTAGGTAATAGTAGAATGTAAATCAGACACTCAAAGGATATACCAGGTAAACGCAATAATATTTCTCTATTTTCCTCTACTTCAATCAAGTCCTTAGATGTGGTCCAGTTCTCATTTGTCATGTATGGCCCTTCTCAAATATGATCAGTTCTCCTTTACCAGGATATGGCCCTTTCCAGACATTGTCTCATTCTAATTTGCCATGAGATGGTCCTTCCCTGCTGCTCTTTCCCCATTGTTGATTTTTCTCTCTCCATTCCCTGTTATCTGGAACTTGGTACTTTCAAACCCCCCTTTCAGATGTTAATTAGCTATGCTTTCTAACAAGTATTTCTTAGGTGATTCTGTTTATCAACTGCCAATTAGCAATACTGGGGCACATAGATAGATGACTTACTTTCTCAAGTTAAGATTAGATCTGAGCCAGGAGTAAAGATTTCTTTAAGAAGTGCCTATCTTTCATAAAATTCAGGTCAGGTAAGCATCTGTTGATGTACTAGGAAGTCACCTATGTTGTGTGATTTGGAAAAGCCACTGTCAAAGACAGCTCTTATACCAGTCTGTCCAAGGTCCAAAATTACTATGTTAGTCTCCCATTCAGATTAAGACTTTGGTGGTTCCTGTTAAACCAGTTCCATTTGTGTAACACATGATGGTTTTTAAAGGACAATTGCAAACATTATTTTAGGTGATTGAAACCCCATGATGTTGGCAGGGAAGATATTATTATTATCATTACTCTTTTTCAAGTGAGGAAATTGTGGATCATAGAGTTAAATGATTTGCTCAAGATCAGTCAAACAACTAGTAAGTGGAAGATCAGATTTAGAAGCTGGGTCTATTCCAAGTTCAATTATGTCTCCACATTTTATTGTAGCCTACTGAAAGCATGTGACTTTGGAAGGGGATTAAACATTTATATGGGGTTTACTAGGTTCCAGACACTGGGCTAAGCACTTTATAAATATAATTTCAGTTGTTCCTCACAACAGTCCTGAGAAATAGATACTCTTATTAACCCCATTTGAGGGGGATAAATTGAGGGAAACAAAGGTTAATTGACTTGCCTAGTGTCATATAGCAGGAAGTATCAGAGCCTGGATTTGAACTTGTGTCTTCTGGAGTTCAAACCTAGCTCTAGCCACTATACTCCAGCTACCTCTTGGAAGGAAAGGTCATTTATTAAGCCATTTTTTTAAACCATAAGCAGTTTATCAGCATTAGTCTGTAGGCTTGTCAAAGGGGAGGGAGAGGGGCTATAGCTGGGATCTTTCTCTCATGCTCTGTTGTTGTCCAAGGGTGACTTTGACTTCTTAAAGGCTGAACTGGGGAATATAAATTCTAGTAGGTTGTACCAACTCTATGCTTGTTGTCTGAGACCAGTTGTTTCAGTCATATCCAACTCTTTGTGACCTCATTTGGGGTTTTCTTGACAAAGATACTAGAGTGGTTTGCAAGTTCCTTCTCTAGTCCATTTGGCAGATAAGGAAATTGAGGCAGAGTTAAGTGACAGGGTCACTCAGTGTCTGAGGTCAAATTTGAACTCATGACAATGTATCTTCCTGATTCCAAGCCTAGTGCTTTAATCTACTGTACCACTTTGCTGCCTAATACAGGTTTAATAGATGAATAATTGCTTGATTGATCTAAAGCAGGAATTCTTTGATTCGGTGACAATGACTTCCTGACTGTTCCATGAACAAGCTGTGCCATTGCTTGGTTCTCCAGCATTGTCTCTACTGACTAGCATGTCTAGAATATTTTTCCTCCTTCACTACAAGTACTGATTTTCTGGCTTTTTAAAGTCCCAATTAAAATTCCACCTCCCCAACCCCTCTAAATTCTAGTGCTTTCTCTCTGTTAACTATTTTCTATTTATGCTGAATATATATCTTGTTTCATCTATATTTTTAACTACCACTTATATAGTGTTTAATGGTGTACAAAGCACTTTACAATAATTATCTTTTGTTCTCAAAACAATCCATATACATATGTGAAAAATGAAGTTAAATGCCTTCCCATAGCTAGTATTTGAGACTGGATTTGAACTAGAAATAGCTCTTGGCTTTGTCTATATTTGTGTATGTGTTGTTTCCTCCATTCAATTATAAGCTCCTTGGGGTTAGGCACTTTCTTTGCTTTTATTTGTTTACCATGATACCTTGCATATAGTAGGGGCTAAAAATTGTTAATTGATTGATTAGGGTAGTACTCTCCTCTCTTCCCCTCCCCCTGCCCAAAGGCATATTTTTGACTTACTTTCTGAGCTACCTCATTGTTTTATTTTAGGTCTGCCCAGCATCTGACCATTGGGCTATTTCCTATTCATTCTCTCAATTATTTTCTTAGAGCATGCCATTCCTGGGCACCATTTGGATAACCTAAGAGTGCCTGAGAATTGTCTGTTAGAAAAATCAGCAGAAAATATGGATGAGAATTACAATTGTTCATTCATTCATTCATTCATTCATTCATTCAACTGTCCCTTCCTCCTTCCATCCATCCATTTATCATTTATCTCTCTGTTGCCAGAGAAATTGTGTTGCCAATTAAATTGAGTGCTGTTAAAGTAAAAGAATTCACATCTAACCCTGAAGAGTTGAAATAACTCAGGATGTATTTTACAAGCTTGCCGAGTTTAGAGTTTATAGATTAAACTAGTAAACTGATGTGAGGAAAGGGTGTATAACAAAGTTTTAGGCAAGGCACCTATAGGAAATAGAGATAGAGGAGAGAGAGAGAGAGAGAGAGAGAGAGAGAGAGAGAGAGAGAGAGACAGAGACAGAGACAGAGACAGACAGTGAGAGGGAGACAGACAGAGAGAGGAGAGACAGACAAAGACAGAGACAGACACAGGTAGAGACACAGAGATAGTGAGGGAGAGTCATAAGAGCTGGCTGGCTTAGACTCAAACTAGTCAGGCCACATGGAATAGAGGCCCTTAGTACTCTAGCAGGCCTATGTCACTAGCACATGACTGGCTTACAGAGAGAAAGTCCATTCTTGTAGGGAGAAAGTAGGAGAAAGAGAGAGTTTCTCTTCAGGGTCCTTGAACTTAAATTAATTTCCACAGTGGGTTGGACAAGTGTAGTGCTTGGGAGTGGATTAGCACCTGGCTCTAGGTACTCTCCAATACATATGCCATGGCAGCACTCATTGCTTGTGGGTGATGCACTAGCTCTTCCTGTCCCAGAGTGAGTAACCTTCAAATCCAACATGTCACTTCCTGTGGAAGCCTATATCATCCAGTTTGGCCATGTTTCTCTGAATTATATCTATCTATCAATCTATCTATCTCTATCCATCCATCCATTTATCTAAGACTAAACTTATGATTTCATTGGTTTATTTAATTGTGATCAAATTTCCTCTGTCAATGCATACCTGCACCTGCTCTGCAACTTTAAAATGTTTTAGAGAGTTGTCTAGGGTGCTTGGAGGTATAGCTAACATGCCCAGGGTAGCACACTTATTGTGGGTCAGAGGTAGGATTTGAACCCAAGTCTTTTTGATTGAAAGGACTACTCTATTGACCATTGAGCTTTAAAGTTTGCAAAGTGCTTAAACTTGCATGATGTCATTTGAGTTTCACAACAAATCTGTGAGGTAGATACTATAGATATTAAATAATATCTGTTTCACCTGAAGAATAGGTCTTCCTCTTTAGTACTTTTCTGTTTGTTTATTTTTATCATGCACTTTGGCTGCTAAGCATGTTCTTCTAGGGTGCTGCACCCTCCCTCTGCTCCCCACCTCTCCTTAATAATAAACTCTTCATTTCATATGATCTGATTTGGTCTGAATGAAGGCAGACATCTAAACACACAGACCACATTACTAAGTATTTTGGTGATTGCTATCAGTCGGGCTTCCCAAAACTAGTTAGTACACTTATCTCCTTATCAGAGGTCTGTCTGTTAGTGGCCATGTGTTTCATCAGAGATAGGTTCCACTTTAAAAGAAATTCAGAAAAATAGGGTGAGGTGGAGGTGGGGGTTAACTTTGAAGGAGTTTACTTTCAGGTGTCCTGGAATCTATGCATTAAAAAGGCATCCTCTTTGAGTTAAGGAGAATTTCTTAGACATGGACTTTGTGGAAAGAAAATGGTACAAAGATTAGGTGACAAAATGATAGGATTTTAAAGCTTGAAGGAACCTTTTTGGTCATAAAGTCTAAAGCTTACCAATTTGGTAGATAAGGAAACTGAAGCCCAGACAATTTTCATGAATTGCTTTAGTTCACACAACTACTATTTGATTGTAGAGCAGGAACTTGATTCACAATCATTAAAGCTTCCTTGACCTTTTTTGGATCTTCAGGAAAAGGAATCATTTTCTTTTGTTAGAATAGTAATTAAAGGTTGATACTTAAATACCACAATACAGAGAAAGAAGGGAAGTAGTTCTAAGATCACAGGGAGAACAGACACCAAATATTCAGAGCATCATTTCTTATGGTAGCAAAGAAAGAGGAACAGAATGGATGTTCATCTGTTGGAGAATGGCTAAACAAATCGTAGCATCTGAAAATAATGGAATATTATTGTGCTGTAGGAATGAATATGATGAATACAGGGATGCATAGGGAGATTTTTGTACACTGATACAAAGTGAAGTCACCAGAACCTGGAGAAATATATATATATATATATATATATATATATATATATATATATATACACATAATGATTATATATATATTATATATATATATATATATTATATATATATATATATAATGATTATAATGATCTGACAGGAACAAAAACAAAAATTCAGGTAAACTGAATGCTGAGTAATTATACTGGCCAAATTTTCCCCCTGAAATAGAGATGAGAAAATACACTTCAGTCTTTTCTTTTCCTGGGGTGGAGGTGGGCTAGGGGAGGTAGAAGAGAGGAAAGGAACTTAGGAGGAGTTATTAAGCAGCAATTATAGGCAGCTTGAACCAGGTGAGGATAAACTGATAGTTAAATTTTCAGCTTGGGCATTTTCATCTCAGAAATCAACTAAGATTACAAATCAACATTTGAGTAATTATTTTCTTGATTATCTAATGTTTTAAGAAAGTAATGGGAAAAATGCTAATACTATAGAATAAAGTGTAGTTATAAGTATATGTGTATATAGATGTATATTTACATGGGTGAATAGGCATACACATGTATATGTTTTACATATACATATATAAACACACACTTATATGTTCTCTAGAGAGACAGTTGATGGACCTTTATGCATACATCCTAGTTATAGGAATACCATTGTATTGGCTGCTATTGGTTAGCTTTGCTGAGCAGCTTTTTCTTTTCTTTCTTTTTATTTTTTGTTATAGGAGATAGCTCACAGGCTAAACTAAAGGGAAGCATTTATATTCAGAAATAAAGATGATGTAAAAAAGATATCAACAAAAATTTTAAAAGAAAAAGAGATTATAGGGAGAAGGAATAACATATTACATACTGTTTTAAAGAACAGTGACTAAAAATTAAAACAACTATGAGGTACTGTCTCATACCTATCAGATTGACTAAGATGAAAAATGGAAAATGATCGATGTTGGAGAGGTTGTGAGAAGATTGGATCATTAATGAGCTCTTAGTGAAATTGTGAACTAATGCAACAATTCTGGAAATAATATGGAACTATGATCAAAGAGCAATAAAACTGGTCATATTCTTTGACTCAGCAATATCAATACTAGGTCTATATTGAAAAGAAATCACAAAAAATGGAAAAAGTCTTACATGTTCAAAAATATTTATAGCAGCTCTTTTTGTAGTGGTAAAGATTTGGAAATTGAGGGTATGCTCATCAATTGGGGAATAAATGAACAAGTTATAGTATATGAATGTTATGGAATACTATTGTTTTATAAGAAATCATTAATGTTCAGCCTGGAAAGAATTACCTGAACTGAAGCTGAATGAAGGGAGCAGAACCAAGAGAACATTATACATATTAACAATAATATTATGAGTTGATCAGCTATGATGGATACAGCTCCTCTCATCAGTTCAGAGATCTAGCACAACTCTGGGAGATCTATTATGGACATCATCCATTGCCAGAGGAAAAAACAAAGCAAAACAAAACTAAATGAAACAAAAGAAAAAATCCCCTACAGAATATGAATGGATACTATGTTCACTTTTTTTTTAGTTTTTTTTTTTTTGCAAGGCAAATGGGGTTAAGTGGCTTGCCCAAGGCCACACAGCTAGGTAATTATTAAGCTTCTGAGATCATATTTGAACCCAGGTCCTCCTGACTCCAGGGCCTGTGCTTTGTCCACTGCGCCACCTAGCCGCCCCTATGTTCACTTTGAAAAATTTTGTCTTGTATTTTTCATTCCTATTCCAAAATTTTCTTTCTTTTCCTTTAATCCTCATTCCTTATACACAAAATGACTAATATGTAAACATATTAAACATGAATATACATGTACAATGTTCACTAGACTGCTGCTGAGGGAAGGGGGTAGGAAGAGAAGGTGGTAGAAAAATGTGAAACACACACACATATATGTATATGTACACACACACACACACACACATATATATATATATATATAAAACTTTCATAACATATAATTGGAAAAATAAAATAAAATAAAACAATAAGAACAGTGACTAGACTTCCATCAAAAGCAAATCAATTTGATTTGTGTTAAATCACAGACCATGACTGATCAAAAAAAAGTTCAACAGTTTTTTTGGAGGGATAAGAAACTGGTGTTTATTCTCCTTTGGGGTCTTTCTACACTAGTGGACATTCAGGTAAAAACTCAAGACCAGTCTGTGGCAGTTCCTTCCCACTACGTGGTCTAAACAATAAAAACTTCAGTCACAAGGTTTGCTCTCTGATCAGAGGGGGACTGAGGAATGATTGAAAATGACCCTTACTTTCCTTCAAAGATCTTTAAACTTGAGTTGAGTAGCAGTGAGTTCTAGAGCTGGGCCAAAGTTCACACATCATCTAGAAATTAGAGGCATTGGAAGTGGCACAGTAGATAGAAAATTGTTCTAAAGTCAGGAAGTTAAAATTTTTGTTGAATCATTTCAGTCTTGTCTGAGTCTCTGTGACCTCATTTTGGGTGTTCTTGGCAAAGATATTGGAGTGGTTTGTCATTTCCTTCTCCAGTTCATTTTACAGATAAGGAAACTGAGGCAAACAAGGTTAAGTGGCAAGACACTCTGGTATCTTTATCAGGAAAATTCCAAATGGGGTCACCAAGAGTCAGTTACAACTGAAATGACAACAGAAGATGAGGTGGTTGAACTTGATGACTTCTCAAGTCCCATCTAGGGTTATTTCAAAAACAAATTTTTAAAAGATTTATGGCTTCATGTACATTTTGTCAAGTTTTTCTCTGTGTATTTGAGTAATTTTTTTTGAATTGCTATAACAAAAGTGTTAGGAAAGATTTGAAAAGAGATGTTGTTTCTCATAATCAATATTGTATCTGCGTCACAGGCTTCTGCAGGAAATGCCACCATGGACTGGTAAGGACTTCACAAGAATCTGTTGTTTCCTTGACACTCACAAAAAACTGATGTTTTGGTGCAGATTGACTGTGTCCTAGAGTTGTTACCATGGAGAGTCTCTGACCCCAGGGCAGATTAGAGTAGATTTATTCAAGGTCTCAGGGTTATTGATTTGGAAGGCACTTCTATGGAAAGGAATCCATGATGATGGGTGGAGCAAGGGGGTTCTGAGGGTCCAGATGGGTGCATCCCTGGGTTGGCTAAGACCTCTCTCTCTGCTTTCCAGAATGTATGTATAGAGAATAAGATGGCAACCAGATGTGGGTGTGAGTCAGTTTGGAGGAACTAGAACATAGAAGAGTCAGCAAGAAAAAAACAGCCCAATTCACAGTTTTTGCCCATGCAGAGGGGAGAAAGCTGCTTTGTCCCTTTTGATTGCAACCAGAATGGAGACACTTGGAAGACTTAATTATTTAACTATCTACCTCCATTTCTATGGCATTTAAATGCTTTTACTAGGTGGCCCATTGAATAGAGTGCCAGTCCTAGAGTCAGGAAGATGAGTCTTCCTGAGTTCAAATTCAGCTTCAGATACTTATTAGTTGCGTGTGTGTGTGTTGGGGGCGGTATTTAGGTGACACAGTGGATAAAGCACTGACCATGAAGTCAGGAGGACAGGAGTTGGAATCTGACCTCAGACACTTGACACTTACTAGCTGTGTGACCTTGGGCAAGTCACTTAACTCTGATTGCCTCATATCCTAGACCATTTCCAGTCATCCTGATTCATATCTGGCCACTGGATCCAGATGACTTTGGAGGAGAAAATGAGACTGGTGACTTAGCACCCCCTCACTCAAATTCAATTCATGGCTTGTCATGGCATCATCTCCCTGATGTCATGGTCTTCTTCAAGAATGAAGAACAAGGGGCAGCTAGGTGGTGAAGTGAATAGAGCACTGGCCCTGGAGTTGGGTGTACCTGAGTTCAAATCCGGCCTCAAACACTTAATAATTACCTAGCTGTGTGGCCTTGGGCAAGCCACTTAACCCCACTGCCTTGCAAAAACTAAAAAAAATGAACAAACAGTATTAGTTGTGTGACCCTGAGCAAGTAACTTAAGCCTGTTTGTCTCAGTTTCCTCATCTGTAAAATGAACTGGAGAAGGAAATGGCAAATACTCCAGTATCTTTTCCAAGGAAACCTCAAATGGGATCACAGAGAGTTGAACATTGCTGAAAAACATCTGAACAACAACAGCATTAAATAAACAACATAATAACAACTAGATAGTCATTTACCACAGATATATCTGGTTACGAATGTGTGAAAAAGGATGGAGACAGAAGTCAAAACCAATAGGGAGAGACTTTTCCCTCTCCACTTGTCTTAAAATTGGAGCTTCTGGTCTCCCTGACACCCCCTCCAAGTTCTAGTCAATATAGTAAGTTTATAAGCAACCATTATAAAATGACAGTAGCAGGAAACAATACAGGCAACAAGAAAGTGCAATGGATTAGAGACTGGAATGGATAGGATCTAGAGTCAGGAAGGTCTGAGTTTGGATTCAGACACTTAGATTTTTTTTTTAAGTTTAAAAAAAGTCAGCATTCCTCTTGATCAGTGACAAGCTGTTCCCTTAAGCCATAAAGCTCCCATGCATACCTGTGTATAGTTGTGCATTAATTGTTTGACTTAACTGTCTGATTAGTGATCCTTGAATGTTTGTGCTCCTTGGTACCTCATCCATGATCTCCTTATACTTAAACAACTCTGTACATTGCAGCAGGATTCTGTTCCAATCAGTATAACCGTTGAAGAGCTTTCTCAGCCAACCTAGCCTTTCCCCCAGCTAATTAGCAAAGCAATGTTTCCCTTTCAATCATCAATCTCCAGAAAAACCCTAATGAGTCAGTCATCTCAACTTCTTTCCTTATCTTGATGTTTTCAGTCTCAGGTTTCTTGTGATTCTCTTGCTTCTTTATAATCTTAGGGTCTGAGCTTTATTCCCATTATTCTGATCAGCCACACTGATATCAATAGTCTATATAAGGGGAATCAGTTCTAGAGCCATGCTGGTGTTCCATGTAATAAGCCACTGAACTTGATCAAAAACTCTTGGAAAAGATAGATGAGGTTCAATTTGTGGCTCAACCAGAAATTGTGCTATTTTCAGGAACTAGCACATGGAAGCAGGAACCAAGCTTGTGAGAAAGATCTGAATCTAAGGAGCTTAGAGGAAGAGAAATCAGAAATCTATGAGGAATGTCTGTGAAATGATAGTTAATCTGACAGTTTCCCTCCAATATACCCTATTTCTCCATGTATAAGACGCACCCTTTTAAAAAAGTTTGGAGTCTAAAAACTGGGAGTGTCTTATACAGAGGCTGTAGATTTTTTTTTGCTTGCATTCCCTGCTTTTTCCGCACTTGTCTTTTCATAGGGTGCTAAATTCTAGTTCAAAGTGATCCAGTTTGCAAAAGTGAATGTCTCTTTGTTCTTCCTCCAACTGAGAAAACATTCCAAGACTGGATCTGGGAAGAAGAAACCCTTCTGAAAATGCTCTGGCAGAAGAAGGCCATGAGAGGCAAATCAGTCAAATGGCCTGAGTTAGAGAGGGAATGGAAGAGATGGATTGAAGAGAAAAGGAGCATTGAAATTCCTGTGTCCACAAAGATGGTTCAGCAGGAGGCAAGAAGAATTGTTGATGAAAAAGAAGTTCCTGATTTCAAATGAGGACACAACTAGTGCTTCAGATTCACAAAACAGAATGGATGAAGCATGCACCCATGCGCCAGACTTGCCCAGGGAGTACTTGTAGTCAACCACAGTCCAGAGCACAGGCAAGAGAGCAGAGTTTCTCCCGAGAGAGATCCTTCATCAAATGCAGATGAGGATGAATTAATGGATGGGAGTTTTGACAGTGCTAAGATACTGTATGAATTTTATGATGAATAAAACTTGAGTTCAGTAACTTTATGTAATACTTTTTTTTTTTCAAATTTCAGGCCCCCAAATTAAGGTATATCTTATACAATAGAGAAATTTGATATTCCAGTCATTATAAGGGAGTTCACATTGCAAACTTGACTTCCTTTGACCTGTTGGTCTGTGACTATCAAGTCCTCCCTATGTCCCTTGTCCTGACATGTTGATGAGCCTGTGTATGTACAATGCAGTAGAGTTAGGGACAAAAACATATTCTATGGGGGGGGGGGGAGACTGAAGAAATATAGGAATAGAAAGCTATCTTTTCATTTCCCAAAATTATTCATTACCCTTACGTTTTCAGTTTTAGGTATTTGGGGGGGGTTCTATCACAATGGGTTGAGCCAACTATGGGAGAGAAAGGAGAAAATAATGTCATAAAGTTTAACAATAGATTTAGACTTACTGCATGTAAGGTTTGCTACATATAGATATGCTTATTATTAAACATTATCAGTCTTTTTTTAAAGATTATATGCCGTGGAAACAATGTAAAGACTAACAGACTGCCTTCTGTGGGGGTGGGGGGAGGAAAGCAAGATTAGGGGGAAAAATTGTAAAATTCAAAATAAATAAAAATCTTTAAATAAAAAAAAAAATTATATGCTGATTTATTAAAAAGGAAGGGGTTTCCACTTGTAGAAGGTTAGAGAGTTGGAGAGGGAGTTAGTGGTAAGTGATAGTGATACAAAATTTTAAAAAAAGTATATCCAGAAAACAAAAAGCATACTGATGCAAACAAAAAGAGGTTGATAAGAAGACATAAATGAATGGGACAATTTTACTACTATTTTGTTAAATTAGTATGAGCTATTCAAAAATAAAGACAATTACAATGAAAGGACTATTTCCATTCCATCCTGGAGCAAGATGATATACCTAATGTCACTTCTTCTCTGTCAAACGCATATATAAAAGGTACAGTATATTTTTAGTGCTGGATACACACTGTTTAAAGACTTACTTCCTCTTTCCTTCTGTTTTCCAATTCTACCTTTCCTATTCTTTGTGACCTATTTCATGAAACACTTCTTCAAGACTCCTACTTTGACTGTTTGCAATCTTTTCTCTTTTCTCTTATCCAATTCTTGCCTATGGCTCTAAGAAGCATTCCTGGTAAACTTCCAGCAGATGGGCTAAACTAGACTGAGGGTAATTGATGGGCCTCAGACTTGTTGAAGATTTGGGAAGATGCCTACCTCAAGTATGTGAAGACTTCCCCTGGCAGATTGAGTTCTTGAGAGCAATTTGTTCCTATGGTGGTCATGAAAGTGACTGAAGCAGGCGCTATGGAACCCTTAGAGCTGGTCAGACATCAAAGATGCCAAGGTCATCCACCCCATCCAGGTCATTGCCAATTGCCTTGACTTTTGTTTTGATACTGTACTTTAGTAACTGACTCACTGAGAGTGACATGGCTTATGGCTTTGCATAGCTTTGCTTCCCTTAAATCCAATTCATGTTCAAGTCAAGATATCACCTGTGCTGTCATTAGTCCTCTTGCATAATGAAAGATGAACAACAATAGTTATTATTATATTTAGGTTTCTATGTCATTTATAATGTATTATTTTCTAATTGTTCTGTTGCATGGGATGCAGCTTGGCATGGTGGCTAGAATGTTGAACCTGGAATCAGAAACATTTGAATTCATATCTTCCCTAGGACATTAGCTGCAACCCTTTCCTTTAGTAGATGGCTTTTCTTGGAACCTTCATTTAAGGAGGGTGCCCAGACTCAACTGTCATCCCCGCCTTTCAGATTCCTTTTTATAATACATTACATAATTTTTCTTTCATTTCAATATAATATTTATTTTATTGGAATGTACACTCCTCAAGGGCAGGGATTGTCTATTTGCTTGTATTTGTAATCCCAAAGTTTAGCACTATGTAGGGAAATGGGGTGGAGGAGTCAGTGGGTGAGGCAGAATTGTGCCTCACCTCTGATTGTGAAGTGTTGAGCTCATACAATCGATAATTGTGGGTGCCACCGTATGTCCCTTGGAGTGTCTGTCACAAGTTGATGCTTCATAATTGTTTCTTAACTGACTGACCCTGGGCAAGTGATTTGACCTCTCTGTGTAATAAATGTTCAACAAAATATGGAACTGGAGGTAATGACTTCCAAGGCATCTGTCTGTTCTAAATTCCTGAGCCTATGATTCCTGTTCAGTTATTCCTCTTGGCAGGAAGTTTTTATGGATTTTGGAAGGTTCTATGAGCAGAGTGGAAGCACTTGACAGGTCCAACAGAATGGTGAAGGCTTTTCTGTACAGATATGGTGATAGGAAGCATGTCTCTGATCTGAGGATCAACCTAGATAAATTCAGGGGGCTTATTGCAAGATTTTCTGTAGGGGGATGAATTATTTGACTTCAACAACTCTTGAAGGCCATTTATTAAATTAGAGAGGAGTTGCAATAGAATCACTGAAGGATCATTCACATCAATTAACCCAGGGCCTGGCCCTCCTAGGCACTCAGGTTGACTGAGAGCATGGAAATAATTGTTTCATTCAAATTTACTTTGTTTTCACAATCTAAACTGAAA